>NW_006288615.1:2460753-2480476 GCF_000327345.1 Myotis davidii
GTTTTATGCTTCACTGTGTCGATAGAGTGGCTTTCTGTGCTAAGTGTCCTATAGGGCCCAGTGGCTCAGCCTCCCCAATTACCTGACGTAGACACTCTTGGTGCACCCCCTTGTGGGCTTTGTGCACAGTCTTGTTGTAGTTAAGCCTTGATTATTGTAGTTATCACTGTGAGGAATTGATCTCCAGGCCAATTGGCTGTGAGAATCAGCTGTGTCTGCAGTGGGAGAACTTCTGTACTGGAGACACCCCTCTGGGGCTAGACTTGCTTCGATGGGGCTTTGGTGCTCACTGAGCCTGCCCCCTGAGTGTGTCTTTTATGGTTCCACGGAGCTGCAAACTCCAAAATTATTCTTCTAGAGAGGTACAACCTAGTCCTTTTCTTCGAAGGTAAGAAGATTAGTAAACAGAGTTTCTGTGTTGCCATAGGATTAGTTAACTTTTGAGATTTGCTTAAAAATTAAAGTATTCTGAAATATAAATATCAATTATGTATCAAAGTGGTAAAAATATTGTGCTATATTGTACTTTTTTTCAGAAATAGTTTATATTGGGTTTGTATTTCATTTTCTAGAATCTTCTGGAAATAGTAGAATGCCCTCATTCATTAACTAGAAAGATCTCTCAGCTAACTGCAAGCAAAGAGTTTTTTATTCTTTCAGAAATTGAAGCTAAATAGTTTAAAGGTCTAATAGTTAATTTTATAGGTGAGCGTATGTTTAAGCACATACACATATTTGGAGGCAATGTAGAACATGTTGGAAGGTAGTTCTACTCTGGATTGTCTAGAACAGGGGTGGGCAAACTTTTTGATTCGAGGGCCACAGTGGGTTCTTAAACTGGACCGGAGGGCCGGAACAAAAGCATGGATGGAGTGTTTGTGTGAACTAATATAAATTCAAAGTAAACATCATTACATAAAAGGGTATGGTCTTTTTTTTTTTTTTTTTAGTTTTATTCATTTCAGACGGGCCGAATCCGGCCCGTGGGCCGTAGTTTGCCCACGGCTGGTCTAGAACTAGAGCTTGGCAGTGTGATTGCTATCTCTAGTATTTAGATTTCCTGAAATACTTATAGATACCGTCAGATACATAAGATACCATTTGAAAGACAGTGATGTCTGAAAACTAAATCTCACAAGACTTTGCATGAATACAAATATTAACATATCCCAATTCCATCATATTAGAGACTGGAACCAAAACTGAAAAGAATTTTTGTTGTTGTTGTTGTTTTAGGAACATAAATTATTTGAGATAGCCTATCCTTAATGTTGCTGAAAAATCTTAGACTGGTGAGGATAAGTGCCTAAAGCTTTGATAATTTAGGAATTGTATTTGTAAGATATACTCCTTTTGGCAGATGACATAGAGCTTGTAAGATATATATATATTTATATCTCCCAGATTATAGGAATGGATTCTCCCATTTCATTTGGAGAATATATACCTGGTTTACTTGGGCTGAGTAATAGCCAACATGTTTCTTGAAGTAATTTTTTAAAATTGAGTTGCGCCCTGGCCAGTGTGCTCAGTGGGTTGGAGCGTTGTCCCATGCACCAAGGGGCTGTGGGCTTGATTCCTGGTCAGGGCACATACTCAGGTTGTGGATTCAATACCCGGTCGGGGCACATACACAAGGCAGCCGATTGCGTGCGCGCGCGCTCTCTCTGTCTGTCTCTCTCTCTCCTTCCCTCATACTCTCCCCCTCCCTCCCTCTCCCTTCCTCTATTTCTAAAATAAATAAAAAGCATGTCCTGAGCGAGGATTTTCTTTTTTAAAACTGAGTTGTGTTGAGGAGAGCAATAGAATAATAGGTTGAAGCATAAGAATGGATCAACATGAAAAGAAAAAGCTAAGATATGTGCTATCTTCTACTGTACACCCCCTCAGCCTAAATATATGAGAGTAGCATAAAAATAAAATTTTAAAAAGTAAAAAGAATTGTCTACCATTTACTATATTCACCCCCATAAGAATCCTATGAAATGTAAATGAGGAAACTGCAGCTCAGAGAAATTTAGTATCTTTAAATTCAATCAACTGGCTAGTAAATGACAGATTGAATTAATTCTCAGATCTAGTGGTACAAAATGAAAAAATGAGAGGGTAAATAAAAAATGTTTGTGCCCGAAGTTCAACCATGTCTTTGGGTAAGCTTTGGCAGCCATGATCTCAACTTACGAGACCATTCAAGTTTAGGTTCCTGGATTGAGGTCTCATGCCTCCAGCTTGCACATGTTATTTAAGAAGGTTTAGGTACCCAAAAGTGATTTCATTTGTTTTCTCCTCCTCTAGTAGATCCACCTCTGCTGAATAGATCCCTGGTATCAGCTATTTAATAAATGGCTACAGTTCTAAGATCCTACTATTTTGTGTGATATCCAACTGCTGTCCTCCCTACCCCTTCCATTAAGGCAATTTCCTGATGAAAGCAAATTATGACTACTAACTAACCCACACTATAAATGACAATCTTAACTTCTTATCTCCAGAAGTGATCATTATTTTATACACTTATTCCTAGTCCTCTGTTCCTATCACTGTTGTTATACCTTATGCTTTTAAGGCATTGAAGACAAGGATAATGCTTTGTTTTGTTTTATTTCACTTGTAGCACAGCTTTGCATACAAGTAGGAACTAAATAAATTCTTATGAAGACATTTGTAAGCCTGAGATGTATTGATTTATTTAATTTTATTTCATTTGAATACCTCAACATTTAACCAGACTGCTGGATTATTTTAATTTGCAGCTGTACAAAATGATTTTTTTTCATGGAGTAATTGTGTTCAAATAAAGAAAATTGGATACTTTTAATACATAACTCTTAGTTTAAAGAGATGATATGATACATGAATTAAGTTCTTTACATAATTCTTGTTTCATTCATATCTGCTTCATCATCCTGCTCATCATTATATTAAATGAAAACTGTCATTTATTCTATACATAACTGACTTGCTCTTCAGTTTTGTCACCTTCATTTTCGGTGAGAAGAAGTGTATCTAGTAGAATGATTGAAGAAGACTGAATGGTTGAACTTCGGAGCCTCCTTGGGCTTTGGTACATAGCAGGATTAATCCCATTTCGTATCCCATGTTTTATGAAAAACTTAGAGTTCTCTGCCATCGTATTCCGGAAGATACTACTAGAGCACTTTCTAAGAGTTTTTACTGATTTTGTGTCCCGGTAATTGCAGATGATGTATCGGCCAAATGCATCCCGAAATGTCTTGTTGAAGAGGGTATAGACTAAAGGATTCACGCCTGAGGAAACATAGCCTATCCACACAAATATCTCCAGGAGCATTTTGAGAGTAGTCTGGTTGCAGGAATCACATAAAACTAAAGTTATGTTTGTAATAAAAAAGGGGCACCACATAAGCAAAAAGAGGAAAAACACAATCCCTAGAACCTTTGAGGCTCTCTGTTCATTGGAAATGGTCTGCAGTGACTTTTTTCCAACTGTGGACATTCTTCGCATAAGTATATCTTGGCTTGAGTTGGGCAGAGTTTTGTCCTTGTGAGGACCATCCAGCATTGCCACTTTTTCAGGTGAGGAACAAGGTGTTTCCTCCCTTTGGAAAACTGTGGACACAGCCAGCCACGTTAGGCGTTGAGATGGCTTGTTTCTGACCAAGTAAGCTTTCTTTCGTAAAGCATGTATAGTGAGAAAGTAGGTGACAATCATGATCGCCAGAGGCATAAAAAAGGAAGCCAGTGAGCCGAAGAGCATGAAATTGCCAAAACGATCTTTTGTCAGTTCACAAGTGATGTTATTTGGATTACCCACATCAGTTTCTATCCCTTTAATAGGGACTGGAACAGCAATGCCTAAGAAAGAGGAAATAAGATAAATTAATTTTATGACTTTTGATTCTTAGATTAGGTCCTCTTAAAGTTTATTTTAGTGACTTTATGTGGTTAGGATATTGTAATTCCTGGTACCCACAATACAGAATCTGTCAAAGCACTTAAGGGAAGATTTGAAAAATAGAGCCTAAGTAAGCAAATCTGCTATTTTTTAAACAGACGTTGGCTAATGATTTCAGGTTTATATTAAAGCTTTCCTAAAAATATATGTTCATAGAATAGTAGAGAATGTCTTCATTTACTCTCTACTTCTCATCATCTATTTTTGTTTGTTGATCTATCTCAGCTTAAGGAAAAGGTATTCAAGAGACTCTGCTTTTATCTTATTCAATGTAGTTAGTTGTGCTAAGACAGCGGTTCTCAACCTGTGGGTCGCGACCCCTTTGGTGGTCGAACGACCCTTTCACAGGGGTCGCCTAAGACCATCCTGCATATCAGACATTTACATTACGATTCATACCGTAGCAACATTACAGTTATGAAGTTAGCAACAAAAATAATTTTATGGTTGGGTCACAACATGAGGAACTGTATTTAAAGGGTCAGAAGGTTGAGAACCACTGTTCTAAGAGATGTCAGAGTATGTTCATACAACATATTAATTCTGAATTAGTATCATCTTGACATTACATGGTTTCTTTTAACAGGTAGTTTTACCTTTTGATGTTTGTGAATGTCTTTTAACCTTTTCCTCCTTCTTAGGGAAAACTAAGGGGTTCATTGTTTTTAAAAAATGCTACTTAAAATTCTAAGACTATGTGAATCATGAAATTTATTTTAGGATTGAATTCCTCTAATAGATATGAAAGAAATATACCTCATGCTAATTTTCTAATACTTTAAATACTATAAATAGTTAAATATTATTTTGCTTGGTGGAGTAGTTTATTAGGAAGACAAGTAACACAAGGGTTAGCCTGAATCTTTTCCCTTTGAAAGAGCAGATATTTTAAAATAAGACTGAATTAATATTTAGGAACCTCTAGAATCCTTGTGTTGTTTTATGAATCTAAAAGTACTCCTTTATCTGCACAGCCTTTTTTATGGTAGCTAAAGAGCCCTTGACAAGAAAGTTTTCCTCAAACCTTTCCAGTGGAGGCCACTGCTTTTTCTACTTTTCTGCAGGACTACCACCAGAAAGAGGATTCTGTATACTTAACTATTCTACACTAGGGGTCAGCAAACTACAACTTGAAGGCTAAATCTGGCCTGCCTTCTCTTTTTGTAAATAAAATTTTATTGGATTATAGCCATACTCATGGTTAACGTATTTCTATGGCTGCTTTTGTTCTGCTGCAGAGTTGAATAGTTGTGGCAACTATTTTGCCCTTTACAGAAAAAGTTGGCTGAACCCTGCTCTACTGTCTTACTTCCAGGTAATCATTACACTCTTCTTTCCAAAACAACATTTCCCTTTTAAAGTCTATTTAATTGACTTATACCACTCTATTCTCCATTTATCTACCACTTCCTGGACATTTGTTATCTTGCTTGATAGCTCCTTGTTATAGTCTTCCTCTCCACTATTCCATTGCTAACATCTCCTATGACCTTATCCCAATGATGACCCTTACACCTTAATTTTATGTTCTTGAACTTCTCAACTGCAATTATTATTGTTTGCACTCCTGAAGCCTTTTTTAAATCCACTTAAAATTATCCCTTATCTAAAATTATGAACACTTATATTTCCCTTTCTTGCCCTTCTAATCTTCCTTACTGTAGAACTTCTCTTTACTGTTACCTTGACCTCTAGTCCATCATTCCTTCTCTATTTTCACATTCCATTAACCTTATCAAGGCTCACATTACATTCTCAGCCAGATTGTTGGCCAATACAAATGTTTCCACTGGTACTTTTTAAACCCTTCTCTTCTTATTCTCCTTTAATATCTTACTATTGCTAAGTGTTACCTTGGATAATCATAAATCCAGAAGAAGAAAGTGAGTTTTTTTAGTGCTTTGAAGAATTTAAAAACCGAACTAACCCCATCATCAGCTTTTCTTTTGCAAAGTTACTAAATTGTCATTGGTTCTACAAGACAAAGTGTGATGAAATGAAAAGAGCATTGATCTTGGCCTTGATGCTGAAAAGCTGTAAGAATCCTTACGCCAACCATTTAAACCTCTAGATTTTTTCTCATCTATAAAAGGAAAGAGTAGATTTGTAAGATTCCTTCCAACACCATAAATCTGGGGTCTTTTTATTCTTTTTTTTTTCCTGCATACTTATATCTTTGTATTAGCCTAATTTTTGTCTGTATCTCCTTCCTTGAGTATAAAGATATTTTTTTTAATCTTTTTTTAAAAAATTGATTTGAGAGAGAGGAAAGCAGAGGGATAGAGAGATAGAAACATCAATGAGAGAGAAACATTGCATGCCCCTACTGGGGATTGAGCCCGAAAGCTGGGCATGTGCCCTGACCCGGAACTGAACCAGTAACCTCTTGGTTCATGGCTCAACGCTAAACCACTGAGCCACACTGGCCAGGCAAAGATTCTTTTTCTTATTCATCTTTGTAGTCTTAGTACCTAGCACATCATAGATGCTCAATACAATTTTGATCAATTTATAAATTCATGTTATCCAGCCTTAATTGAGGCACCACATCTACCAACAAGCTGTTTATATATTGGCTTGATCATATTTCACAGTTTCAAATGTTTTAATTCTTAAGAATTCATTTTTCCTATTTTCTTCCTTCCCTTGCCTATTCTTCCCACCCTACCCCAAAAGATGTGGGTCTTTTGAAGTGAACTATTTTAGGTTTCCTCCTCTCCACTTTAAATATTGGTAATTGTCACCTATTATCTTCCATGCCTTTTCCCTAGCTTCCTTTAGGGGAGCCTCTTCTGCTGTCAATCCGGCTCTGCCCTCCAAACTGTTTGCAAATCTCTCCATTCTGAATAGACTTTTCTTTGACCCTACTTTCTTCCTAAGCCAGAGGAGTACCACTCCTTTCTTTTACCTCCAGGCTTCTTAAGAGGTTTGGCCCTGATGTCGTTATTTCAGGAATATAAAGGTTTAACTTCAGTGTCTTGCTTTTTTGCCCCAGTGTTCTTTTCTGATTAGAGAGAAGTCACATCTTTTCTTGCTTTCCTTTTAGCATGCTAGATCTCTTGATTTTTTTCTTTCCTCTTTGAATATTTTATACCATGACGACTTGAATGATCATAGTAATTGTGAATTTGTTTGTTTTTCTAATATTAACTTATAAGAGGTTTGAGTTATTTATGCTGTGCTTTATGCTAAGATACTATATTATAGCAGCTATTGAAGATGGGCATAGAGCCATAAAACTGTTCAGAAGAAATATGATTGCTTTCCATAAATCATTTCTGAACATCATTTGTATCTCTTTTAAAACTTCTAATTAAACATATTCAAAACACTTAGAAGTTGACTGCCTTTAGTATATACACATATTTGCTTCCAAGATGAATTTATGATCTTTGATACCTGCATACAAAATACTTGGACTGTTTTTTTTTCTTCTATTTGTCTTCTTAGATGTGATTTAAAATGCTTTTTTGTTGTTCTTGTTGTTATTTTAATATTTTGGGATTCTGTATGCTACCTAGACCTTAGTGATCTGTTAACAAATATGAAAACTGTTTTTTTAGACTTACTCTTCCTGCAAGTTAAAATCAAAACTGGGAGATAGATCAGTAAACATGAAAATGGATCTTTCTGAGGACATGAACTTTTCTGCTTTTTAATACTTTTTGCTGGTAGTATAGTTTAGAAGCTGTATGATTAATGTGATGGCATAGGAGCTTGTGTAGATGTGTCAGTAAGCTGCCTTGACTTTTTGTGCTGAGTTTCATAACCCACCAGGCCTGGAATTCTAGCTAAATGGAACCAAAGGCTATATATACCACCCTGCACCCTGACATTTCCGACATACCTATTGAAATTAACCACACCGCTGTAATCTTGATGAATGCTGTAGCTCGTGAGTTATATTGATTAGCCTGGATTGGCTTTTTGATGGCTATATAACGATCCACTGAAATGGCACAGAGATGCATAATGGATGCAGTAGAAAAAAGAACATCAAGAAATAACCAGGCAGGGCATAGAACGAGTGGGAGGGGCCACATAGCCTCTGAAAGAAAGAAAAACAAAACAAAAACATTTCTTCAGCAAAATGACAACCTTCAATCTGCAGTTTTTCTTCAAAGTGCTACATATTTTTTAACCTTTTTTTGTTTGTTTACCTGAAATTTAATGACAAACTGCAAGATAATATTTTAACTTCAGATAATGGAATCAATAATATTAAAAATATATTTCTGCAGATGGTACCTTCTAAATATATTTTTGTTCTTATAATTAAAACCCTTTTCTAAATCAGTGTGTAGCATTATTGTGACCTTTGCTGTTTTGTCTATTCCTTTTGTGATTTTAAAAAATTTATAGGATGTTGCACCTGGAACTTGACCTTGCTATTCAAATAAAATTTTATTTTTAAGCTGCTGTTATGTAAGAAGAAAATCTTTTACCATATGGAGGAAGCAATGTAATGTGGCAAAAAAAAAAAAAAAGAGTATTAGAATGAAATTATCAGTGATGCCTGGGATTTGGGCTCACTTCTAGCAATAACTAGCATCATGGACCTTGTATAGCAAACTCATTTGGTGAAATAATTAAGTGAAATTATTTGCGTTTTCTTTTTGACAGAAATAGCTCTTAAATAAAGCTTATAAAAGAAATGGCTTCAGGTTATACTGAGGAAAAGTAGATTATTATCCTTTCAAGTCCCATCATTCACTTCAAGTTACGGAGATGAATAAGTGATACAAACTTTTGGTTTAAACAGAAAATCTCAGGATTAGACATAGTACTTAATTTATTTAACAAACTCTTATTTTTAAAAAACACCATATACCTCATACAGTCTTAAGCATTTAAGAAATATAAACTTTTTTAAAATGTAAGGTTTTGGATATGGTATTGAATATTCTACATAGCTTTCCAATAAATTTACTAGACAAGTATCCATACATAAGAGATTTGCTACATTACGTATTATGCATATACCCACCACATACAGATTTGTAGTTTCAAACTAAAATGTATTCATGAGCCACGCTGGCCTGTGTGGCTCAGTTGGTTGGGTGTCATCCTATGCACCAAAAGGTTGTCAGTTCGATTCCTAGTGCCCAGGTTGTGGGCTCAATCCCTGATAGGGGACATGCATGAGGGAGCCCATCTATGTTCTGCTCTCACATCTGCTCTCACATTGCTGTCTCTGCGTCTCCCCTTCTCTCCCTCCCGCCCCTTTCCTCTCTTTCTAAAATCAATAATAAACATATCTTCAGGTGAGGATTAAATAAATCCTTTTTACAGCTTGTCCTATGTCCGCTGACAAAATATGAACTGCTTTTCCTGGTTTTTGCAAGTGTATCTAATTTTGACAGGCATAAGATGATTGAGATAATTGAAGGAGGACAAAGATAACTTCTCAGGATTTCAGAGCACCAACCAGCCCTTTTATTGTAAACTGTTTAAACTCAAGAAGCCTAGCAGTAGAGAGATTAGCGCCCTAGGCCAAAAAAAAAAAAAGACCATAATTTAGAGAAAGAAGTTTTATAGACTTGAATTCAGTTACTTTTTTTTTTGTTTTTTTCCAAGAATCAAGTAGGATTTCAGTGAAAAAATATTTGGATACTTCACAGAAAGTTAGCCAGGTCAACATATTAAAATGTTTCTTCTGTCCTAACCGGTTTGGCTCAGTGGATACAGCGTCAGCCTGCAGACTGAAGGGTCCCAGGTTCGATTCCAGTCAAGGGCATGTACCTTGGTTGCGGGCACAAGAGCTATTTCTGTCAAAAAGAAAACTCAAATAATTTCACTTAATTATTTCACCAAATGAGTTTTCTATACAAGGCTCATGTTGCTAGTTATTGCTAGAAGTGAGCCCAAAATGCCCAGTGGGGGTGTGCAGGAGGCAGTTGATCGATGTTTCTCTCTCATTGATGTTTCAAACTCTATCCCTCTCCCTTCCTCTCTGTAAAAAATCAATAAAATATATATATTTTAAAAAATAAAATGTTTCTTCTTAGGAACGTAATAACAAAATCAGTATGAATTTTTGTTCAGAAAGGGTAAATTATTGCGTGGTATTTGATTCCATGTTCAGCAGCTTCTTTAGAAAAAGGATTACAGTATCAGGTGGAAAGAGTAATTCATATTCTTAAGTAAATTACTATTATATCATTTCTACTTCACTGAATTGGGGGTGAGGATAAGGGATGAAGATAATAAATTATAGAGTCACTGAGCTGGAAGGGACCTTAGAGATTATATCACTGATTTTGCAGATGAGTGAATTCAGGTACAGTTAAGTCTCTGAATATGAGAGGGATCATTTAATTATCAAAATTTGAAAGTATTCTTTCAAGCCTTGCCACTCAAAGTGTGCTCTTCAGATCAAGGATCAGCATAACCTGGGAACTTGTTAGAACTGCAAGTTCTTAGGCCTCATCCCAGACACTTGAATCAGATTCTGCAGTTGAACAAGATACCAGGGTGATATGTATGCAATTAATGTTTAAGAAACACTGAAGACTTCCTGGGAAAGGTTGTGTCTGGCTTGATATTAGCTAATGTAGGCTGGGCACTCAGAATGCCTCAGAAAGGAACTTATGGGAAACCTCAAAATAAAGAGTGGCAGAAAAATTTGTGTGTAGAAAGAATCAATTAAATTTTCTCCCTTTTAGCTGTCTTATTCAGATTTCTGTTAATTAGTGGGAAAAGACCAGTGCAGTCCAAGATAGCAATGTTTGCCCTAAGCTTAAGCAAACCAGCGGTCTTAGTAGAGGGAACAGAGTTGCGTGTGATTAAGAGTTTTGCAGTGTAAACTGCTTACAGTGAGCTGTGTTCTGAACTGTCCTGAAATTCTAGATTGAGGATGAGTAGGAAATAGAAAAATGCTCAAGTCTGGGGCTGCATCCACAGATACTGATCATAGTTAAGGATTGTAAAAGCCAGATAATTAATGTCATATCTTAGGCTTTATTTATTTTTGTTTATTATTATTTTAAATTTTATCTTTATTGTTGAAAGTACTACATAGGCTTGCTCTTTTTTTCCCCATTGACCCCTCCACCTCACTCCCACCCCCTTCCCAGCCCTTCCCTGCACTATTGCCTATCGATGGGTTATGCATATATGCATGTAAGTTCTTGTTAATGGGTTGCAAATAATTTTTTTAAACTTGCCTATTTAGCTATTCTAACTATGGGTTATATTTTTTAAAATTAAGATCTGGAGCCCGGCCGGCATGGCTCGGTGGTTGAGCATCGCCCTATGAACCAGGAGGTCACGGTTCGATTCCTGGTCCGGGCCCATGCCTGGGTTGCAGGTTTGATGCCCAGTGTGGGGTGTGCAGGAGGTAGCCAATCAATGATTCTTTCATCATTGATGTTTCTATCTCTCCCTCTCCTTCCTTCCTCTCTGAAATCAATAAAAAAAAAGTATAAAAAAAGATCTGGAAAATTTTAATCATAAATCTAGTAGCCATGAATGGGAAGCCACAAAGAACTCTCATATAAAAAGAACATGTCTTTGGAATTATATTATCTGATCCACATATTCCTAATTGTGGGCTAGGAGGGAAAGTTCTCTAGTGCTAATTTAATTCAACCTATGAAGCCTCATTAGCCTCATTTTCCAATGAATTTATTTTATAACTCCAGTTTTGGAACAGGAAATAGGTATTAAAGTCAGTTCAGATCGCTATAATTTTGTTGATTCAATGCTTTCTTATTGAAAATAGTAGAAATATGGAGGCATGGAAGAGAATTTTCTCTGAAAAGAAAAGAGACTGCCCTAGCCAGTTTGGCTTATTGGTTAGAGTGTTGGCCAGTGGACTGAAGGGTTCTGATTCAGTTCCAGTCAAGGGCGCCGTACCTTGGTTGCAGGCTTGATTTCAGTCCTGGATGAGTGCTGTATCTCTCTACATTGATGTTTCTCTCTCTGTCTCTCCCTGTCCCTTCTACTCTCTCTAAAAATCAATGGAAAAAATATCCTCCGGTGAGGATTAACAAAACAAGAAAAGAAAGAAAGAGACTATGAGGTTTAGGATTAAGAGAGATGGATCCTTTGGATTAAGCTTTATGATTCCAAGTTTTATGAAATACTAGTGAGTAGACATTTTATGAAACTAACATAAAATAAATAGATGACTATATTAATATAAATCTTTTATACAAAGCAAAAAGAAAAAACGGTTTATGTAATTGCCTCAATAGATTCAGGTAATCTAAGAATTTATACAAATTAAAAACAATTCTAGACATTTTCATTTTATAAAGGGACTTTTTTCTAGTCCATATGCTTTCATTCTAAAATTATCTTTTCAGTTAGTATTAATTTCATAGGCTCAAGGTAAGAAAGGTTTCTTACTATTCAGAATAACTATAAAAGATTCAGTGGATATGGTAAGATGCGTTAACTATTCCAAAACTTTATGTTGTTTTTATGAGGAGTTTCAATTTGTTTTAATGATTTATAATTTCATTTATTTGTTGTAATGTATTATGTCCAGCTTATTTCCATAAGAACTTATTTAAAATGGAACAGTTGCAGATTTACATAAAAAGAAAGAAAGGTATATCTAAGAGTCAATCTATGGGAAATAAGTTATCAGACAGTTTAGTTAAATTACTGCTACCCTGCCTGGCCAGTGTGGCTCAGAGATTGAGTGTCGGCCCAGGAAGGATTTGCCAGTACAGGCACATGCCTGAGTTGCAGGCTCGATCCCCAGTAGGAAGGCAAGTGGAGGGTAGCTGATTGATGATGTTTTTCATCTCATCGATGTTTCTATCTCTCTCCCTTCCTTTCCCTCTAAATAAACCAATAATGACCAATGGATGACCAAATGCTGTAAATCTGTAATAATAAAAGCGTAATATGCTAATTAGACCGGACAGCCAAATGACCTTCCAGATGTCCTTCCGGACGAAGCCGGAGCTGCGAGGGCCAAGCCTCTTGCACAAATTTGTGCATCGGGCCCCTAGTATTTATATAATGAGAAAAGGAAGCGTTTAGAGAAATTCTTACACTGTGAACATCCTCTTTTATATTAGCATATGTTGTTCTGTTTTCCTTTGTGTCCTAACTAGTTATTTCTGATGTAGGCATTTTCAGGACTTAAGCTATAAGTTACTAATTTGTGATCCTAGATTTTAGGAATGTATAGGCAAGACAGTAAAAAAAAAAATAGAACCATATAATAGGGGTGTTAAAGCCAGAGAGGAACAAGTGACAGAAAAGTTGACAGAGCACAACTCATTTGAAAAACCATGTTATACCAGGAGTCATAATCTTGGTAAAATAAAAATTCAAACAATATATAATCAAATATTATGTAAATCATTGGTGGAATAAAATAGCCCTTGGTATAGTATAAGAGCCACTTTTTAAAAATTCAGTGCTCTCTTCTTTTTAAAACTTAATTTTATTAAAATATTAGCTAATATAAAGTTTCTTTGTTACTTTAATTGAATTTCCCTGAAATAACTAAAATCACTCATCATCATAGTGGTAGTTAACTTTTTATGTGTATAGCACTAGAGATACTTTTGTTTGTACAGACTTGCAGAAGTTCTGAGGATTCTCTCTGTAATGAAAGAAAATATACAAAATCTGTTCCATTTAAAGTTAGAAATTCTTACTAATTAATTTAGGAAGTCTTACTAATTATTAGCATATAAAGGGCCGTCAAAATTTCTTAATATTTGAAGTCTTATAATTTGTGCAATTCCTAATTTTTGAATGCATTGTTTTGAAGTTTTAAAGAGGACAGCATGCATTTTCTTCATATACTTTCACATAGAAATGCAATGTATTCAGTAATGAAGTAATGAAATGTTTTAAATAGTGGTTAAGTGCTCGGGTTAATTCATTAAAAAAAAAATCTAGCCCTACTATACAGCTTGATTACTGATAGTAAAAGTGTTTGGGGCTATGAAAGATTTTATTTTGTAATTTAAAATTAACTAATACAGGTTGTTCTCCTAAAAATGTATATATACTTTAACAGTTAGTAGCTCAGTTTTGAAAATAAATGTATTTTAATAAACACTGCCTTTATAATTATTCAAAATATGTGTATACATTTTTTGGGGATACCCTATACTTGAAAGAATGTAATGTAGTTAAAAATACATATATTATTTTGGACATAAATAGAAAGATGTTCTATGTTCATTAAAATATGTTGGATTTCCTGCTAACTTTTTTTTGCTAAGGATATCTTGGGCCCCAAAACTTTAAATAATATAACCTTAGTTTTCAGCTGCTGGATACCTATTCTTTTCCCATGGAATACATGGAATTACCTCTCATTTATTTTTGTGTTTCGTTTATCACCTCACTTTAATACTATGGAGCTTTGCCTTTTCAAATTCCTTAACTATTTAGCTGATAATTTATAAATATCTACCACAGTATTTTATATATAGTAGATGTTTGATATTTATGGACTTGGGATATTAAAGTTAAAATTTACTTCTACATAACTTGTTCAATCTCATTTATTTAACTTATCAGTTAAATTTTATGGTAGTAGGAGGTGAACATTTTAACATTTTCTGTATGCCTAGCAAAGTACAGCTTTAAGGAGTATGATTTTACATATTAGGCTACTATTATGTATATGGAGATAAGAACTGGAATCCAGTACCTGTACAGTCTTTACTAAATATGCATAAATGTTCCTACATAATCCTCATTTACTGTATTTCTTTTAAATTTTATTGAGACTCAAAATTGTTTAGGTTCTCTTTTAAAAGTAAGATTTCTTAATTATTTTTCACGGTTATGTGTAGCACTAGATTATTCAAAAGATTATGAATTTATAAAAGGGAGGAGAATAAATGGATAGACAGTATGAATGATTAGAGAACCTATTAAAGCAGCAGAACTTACTCACTGATTGCTCTGCCACAGAAATTAAAGCCTGCATAAATATTGGCTTAAAATGGGAAGTTTCAGCCCATCACCATTTGGTTATATTTGGGGGATCAAGTGCTTAATTTTAGATATCTTTTCTATAAGTATAAACATGTAGTGTTTCAACCTGAATATAATATTTTTGAATGGCAGTTTTTCTTCATCTCCTAATATGCATTGAAGTTAAATAAATTTTACTTCTATAACCTGAAGTATTTTTGTCTTTGTCATATAAACATAATTCCAGGAAGCCCTATTCTCTTACAAATAATTATTTTTCTTAAGCGCTTAATGAAGTGAATACCAATTTACACCAAACATTGAATAAGTTAAATATACTCTTAATATTGATTCTTAGGAATCCTCATAATTCATCAACAGAATTATTTGTATTTACTCAAATTCTATAACTAAAGATGATATACCTGAATCAGAAACTACTTATATCATTTTAATATTATCTTTTTGTAATAACAAACTAATACTTCAGTGTCAGACTACATTTTTTGTTAAGAACTCAGGTGCGCCGAAACTGGTTTGGCTCAGTGGATAGAGCGTCGGCTTGCGGACTGAAAGGTCCCAGGTTCGATTCCAGTCAAGGGCATGTACCTGGGTTGCGGGCACATCCCCACTGGGAGATGTGCAGGAGGCAGCTGATCGATGTTTCTAACTCTCTATCTCTCTCCCTTCCTCTCTCTGTAAAAAAATCAATAAAATATATTTAAAAAAAAAAAGAACTCAGGTGCTGGTCACTTACTTTAATAACCTAGAGATCTGATTCCTCTTACATATGTATCAAGGACATGAATGGTCAGAAATCATAAAAATTAAACACATGGGTCATCTATTGGGACACTCTGAGCCGGACCATTTCCTTCAGCATCTAAACATAATTTTTTCTTAAACATGACACATGTGTAAGAATTGTGTTTGAGTCTAAATTACACAAACTATAAAAGGATACAACAAGAAATTTTAGAATAATTCTAATTTTAAATGGTGATTTAAATTAAAATTTAGTGCTTCAAAGATCTTATCATTAATAATTAACCCAGCACATAACTGTTACAGAAGTGTCCTAGTTATGGCTTTGTCAAGTAAAAAAGCATTAATAATGGGAAAGTTGAAGTATATGTCTGTTCTTCACTATAATTTTTTGGTAATGTATGCAGAATCAATGAATATTGCTAGATGACTTCAAATTATTTTATTAGGCTAAGGAGGGAGTAGAATTATTTCTAAGAAATTATTTTTGCTTTTTAAAACTACCATAGAAAACCTGAAACTAATATAATATGTTAACTATAATTGAAAAATAAAAAATGGTTTAATGAATAAATAAAACTACCATAGAAAATTATTAAAAAGCAAACTGTTTACTTACTCTGTGTTTTAATAGTCAAGGTCCACCTTTAAAGATTAAATAAGTATTCATTCTAGTAGTATAGTATATCATAGTTCTTTGATTTGATGGCAGGAACAAAGTGAAATACTTACCAAACATTATTGTCAAGAGGGCAATTGGCATCACAAATAATCCAACCAGCAAATCAGCCACTGCCAGGGACATTAGAAAATAATTGGTAGCATACTGCAGCTTTTTCTCCAGTGAAACAGCCAGAATAACAAGGATGTTTCCACCAATTGTAGGTATGATCAACATGATTATCAGAAGAGCTGCCCAGCGTGGCTTGTTTCCCTGTTCCTCACCAATCTGTTTCATTTCCTCTGGTATCGATTCTGTCTGTAATCCAGACCAGTTAGAAGAGATTAAGTGATCAAATGAACTCTGCAAAATGAGCTCAGTAATTGTGCTTTGTTCAGATGTTCTGTAAGAAAAAGCCATTTGCTGTTTTTCTGTGATTTGATCCGATTCCAGATAATGGTCAGCATGGTCAGTAAATAAACTGGTCATCTGCTTTTTTAAGGCATTCTTACCCATGCCAAATCCTTGAAGCCAAAGTTGATTCCTTCCTTTCAGAACAATTTCAAGTTCTCTAAAATGAGAGCGCACATGCATCTGTCCATGTCTGTAGGTAAAGCCCAAGTTTAGTATTCTGAGGCTCCGATTTCAGAAGGCTTAGTGAAAGAAAACGATAGCTGTAAAAAAAAGACTTTATTAGTTTCTCTTTATTTTTCTTCTGTAGTGGTAGAGTTGTGTTAGAATTGGAATGTCTGAGAGTTTTCCCTAAGTATAAAATATGTGGATTGTGTTATTTTATTTACTTTATAAAAACAGGACAAACACTTGAACTTAGTAGCCTTTCCCTTCACAGTAGGTCTCTTGTGCATTTGTGACAGTGCAGCCAGTTTCCATAAACATGTTCCTGATATTTCTGTGATTTAGTGATTTATAATAAAATACGAGTTGTTAACTTTACCTTAGAATATGTACAGAAGAATATAAACATCAAAGTACTAAATAGTTCTGAATGGAACTTTTTGGTACACACTAGCCAGCCACACACCTAAAAACACTCTCAGCCCCACCTAAAGTGTAAATTTTTTACCAGCTAGAAATTTTTATTTTTCCGACAAGGCTTATCTTAATGCTGATATAAATGCTGTTTTCATAAAGCATTTTAGGACTTCTTTAGTTTGAGAGAAGGGGAAAAAAATCAGGTATTACTAGGATCCAAATAATTGTTTTAGTAATTTCATCTTGTAAAGAAAGCATGTTTCTGCAACAGATATTTTTTTCCAAGTGTGTCACTTTTCGCTAGATTTGAACCAGTTTTTTGTTTGTTTTAAATAGTAATTTTTTTTCTTAACTGTCTCAGTTTCCTTGGAAAGGAGGGGAAGCTAAGAGGAAGATTAAACCATTTATTCATAAAATCTACAGATCCCATATTAAAAATTTTCCATTTAACATTGGTAAATTTTTCATTTTTTTTAAACTATATAGAAATGAAAGATTATAGAAGCACAATTTTTGAAGAAAAAATATATTAACTATTATTTACTAAACACTTACCTCTTATTTGCTTGTTTCCGTTATCTGCTCAGTAGACCTGCTTACTGCTGTGACTGAAGTCCTCCTCCCGTTGACTTATTCTGAGCCTCCAGCACTAGCACTTGAAAATAATGAAACTAATGTGTTGTATAGCTGTAAGCATGCCAAGGAGGTTATTTCCTCTTTGATATATTCGTTTTTAGAGAGTAGCAGCATTCATTATAATTAATAAAATCATCAGTGAAATATGTTGAACTAGTTCATGACCCTTATTCAAATTATATTCTTAAGAGCTCTCTTTAATATTTGGGGAATTATAATAAACTCTGTTGTTTTAGCTTAAGATAGATTTGTTGTGTATTAACCCTGAGCTGTTTTTCCCATTTGAGAAAAAGTAAGACACAATCTAGAGATTGTAGAGCTTTTATTTCTGTGAAGAGAAGAGTCTGCCCTGTGAGCCTTATAGCAATTTCAAGAATTCTAACTTGTAGCTGTGAAACAAGATTCTTACCCAGCTTTTTATGCCTTTGCTGTGGAACATAATTTGCTCTGGTTGCAGCCTTATATAGAAAAGCACAGGAGGGTCTGGATTCTACAAGTATACATAAGTTTTAGCAGAAACTTTTTCATTGCTTATTTTTAAACAAATGGCCTCTGAATTTGAGAGTTGGTTCATTGACAGTTTTTGTTTTTCCACAGGTATGTTGGGGAAAGCATGTGATATGTAATGGAAATACATTTCTGCTTTATTGCAGAAAATGGACATTAAAAATCTGAGCAGCTATGTTATCTAAGTTTCTCAGACTAGAACTTCAGCATTTTCAGTTTCCTTTTTTAAAAGATCATCATAGGTCACTTGTATTTTAAAATTATTTAATTACTTTGATTACTGGTAGTACTTATACCCTTTTACTGTTTCAAATTATATTTCTTAGGTTGTGTGGTAGTTGCTGGAAAATACTTGGTTCATTTCAGTTCTCCTGAGCACTTCAGATTTTATTCAATATTTGCTGCTTTTTTAAAACTCAAAATTCAGTATTTTGGAAAAAATATTTGCTAAGAATTTGAGGTAAAAACAAAATAATACTCAAGAACAATCAAATGGCCGAAACCGGTTTGGCTCAGTGGATAGAGCGTCGGCCTACGGACTGAAAGGTCCCGGGTTCGATTCCGGTCAAGGGCACATACCTTGGTTGCGGGCACATCCCTAGTGGGGAGTGTGCAGGAAGCAGCTGGTCGATGTTTCTCTCTCATCGATATTTCTAACTCTCTATCTCTCTCCTTTCCTCTCTGTAAGAAAAACTCAATAAAATATATTAAAAAAAAAAAAAAAGAACAATCAAATGGATTTAGTGTGCCAGAATTTGTCTTTAGGAATATGGAAATATTTTTTAAATATTCTTATTATGAAATTACATTTTGGCCTCTGTGCTTACACAGGTAGATAGAGGTTTGCAAAACAAATCACATCATATAGAAATAGCAGCACCAATGTATTCAATGAAAAGACTTGTATGAAGTAAACCTTCATTAATTTGTGTTTATAGATCAAATTTTTATAAATATTCTGTATATTATAAAATACTAACCATTATTTATTATTATTATTATTATTTTATTATTATACTTTGTCAATACTAACCCCTCCCACACACATTCACTCACTTTTTAGGAATCTTAACTGAAAGTACTTAAAATTGGTACTTACATTATATATATATACTAGAGGCCCGGTGCACAAAAATTTGTGCACTCGGGGGAAGGGGGGGTCCCTCAGACCGGCCTGTACCCTCTTGCAGTCTGGGACCCCTCGGGAGATAACGACCTGCTGGCTTAGGTCTGCTCCCGGGTGGCAGAGGGCAGGCCCAATCCCTAGGTGCAGCCCCTGGTTGGGCTCAGAGCAGGGCCAATTGGGGAGTTGGGGCGCTGACCCG
>NW_006288615.1:2480797-2490835 GCF_000327345.1 Myotis davidii
AGCGGGCTGAAGCTCCGCTGAGAAAAGCAGGTTTCTGGGGGTTTTTTAGCTTCTTTATTCGCAACATAGTTGCTTAGAGTTGCAGCTGAGAGGCCGGCAAGTCAGGTGGGGAACGTTGGAGTTCTCAGTCACTGAAGCAAGCAAGCCTCCCTGTTCGCATCAGCTGCCTGGCTGCCGGCCGCCATCTTGGCTGCCAGTTAATTTGCATATCTCGGCCCTACTCTGTGAGTGACAGGGGGATTAGCCAATGGGAAGGGTAGCGGTCGTACGCCAATTACCATGTTTCTCTTTTATTAGTGTAGATATACATATTTTAATTGATTTCCAAGAGGAAGGCAGAGAGAGAGAAACATCAGTGATGAGAGAGAATCACTGATTGGCCACTTCCTGCACACCCCCAATCAGGGACCAAGCCCACAACCCAGGTGTGTGCCCCCGACCAGAATCGAACCTAGAACCCCTCAGTCCGCAGGCCAGCGCTTTATCCACTGAGCCAAACCAGCTAGGGCAGTACTTAGATTATTCTCAATTTTTTTAGTTTAATGGCTAAGGAGCATAACTAATTATTACAACCACTTATTTGGCAACCCCGAATTATTAGAAGCGTAGTTGAGAATCAAAGAAAGCAGAATAATAAAGAGATAAATAAAAGGGTAGACAAATATCTTAGTTGGCAAATAACTAAATCATGCTCTAAAACCTCATTCGTATTAGATAGAAGGCAGTTTGTAAGTCCCTACTCCAGATCTTTTTTGCTGTATGCACACACAAAAACTATCTCTTCCCCTCCTTAGTGAAAATAACATTTGCACATGGTGGTAAATCTAAATATTACAAAAGAATGTTCAGTGATAAATTCACTCTTGAGACAGTTTTAATACACATGTTTCCCTGCCAAGTCCAGAGGAGAATAACAAATTAAAAATTGGCCAAGCACTTTAATAATGGCAGACAGAGTCAACTGAAAAAAACAGGAATTAAAAAGTATAGGTATGTAGGTCTACTCAGAATAGAGACTTATAGCTCTCATATTACTCAGCCTTCCACAACGATATGTGATATAATAATTGATGTCATAGTGGTGATTCCCACACTTGAAAGATTAAATCATCTTCAGCTTTTTTGTATAGCAGGAATATGTGACATCCATTTTATTTATTTTTAATATATTTTTATTTGTTTCAGAGAGAGGAAGGAAGAGAGAGAGAGAGATAGAAACATCAATGATAAGAGAGAATTATTGATTTGGCTTCCTCATACACGCCCCTTATTGGGGATCAAGCCCAAAACCCAGGCATGTTCTCAGACCAGGAATCAAACTGGTCTCCTCCTGATTCATGGGTCAATGCTCAACCACTGAGCACACAGTCTGGGCTGTAACATGCATTTTAAAAAATATTTCCTTTCAAAATGATATAAAGTATCATTCTTAAAGGTCGAATAACATTTCAAATATCTGAAAACTTCATTTGTGTGGAATTTCTCATTTACCTAGAACTTCAGATAAAATTTTAATTAAAGTAGCTTAAAGGTGAGATTCAGACTCTAATTTAACAATAACTAAAAAATTTAATTGGTACATTTTTTCTAAAATACTGAATTTTCTGATGCCTTTTTAATTTATTGAACAAATTCTATCTTTGACTTTAAAAGGTAGTCTACTGTCTTTTATAAGCCTAGGAGGACAACTGAAATCTGAGCCAGCCAAGGATATTTTTTTTACCTCTCAAGCACCAACCATCAAGGAATTTTTAACAGTGTGCACATTTTGTCCCTTACATATTCATTCATTTGTGAAGTATTCGTTTAGTTCTATTTGCTTGTGGAGATGAACAAGGTAAACATTTTTTGGGGGAGGAATTTTATTTAAAAAAGAGCATGCAGGATCTTTAGTGATATGGTGCTTACAAACTATAGATGTCACAAAGCTGCACGCTAAAAATCAGGAATTTCACCAAGTGTAAATATGTATCAAGAAAATCAACTTAAAAACCTATCTGATGACCCATTGTTCAACAGGCATTCTTGCCCAGGAGTATAAACTGGTACAGCCTTGGCATTT
The DNA here is from genome assembly GCF_000327345.1 of Myotis davidii. Classification (NCBI taxonomy): domain Eukaryota; kingdom Metazoa; phylum Chordata; class Mammalia; order Chiroptera; family Vespertilionidae; genus Myotis; species Myotis davidii. The sequence goes on from NW_006288615.1 coordinate 2,482,860, forward strand.
TGATAGAAATTCAAATGCATAAAGCCTTCAACTTAGCAAAAAAAAAAAAAAATCACTACTTACTTGGCTCTCTATATGCATACTTAATGCCACTTACTACATTGTTTATAATTGCAAATGGAAACCCAAATATCCATAGAATAGTGCTAGTCAGTTTTTTTTCCAGATGCTTTTTCTAATGAATTGACCATTACATTTCCTAAGTTCTGAAATGGCCAACAGACCATAGAAAGACATTTCTTTAGGCTCCTGCTTGAAACCAGCAGCTTCAGCAAACTGCTGGCCTTGGTTCAGGGCCAAACATTTTCTACCCTTATGTAATTTATAAGCTTATGGTGATACAAACAAATCTATAATAATAAAAGCATAATATGCTAATTAGACCAGACAACCTTCTGGATGAAGCCAAGGCTGCGAGGGAAGCCGGGATCGTGGGTGTCAAAGGGAAGCCAGTGCTGGCAGCCGGAGAAGGAAGGCCTACTCTTGCATGAATTTCATGCATTGGGCCTCTAGTCTATATAATAAAAGCCTAAGCGACCATTACAGCAGAACAACCAGAACGACCAGTCGCTCTGATGTGCACTGACCACAAGGGGGCAGACACTCAATGCAGGAACTGCCCCCTGCTGCTCAGTGCGCTTCCATAGGGGGAGTGCCTCTCAGCCAGAAGCCGGGCTCACGGCTGGTGAGTGCAGCAGTAGTGGCGGGAGCCTCTCCCGCCTCCACGGCAGTGCTAAGGAGTAGCAAGCAGGTGGGCGGTAAGAAGCAAGGGATCCCGGAGTGCTAACGGGTGCAGGCTGGGCTGAGGAAACACACACACACACACACACACACACACACACACACACACCAGTACACGAATTTCATGCACCAGACCTCTAGTATATTGATAATTATAATACAGACATGGTAGAACTAAGACTAGCTCACTTCAACAAGGCCTCCTGCTTCCTTCCATTCGTCTGTGTTCCTAGAAGTCGCATGGCCCATGGCCATGTAGACCCCACATGCAATGGACTGATGAACTGCAGCTGGGAACACAAGTGAAGCTAGTCTGATGCTTGATTGGACTGTGCAAAAACGGAACAGAAACTTTGAGCAAATGGCATTAATCCTAGCTCTGCTAAAGACACAGCTACACTTCATCCATGGCGGGACAGAGGGAGAGGAGCCCTTGGAAACTCAGGGGTTTAATTCCACTCAAATGCCACTCATTCTCCAGTGTCAGTCTCAGCAAATTCCTTTTCTCATGACACCACAAGACCACTTCCACTAGAAATCTGTGGAGACACAGAGGGTTTCCTACCAATAATAATATTATCTAAGAGATAACTGTTTATATAGAAAAGCTAAGATTTAAGGAGTGTCAGAATTATTTAAAACTAGTAGCTCTGTGCACAAAGCTGTGTGCCAGTAGCTCTCTGCAGGTCCTGGCTGCTCCACGCCCTCTACCCAGAAACTCCATGGCCCAGAGGTCCTCTACAGCCAGGGTGGAACACTTGCCTTGTCACCACAGTGACGAAGCAAGCATTCCACCAGGCCGCTCACACTGCCCGCTGTCAGCCAGCCCGCCCCGCTCCCATCCCGGGACTGGAGGATTCCAGCGGGGCTGAAAGGACTAGGCACTGCCATATTTGTGATGGAGTGATGGTTAATTTGTGTATTACCCTTTTATTAGGATGACAAAGAGCATCTAATGGAATTAAAGACTTGGTGTATTTTTTTATTTTATAGGTATCTTTCCTTCTCTTGCCTTTCCTTGCCCCTCTTTCTTCCCCACTCCTTGCAGTTTGTTGAAGAAACCGCGTCATCATTACTGTCATTTCCCACAGTATGGATTTTGCTGATTGCAACCTTATGTATACAATATGTGTATGTTGGTTTCTGTATTTTCTTTAAATTGATAATTGGTTCAATTTCTCTCTCCTCTCTCTTTGGAGGGGTAGGGCCAACAATGTACAATAAGGTCTAATTGTTTCTTGTTTTATGAAGTTTGTAATCATTGATAATTGAGATCCATTAATTCATTCCAAGTTGCAAAATGATGATGAGATGATTTTATCTTCTTTACATGTATTAACCATTACTTTTTTTAAATATATATTTTATTGATTTTTTACAGAGAGGAAGGGAGAGGGATAGAGAGTTAGAAATATTGATGAGAGAGATACATCGATTAGTTGCCTCCTGCACACCTCCTACTGGGGATGGGCCCACAACCAAGGTACATGCCCTTGACCAGAATCGAACCTGGGACCTTTTAGTCCGCAGGCCGATGCTCTATCCACTGAGCAAAACCGGTTAGGGCAACCATTACTTTTTTAAAGTTTCATATATACTAGTACATGCAAGTAAATGTTTGCATTCTGTTCATTGCTTAAAAAGATTCTGTACTTTTTGCTCCTCTGGAGAAGATAAATTAGAAAAAGGCACCATATTTTTTTTAAGAGTTTGGAAGGGAGAGGAATAAAGAGATAGAAACATCTATGAGAGAGAAACATCATTGATCAGCTGCTTCCTGCATAGCCCCTACTGGGGCTCGAGCCCGCAACCTGTGCAAATGTCCTGACTGGGAATGAAACCAGTGACCTCTTGGTTCCTGGGTCATTGCTCAACTGTTGAGCCACACCAGCTGAGCAAAGACACCATATTCTTGATAGCATCTTGATTTATTAATATGATTTAACATTGAGGTTGCAAAAAATATTCAATTAAAAAATGGTAGTTAATAGCCAGTATGTTGAAAGAATGGAATTCGTATTTGCAGTTTACGGTCGGATGATGTGGCAGTGACTTGTGCATATGCCCTTGCACAATTCCTACTCTGTGGAAGGTTTGTACAAATAGTAACATTGGCAAGATGACTATTAGCTACAAGCCAAGAAATTTTATTGAAATTACAAATCAGAACTTAGTTACCTGTTCCAGTGTGTATTGTACTTTTTAAAAGCAGCCTTCCCTAGACCTATATTTGCTCTCCCTACTCGGAACTTCAAAGCACATAAAATTCAGAGACACTCAGCCCTTATCAAGTAACACTGACAGGGACTTGTTAACTCTACCTTCTTTTATTATCTAGCTGAATTATAAAATTAAGGGAGAAGAGGAACACTGAAGGGCTTGATTATTTTTCCCAGTGGTTAACCATTAAACTTTGAAGCTAGTAGAAAATACTTGTTGGTTAAGTCTCTAAATATAAATTTAATTTGGCTCCCTTTGTCTTTTACTAAGTAAGAAAATAAAAATTATTTTATTTTTAGTGCCTAGCACTGTGCTAATAATTTATGGAAATATAGAAGACGCTCTTAGCTCTTGGCCCTTGAGATGTGTGCAATCTTGTTTGTCCGAGAATTTGGGTATCAAACCATGGACAGAGCTTTAAGTTCCTAGCCTAATAGGAGTTAAATAAAAGTTAAATGCTGGTGCTGTCAACTACAGTTGCAGAATAACTGTCCAACAGTCTTTTTGGTGTAATATCACTTTAAATTTCATTTTTATTTCATAGGAACATTTCTCATTGAAGTCATAGAATTTTTGTTAAGTGGAGCAGACCTTATGGAACTTCTAGTCCCATTCCTTTTTGCAGGGGAAAGGGACCCCAAAGTATTTGGTTAATTGAACCTTATCTAAATTATCCCAACTATTTGTAGACAAAACAGGAACTTAAATAATGGGTTTTTTACTCCATGTCTTCTTCTTATATAACTTACTATTTAGATAAATATGTTCATATGCTATTATCATATTTTTAGTTATTTGCCCATTTGTTTTTTATATTATTTCTGCAGAATAGGAGAAAAAAATTATCTCTAATTACAGAAAGGAAAATGTAATTGACTTGCCTAATGTCATATTATAAAAAATTAACAAAGCTAGGACTAGAACCCAGATCTTGTTAGTATATTCCATATTGTTGCCGTTATTATTATTTCCAAGTTATTCATACTAGGAAACTTTGTCAAACTGAGAACATTTTTAAGAAAGGTTAATGGACTCTATTATAGGGGGGAATAATCCAACCTTCCCTTATAGCAAAATTCCACTTTTATAGACAGTTTTCATAACCTTGGCTCTGCTCCATTTGAAATTTGAATTTATTAATAGCTGGAGTTTGAGGCTAGAGAATAGTTCCAGCATTGAATTATAGATTTGAATTGGTCTATAGGTGATAACTGCTTTCATTCACAATGGGATAGTCCTTGTTTAAAATGTTATTGAAATGTAAATATGGATAGTAACAAACTTTATTGAAGTGTGATATACTTCTGAAAACGTGTTCATAATCATTGCCCTACAACTTGATGAATTTTCACAGCTGAATACACCTTTATAACTAGTACATAATTCAAGATCATTACCAGCCTACCATAAACTCTCCTTACGCTCTTTTCTTCTAGTTCCTACCCCTGTCCTGCGACCCCTCAAGGGTACCACTATAACAAGATAGTCTTTTAGAGGTCAGATACTTCATTAGTCAAGGTTGTCCTGTTTCTTCTTTGCAAACATATGAAGATGACAAAAGAACAATTTCTCTACTTCTTATCAACATAAAAGACAGAAAAATCAGAATTTCCTTATTATCAAAGCTTATTTATTAGTTTAATATTCAACCAGGATAATGCTGGGGGATTTAAATCTTTCATGCAGTTTTGGAAACATCCTAGAACAGGGGTGGGCAAACTTTTTGACTCGAGGGCCACAATGGGTTCTTAAACCGGACCGGAGGGCTGGAACAAAAGCATGGATGGAGTGTTTGTGTGAACTAATATAAATTCAAAGTAAACATCATTACATAAAAGGGTACGGTCTCTTTTTTTTGTTTGTTTTGTTTTATTCATTTCAAACGGGCCAGATCTGGCCCGCGGGCCGTAGTTTGCCCACTGCTGTCCTAGAATCTCTATAAATGATGTCTTATAAAACAAGACACAGAGAGTAAGAAGGAAATATAAGAATATGGGTGTAGAGCAAGAAGTGTGCACCCCTCAGGCCCCCGTGGTTAGTCCCGATTATGGAGGAGGCACCAGGAATGACTAATCCTGTGAGGCGGAATTGTGGTTGAGGAATCACTGATACATTCCTCTTTCTTTGCACATATTCTCTGAATATTGAAGATAGATTTCTAATATCAATAATTCTAATTTTTAGATTTTTAATTCTTTTATTTCTGTGTTAAATATAGCTATTGTTTCTCATAACTTTAAAAAAACAGTTAAGCCCTGACTGGTTTGGCTCAGTGGATAGAGCGTCAGCCTGCGGACTCAAGGGCCCCAGGTTCGATTCCGGTCAAGGGCATGTACCTTGGTTGCAGGCACATACCCAGTGGGGGATGTGCAAGAGACAGCTGATGGATGTGTCTCTCTCATCGATGTTTCTAACTCTCTATCCCTCTCCCTTCCTCTCTGTAAAAAATCAATAAAATATATATTTTTAAAAAAATTTAAAAAAAAAACACGGTTAAAATTCTCCCATCTTGATTTAAAATGTGTTATGTATAACACTGTCTTCACTTCCTCTCTTTCTTATCAGGACCCCTGAACAGTGCCCCAGCGTTGTTTCATTATTGTCAGAAAGTTATAATCCTCACGTGCGTTATGGAGCTGCCATGGCCCTGGGCATCTGCTGTGCTGGTACAGGAAACAAGGTAAAGCCCAACAGCAATGGGATCAGTTCTTTCCTGGCGCCAGACTGTTTTCCTTCACAGAAAGGTTTATGTAACAGCTGTAAAAATACGAGAGTGGTGTGATCTGTAAGACTTGCCTCACAAAACTTCCCAGAACTTCATTACTTTACTATTCTGGATGGCTCAAAGCCATTTAAGAACAAACTACCACATTATACAGGTGGCTGTAATGGAAAAAAATGCTGTTGACTTTGGTTATTTTACATGTCTAATTTGCAGAATTAGTATTGTGGAAATCAAGGTTCTCGTATGAGGCCACCAATTCAGTTTTATTCCTTTGGTTTGATTTTTTGTTGTTCTTGTTGTTTTAATTTTTATTAAATTTATTGGGGTTGATTTGGTTTTAAACAGATTATTTTATTGCTGTTTGCCTATTTTCTCCTCATGAACTTAACCTGATATTTGTTAAGCCCTCCAAAGTGACAGAGTTAGGTTAGGCAAGTTGATGATTTGAAAACACAGTTCATGAGATTCGTAAAGAAGTGCATTGTCATTGCTTAAATAACAAGTGTTGTGTTTTGTTCTTTTCTTTCACAGCAATAACATATCAAATTTTATCTTTTATAATACACATGCCCATACCTTAGTGAACTTTTCTTTTAATAGGGTTGGCAGGTGTGTGTGTGTGTGAGAGAGAGAGAGAAAGAGAGATATTATACTACCAGAGTCTTTACATCAGAGGGAAGAAGTCACTTTTTTACCATCTATTGTTCAAACTAAAATAAAACAAAGTATAGCTATTTGCTTATTGATTGACTTCAGTAATTTTAATTTCCTTTACTTTTTCTCTAAGAAGGGTATTATTTTTAGATACTAATAACTTCTTCTAACCATATAAAGCATAATTGATGCTAGGGATTAAAATAGGCATTTTTACTACATGTAGCAGGAATTGTGTAAAAATTTATGGTGACATCCCCTTCCAGTATTCTCAATTCTCTCTCCTTACCTTGCTTTATTTTTCTTCATAGCACTTACCACCACCTAACATATTTTTACACCTATTTTATTGATTGTCTGACTCCTCTCCACTGAAATGTCAAGTCCCTGGGAACAGTGTGTTCACTGCTAGAATCTAAAGTCAGACCTGGCACATAGTAGACTTTCAGTAAATATTTGTCACATGAATGATAGAGGGAAGATCACTTAAGGATTTGATTGTGAACAAGTTGGACATGGTCTCTGCCCTCACAGAGTTTAATTTTTTAAAAATGTTTTCATTTCTTTTGGGTGAGAAATTTTTATATGAGAACTAGAGGCCCAGTGCACGAATTTGTGCATGGGTGGGGTGAAGCCAGCTGTGGGGAGGGACCCTGGGAGGTTGGTCGGCTGCAGTGTGCATCATAGCGACCAGTTGTTCTGTCATTCCATTTGCTTGGCTTTTATATATATAGATGAATCTTCACTTTTATTAGAAATGTCATTGGTTATATAAAGTGCAGTTTATAGAAATTGGCCTTCATATAAGTTGAATGTCTTACTAAGTATCCCCCAGCCCCCCCAGGTCTTTAATAGACATTTATGTCAAGCCTTATACGTTAAATGTAAATTAGACTTTTGTTTTCTTTCCAGATTATTTTATTTTTTTTTTAAATATTTTATTGATTGAGACTGGAGAGGAGGGGAGAGGGATAGAGAGTTAGAAACATCAATGAGAGAGAAACATCGATCAGCTGCCTCCTGCACAACCCCTACTGGGGATGATCTTGGAGCAAATCTTTGAGACACAGCATCTGATATGTTAATTCAATTAAAAAATTTTATACAAGTCTGCTTTACTTCTAGTTTGTATGATCTTCATATCAATACATGTCTGAAATTTGGTGCTTTGGTTATTTTTGTTTCTTAAAAACCTGAAACATCTGTTTATGCTAAAATATATCTTTGCTGTTATATCACACTAGAGGCCTGGTGCATGAAAACTGTGCATGGGGGTGTGTCTCCTCAGCCCGGCCTGCCCCCTCTCACAGTCCGGGAGCTGTTGGTCAGACATCCTTAGTGGTGCCACAGACACAGAGGTGGGAGAGGCTCCCACCACTGCCTTTGTGCTCACCAGCCATGAGCCCAGCTTCTAGCTGAGTGGCGCTCCCTCTGTGGGAGCGCACTGACCACCAGGGGGCAGCTCCTGCATTGAGCGCCTGCCCCCTGGTGATCAGTGCATGTCATAGCGACCAGTCATTCTGCCGTTTGGTTGATTTGCATATTAGCCTTTTATTACCGAGGGTTTATTATACAGGATAGGACATAGGCTAGGATAGGCTAGGATAGGATTCGGCTGCCTCTTCCTTGAGACTGG
>NW_006288615.1:2491181-2499043 GCF_000327345.1 Myotis davidii
CAGGCACCATGATATAGCAAAATCGCGAATCTTCAATGCATATATAAAGAAATATACGGTAACCCGAATTTACCACACTCGCAAAATCGCACACAGCCAACCATACACCTAGTATGGTATCGCGATTCGCGATTTTGCGCTATCATACTGGGTGTATGATCGGCTGTGTGCGATTTTGCGAGTGTGGTAAAATCGCATAACAGCAAAATCGCATAACAGCCGAGCGTACACCCAGCAGCGCTGCTGATGCCTGAACGGTATGTGGAATGAAGTGGGCGGGCATCGGGAGGCCACTATGGCACGGGGCAAGCACTATGGGCAGTCTATCTGAAGTGTACCTGGCGTATAAGACGACCCCCCACTTGGAGGCATATTTTTCAGGGCCAAAAAATCGTCTTATACGCCGGCAAATACGGTATATAGGAGACCTCAAAAGCCAAGTTAGTGTCTTTTAACTTGTAAGTTGGAAATTTGGTTATATTTTTACCATGACTACTTCATAAACTATATTGACAATATATGAGTTTGAAAAACTCTGCACACTGTCATTACAGTTTTTAATGAAGTAGGAGAAAGAAAATATCTGGTATGTGTAATATTGTTAATAGCTCTCCTTTTTTAAAAAAAAAATTTTTATTTTATTCATTTTCGTGGTGACACTGGTATAAACAAATCTGCACTGCCAGTCATATAAAAGTACAGCACATACAATTAGAGTAGCAGGCTATACCATCTGCTCTTTAATGTAAGTGCTCTTTATGATGTTCACACAATGACGAAATCACCTAACTGCGCATTTCTCAGAATGTATCCCCAACATTAAGTGGCATATGACTTTAAATCCACATCTAAAGAAATCTAAAGTCATTTTCCCCAAAAAAGAATTCAATTTATTCTTTCTTTCCTTGACCTTAGAAAAAATAATATTTGAGAAATTGCATACGTATTAAGAAATAAGTTTGATAATCTTGTAAATCCCTTTTCTCTTTTCCTCCAGGTTTATATCTAAGAACCTTATAAGGGATGTTAAAAAATGGCACTTAACAAAGGGTGTTAATGTTCTGCAGGGTGTTAATAGAAGTTACTATATGAGGAAAAGAGTTCTTGGTAACATTACTATGGACAAATACTGGGAAAAACAAAAGTTCCAGTGGTTTCTTTAACATCCCACATCACTATGTGCCTGGAGCTTTTGTACATTCCTAGAACCTTTGATATGATATATACATTTGAATCTGTAACAGGAGGTAATACATAGTATGCAGGAACTCCCAGACGTATTTAATCAAGAAATCCTTTTTTCATAGTATTGATCACATTCCGAAGGATATGATATTGAGTAAATCCTGGTAAACAGTTTGGAAAGTCCCATTCAGTATATGTGGTCTTGTGAAGTGTAACCATGAAATCAATTCTAGTCCTATTTTTTAATTTTTTACCATGCTACTAGCAAGTAAACTCTTTTTTGTTTTAGAAGTTTATCTTTGTTTTTTGTTTTGATTTAGTGGGGGTTTTTTTAGTTGATTGTATTTTACTTTATCTTTATTGTTGTAAGTATTACAGATGTCCCCCCATTAACCTCCTCCACCTGTTCCCACCCCATCTTGTAAAATTATCTAAGACATTGCCATACCCTGGTATTTGAAGGAAGTTGGATACTTAATACAGGTTTTGGAGTCAGACTGACCTCAATTTGCTACTTATGTGAATTTGGGCAAATTTCTTAACATTTCTAACTCTCAGTTTCTTTGTTTATAAAGATTATTTGGTGTTGCTATTGTTATTTTGTTTTTGTTTTATTTTTAGGTTTAAGAGGATTATCTAGGATAATATCCATAAATACCTACCACTGTGCCTAGGAAATAATGGGTGCTTTATCAAACATTAATCATTTCTCTTTCTTTTTGACCTCTTTTTCCTCAAAACAGGAGCAGTTGTGTTCTACAAGCTTCCTTTTCACATACCATCAGTTATATTGAAACTTAAAGCATACTCTGTTCTGAACTGTGCATCCAGTTTGTCTTAAACTAACTTGTTATTACAATGTCAGATGAAGACAGTTAACTTGGAATGGTGGTAACTAATTTGTAAATCCAACTATATGAACTTTATTTAAGGGTTGTTGTTTTTTAATGCTTTCAGGAAGCAATTAATTTGCTAGAACCAATGACAAATGACCCTGTGAACTATGTGAGGCAAGGAGCTCTCATAGCTTCGGCTCTCATCATGATCCAGCAGACTGAAATCACTTGTCCAAAGGTGAGCAAACAAAACGAGACTAGAATACAGCTGGTTCAACTTTCCTTTAGGAACTTACCTCCTTTTGAGGACATTTTTACCTCAAATGTGGTGAACACTTAACTCATAGAAAGCCAAGAGATAGGAGAATGGGAAAACTTTAAATATATAATACTCTTTAAATGCATTTCTTACAGATTTATGGTCACTTTGTTAATTCAACTGTATAACCATACTTGAAAAATAGAACTCATGGGTTCACGAAATCATAAAAGTCAACTTTAATTTTTGTCTCCTTTACTGTCCTTTTAAAACCTATTCAGTAAGATAACTTGTTCCTCTGATACAGGATGTAAACCCAGGCAGTACATACAATTTCAGTTTAGAAATGACATTGCCCTCTTGTGTAATCTCTTGGACAGGATTTCAGATGAATTCAGGACAGCTATCTTTTCCCTCTTGACCCACATCTGTCCAAAGAAACACCCCGCGTATGTTGCTCTTCTGTGTAGGTGGAAGTAGAATAATAGCCTTTCAGTGCAGCTTTGCCTGCTCTTCCCTTTGTCTCTCTTCGTCTTTCCCTCTCTATTTCCCTCCCACCTTCCTTCTTCTCTGCCATCCCCCGCTAGTCCCTCAGTCAATAGCTAATGCCTCTCACTTTATGTGCCAGATGTCAGTGCACAGTGACTACTGTTCATATTAAGCTCTCCATGTGATCCCTCTGAAGCCCATTTTGTTGAGAAATAGAAAATGCATAGGTCTTACTCATATGTGCTAAAAATCACCATGTTTGATATATATTAAATAGATGTGATAGCTAGTGCAATAATTTCAGATCTTTTCATTCTTAACTTAAAATTAGGGTAGTTAACAGCCTCATATTAATTCTGCTCTCATATGAGAAGAAGTCAAAAAATTGACAACAGAGAAAACAAACAAACATTGGTATATTGTCTTTTGCCCTATCAAGCAGATGTTCAGCATCATTCTTTTTTTCTTTCTTTCTGTTTTAATATATTTTTATTGATTTCAGAGAGGAAGGGCAAGGGAGAGATAGAAACATCATTGATGAAAAGAGAAACATTGATTGGCTGCCTCCTGCACGCCCCCTACCGGGGATCGAGCCCGCAATCCCAGCATGTGCTCTTGACCAGAATCAAACCCAGGACCCTTCAGTCTGCAGGCCGATGCCCTATCCACTGTGCTAAACCAGCATCATTCTTTTCAGCAAAATAGGTTAATATGATGGATGGGGATAAAAGAGAAAAATTTCCAGAACTCATTGATTATTCATTCTTATTTTATGGAACTTTATTTAATAGGTTTCACTTTCTGAGCAGTTACTATCATTTTTGTTTCCTTTTCAGTGCTTCTCTCTTTGTCAAAATTTTAAGACATCCAAAAATTACATTATTGCAGATAGAATCAGTCTTCTCATCTGTTTTAGTCATTGTCTTCTAGAGCATAAACATTTTTTCACACAGGCCACATTTCTTTCTGATTTTTGTTTTAACCCCTTCCCCAACAATTTTTTTGTTAAAAACGTTTCTTTTTCAGACTAATTTTTTTATTTTGGTTCTATATAGTATTTTTGATGCTGGTTATGAAAACAGTTTGTAACTCGTCTTCCTATAAACCATATTTTTTTACCATATTTTCTTAGTATACTCGTCGACGACTGAAAAAGAACATTTTGTGAAAACGAGTATACACGTTTCTGCCGGGGAAGGGGTTAAATATAGCAGTTATGAATAGCTTTTGCATTTTTTATTTTTGCTTTTGACCTTCTGCTGATCTTTATCAGTTGGAGGTTATCCAATTGAGTAATATAGCACTAGAAGAAGGAAGTTGAGGCCATGGAATATACTTTCCCTAATGGTAATATACAGATATTTATTCACTTTGACCTCACATGTCAGTTGCACATTATTTGTGAACAAGATGTTTACCATCTTCCCATTTCTACTGTAGGATTTTTTGTTTGTTTGTTTGTTTGTTTTGGTTAATCCTCACCCAAGGATATTTTTCCATTTATTTATTTATTTTTTTAGAGAAAGTAGAAGGGATGGGGGAGAGAGAGAAAGATCAATGTGAAAGAAACACATTGATTGGTTGCCTGTGGCATGTGGCATGATCAGGGCCAGGGATTGAGCCTGCAACCGAGGTACATGCCCTTGACCGGAATTGAACCCTGGACCCTTCAGTCCAAGGGCTAAAGCTCTCTCCACTGAGCCAAACCAGCCAGGGCTGTAGGATTTCATAATCATAAGCTCTGTATCAATAATGGCAGATTCTATAAAATATTGTTGAGCCAAATCTTATTAGCTCATGGGGTACACTTCCATCTTCAGGTTGTATCAGAATCTTGGGTATTGATTAAGAATGTTGAAATTGTCCTTGCCATTAATATAAACTCAGTGGGGAAAGTCAAGTTTGTACCCCCACAGACTACAAAAACAAAACTGTGTATGCAGTATAAAAATCAAATGTTCTTTGCTCTGGCCAGTGGGACTCAGTGGTTAGAGCATTAACCCTTGCACTGAAAGATTTGATTCCCCGTCCAAGGGCACATTCCTGGATTGCAGGATCGATCCCTAGCCCCATGGGGGTGCATGTGGAAGGCAACCAATCTGTCTATCTCTCTTACATCAATGTTTCTCCTCTGTCTCTCTTCCCCTGCCTCCCTCCCTTCCACTCTGAAAAGCAATGAAAAAATATCCTGGGGAGTGGAGAGATTAAAATTCTCTCTCATTGTTTTCTGCTATTAACATGTGATAAAAAGCTTTGTGGACTATAGTTTCTATCATTTCTATCTGATAATTGCTAATAAGACAACATTGACAGTTCATTTGGAGTGGCATGTAACATTTTGCTGAAAAGGAAAAGCTGTTAATAGGCTTGAAGAGAAGTTTTAAAGGCTACAAAGTCCTAGTTACAAGGTTGTAAACCAGTACATGCAATAAAGTGGAAACACCTTGAAATATAAAATTAAGTGTTAATTTCATCAAAACTATAGCCCCTCCTCAAAAGAATTCAGAAGGAACATATTTCAGATATTTTTGTGAGATTTATAATTGACATTTCCAAAGGAAATATTTTTATGTAATCAGGATACAGGTCACATTCTTTTACAGAATGCCATCTTAACACTTAGCTCTACATTGTAGGTCTAATTGAAGTAACTCCAGGACATCTTTGCTTTTCCTCTGCCAGTTTCTTGCTTGCTCAGTCTCACAAACATATACCCAGCAACATGCATACATCCTGGGTGATTACAAACTCAATTTAGGAATCCCTTTGACCAGAGGCTCAGAACCATTTAACTAGATTAATGTCCTTTGGACATAAACAGGAATAGGTTCTTGGAGCTGTTTTCTCCCAGGAACCCAACTCCGCTTTTTATGACAGATCTGACTTTTGTTTTTTCTTGTGACATGGAATCTATCTTTAGCAGTTATTTGAATGTGTATATAGAATCAGATAAAAATACTAATGTATAAGAATGGATCTCGTGCTCCTCCTCGCCTAATATCATCTGTCCTCTGGTCTGCTATAAGGAAACTTCACCCACCCACCACTGAGAAGATACCCTTTTTTGAAGTAGGATTCTATTTGGTCAAGCTTAATAAGCTTTTAAGGTTCTAAAATAAATCCCATTTTGGGTAGATTAGGCTTTTGTGAGCTATCATGGTAACCTAGAAACATTTCTGTAGAGAAATGTGTGAACTTTTTTATATGATGAAATTATAATCTTGAAATTTTAATATTATATGGTAATATTTTACAGCATAACACATTTGTAAATAGTAATCTATATTATACTGTTGCCTTAAGATAGGGACTTGAACTCTAACAGTGTAGGTAGTGATATAAAGAAAGGGCCACAAGCAACTACCATGAGAAAAATATTAATAATAAAATTGAGGCCAAGACTGGTTTGGCTCAGTGGATAGAGCATCAGCCTATGGACTGAAGATTATTATTTGGGGTATTGATAATGGGGAAATCGTGAAAGCACTGACAGAAATATCTTAAAAGAAGAATAAAGAATTTTTATTTTAGGTGTGTTGAGTTTGAGATGATAGTAAGTCTGCTGGACTTAAGATGAGAGCATAGCAAAAGAGTCAGAACTAAAGAAAGAGATTTGGAAACTAGCCACAGAGAAATTTTAAAAGTGCATAGGTCTTTATCTACAATTCAAAAAGCTCTAAAAACTAAGAGGTCTTTTAGTTTTTAAGAATTCATTTGGCTGTAAAACCTTACCCAATCAATATGAACTCATTTGTAACCTTTAATCTGTTTAGTGTTCATATTCAAGCGTTTTGCTGCTTCAGAAACATTAGTTTGCTTTATTATGGGACATTGCCTCCACACTATACTCTGAGTATTGCATAATATATAGTGCATGCACCATGTTAGCTTTCTAAATTCTGAATTCCAAAATTCATCTGGCCTCTAGTAGTTCTTGGAAGGAATTAGAGACCTATAGTTTAAGTCATAACAGCAGATGTAATAGAAAGAAAATAAAGAAAGAAACTCCCAAACTGATCCCTCATGGGCAGCTACAGTTCTATTTTCAGGAAAATAGAAAAAAAGTAGAAAAGACGAGATATAGCCAGGTGATGAGTAGCAGCAAAAATGACTCCCAAGAAACTTCATTCCCTTCTTTATTTTTTCTCTGACATTTAAGAGTGTTTTCCCTCCAGTAGTATAAGGTTTAGAGTTTAAAACAGGGTGAATATTAAAAATTCATTAATTTGGAGAAGGTAGATTTAACTGTCTCTTTTCTGTGAGATTATAATACTAGAGGCCCAATGCACGAAATTTGTGCAAGGGGCTCAGCCCCCACCGCCTTGGTGGCTGCCGCTGCCTCAGCCCCCACCACCACAGCTTCATCCGGAAGGTCATCCAGAAGGACGTCCAGCCTAACTAGCATATTACACTTTTATTATTATAGCTAAGATGGGAAATTAATGTGATTCTTTTCCTACAAACTCTTTCTTATATGGGGGGCATACTATTCATAATAATGAAATTGAGTTGGAAAATCCTGTTCCTAGCCCTAATTGCAGTTAGTTGTTTGTGATCACAAGTAAGCCAGTAATTTCACCTATTTTACTTCAGCTTTCACATTTGTAAAATAGAGGGAGTACATCAGATGATCTTGAAGTTGACTTCCAAATTTAAGATACTATCCTAACCTACAAAAATAATAATAATTTATGAGGAATCATAATAATGAGATTAAACTACTGCTACATAAGTAGTAAAATGTGAAGAAAAAATTTTAAGTGATTAAATACTAGTTTTTTAAAGTAGTATACTTAATATTAATTAGATAGCCCATTATGTATTTGCATTGATTTTTTTTCAATCCGTCTTTCAGTTCACCAGATGTTTTCCTATTGTTTTAGGTGTAATTTTATATTTAAATTCTTCCTTATAATGTACATACTGTGCTTTGTCCAGCATTCCTTTTTATAAGCTCTTAAAATATTTTATAACATTCTTTACAACATAAAATTTCCATCCTATATAAGGTAACATAAGTGTTCATCTAAAAGAAGTTCACAGAAAAGGAAACAAAAAGAAAGAAAAAAAAATGAAAGAACAGAATCAAAGGA
>NW_006288615.1:2499110-2509021 GCF_000327345.1 Myotis davidii
TTTAAAACTAGAAGGGACTTTTGTGATGATCTAATCATGCTGGGTTTTATAGTTAGAAAAAGTAAAACCCAGAGAAAGGAGTAACAGGACTTACTAATGTTTATGTGCTTGGTAGTGGCAGTTAGTTCATTGTTTTTCCATCACATTCTGTTGCTGCCTCTGAATAATAACGAGAACCATGTTTAAGGAATATAATTTTTTAGCTATATTTAGGTTACAGAGATAATAGAAGGACTGGTAGGATTCTGCCTCTGTATGGTAAGAGCCATGCTTATTGAACTATAAAATGCCTTTTATACATCTTTTTTTTTTCCATATAATCCTATAACAGCCATGTAGGGTAGATTCTGTGATGTCTTTAGCGATGAGGAAAAACAGACTCAGAAAAGCTAAGTACTTAACCAAACAGCTTATTAGAGCAGAGGTATTTATAAGCCAGGATTGTCTGATTCTATATTACTCTGCACTATCACAATGTGGCCTGCCAGACCAAGATGAATGAAGAAGGGAAGAGATTCTGAAAGACTATTTAATGCATATAAAGTCATCATATTAGGAAGCTCAAATTCAATATATTCTGCTTTGGGCAAATTTGGGGAGCTCAATCATCATGTTCTTCTTAAACAAGCAGAATTCTTCCTGGGTACCTATCATTTGAAAAGCACTGGTGAGGAAACAGAGAACTGTAAGATGTGGAAGAGGTCTAAAATAGTTCACTTATTGTTATCCAAATCGCTTTAAAGGAATCACAAATACATTAAGAACATAATTTTATGAGTATTATTTTCTAATTGTAAAAGTCATATATTAAGTTTAGAAAACGCAGAAAAGAATAAAGAAGCAAACAAAATTACCAGTAATCCCATCCTAAATGAGTCAGCACATGTTTGATTTTAGTGTGTTCCTTTTCATAAGAGTAATTATTGTGACATGTCCTCAAAAAATTAGTGTTTATGCATAATAAACCTTTGCTGTATGTGTGAATATACTTAATCCAAAATATACCTCACACAACTTCACTGAAGGGTAGTTTACTTTAGGGTAGACCGGAAGGACCATGCCTGTTAAGAAATCTGTAAGGTTGATGGTAAGCTGAATAGCTGTAATTCACAGTGCAATGAAAGCCTTACTGTTGGATTCAACATTCCTTTGAGCCTGAGTCATTGACTGTGGAATGAGGACTGAAAACAGAACTGGTGCTCCCACACCAGAAAAGTCATAACACCATAATTTCAACCATAGAACTATGTTGCCTTCAAATATGGTCCATATTCCTCTCTTCGAATGTTGTGAAATTCAGGACTCAAATTTCATTATCAATTGAGCAACCTGTTTTTTCCTGCTCTAAAATGATACAACAAATGAATAGAATTAGTCTATAATTCTTCCTCTTGTTCCTTCAGGTGAGTCAGTTTAGACAACTGTATTCCAAAGTCATCAATGATAAACATGATGATGTCATGGCCAAGTTTGGTGCTATTCTGGCCCAGGGAATATTGGATGCAGGTAAATGTTTTTAAGTCTTCCAGATATATTTATCGGTTTACACTAAGCCTAATAAAATAACTATGATGTGGTAGAAATTGAGTCTGGGGTAAATTATTCATAGAAATAATTTAGCAGAGTGCATACTATGAAGATTTGAATCCCATTGCCTTTACAGTACTAGCCATGTGACCTTGAGAAGGTATTTCCCTTTCTATATGTCTGTTTTCTTGTCTTGTAAAGTCTACCTCATAGTATGTGAGAATTAAAAATACATGTAAAGCAATTAGAACAGAGCCTGTCACTTACTAAAGTGTTCAATTAGTGTTGGTGGTTGTTGTTTTTTTCAATTGTCTTAGTATATATTAGTTTTAAACAAGTTGAAATTGAAAAAATTTGGAGGAAAAATTATGTTTTAGACAAATTCTAGCAACCAAAAATGCCTATCTCTATAGAAAGAAAGTCTAGTTTTACCCTGAGTTTGGTTAAAATATAGGACTTTCAGTCTTAGAGACCCTAGATAGCTCACTAGCTAATTCCAGCAACTCCATATTAGATTTTATAAACTGTACTCTTAAAATAATCGCCAAATGCTTCCCTATTACAGTACTTAAAAATCTTTATTATTGCCCTCCTAAATTCATGTTAATGGTTTCTCTTTCTACAGGTGGTCATAATGTCACAATCTCCTTACAGTCTAGGACTGGACATACCCATATGCCTTCTGTGGTTGGCGTCCTTGTCTTTACTCAGTTCTGGTTCTGGTTTCCTCTTTCACACTTCCTGTCATTGGCTTATACCCCTACCTGTGTCATTGGCCTTAACAAGGACTTAAAGGTATGTTTGTGAGACCTCCGTTTTATAGTGTATTTTCACATTCTGTTCACTGTCTACTCACAAATATTTTCATGAAATGTTAAAGATGAGTTAGTATCCCATCAGTACATATTTCGCCCTAACTGGTTTGACTCAGTGGATAGAGCATTGGCCTGCAGACTGAAGGGTCCCAGGTTCGATTCTGGTCAAGGACATATACCTTCGTTGCGGGCATATCCCCAGTAACGGGTGTGCAGGAGGCAGCTGATTGATGTTTCTTTCTCATCAATGTTTCTACCTCTATCCCTTTCCCTTCCTCTCTGTAAAAAATCAATAAAATACTTTTTTAAAAATAAGATATTTCCCCCTTAAATTGAATCATCACCTGTTGAGTAGACTGTGTTGGTGGAAATTTTAAAAATCAATTCTTCTTACTAACTTTGTAACCTTAGGTAAATCAATTGAGAGGGAGTGGTGTGGGAGAGGGCAAAATATAAAAACATGAAAAGGCTTTATAGATTACTCTGATGAACCTTATTAAAAATCTGGGAGCTATTGGATGATTTCATGCAGATAAATAATATGATGAGGTTTGCATTCTAGAAACATCATTCTGGTATCAATGGAAATTTGTTATAATAATCTGGGCAAGGAAGAAAAGGACCTAAACTAAATCTTAATAAGAAATGAAGGTTAATATGTTTTTATTTATTTCAGAGAGAGGAAGGGAAAGGGAGCGAGGGATAGAAACATAATGATGAGAGAGAATCATTGATATGCCTCCTGCATGCCCCCTCCCCTTCACCCCCCCACTGGGGATTGAGCCCACAACTCAGGCATGTGCCCTGACTGGGAATTGAACTGATCTCCTGGTTCATGGGTTGATGCTCAACCACTGAACCACACTAGCTGGGCTCATCTTTTTTTTTTTTTTTAAATGGGGCTTGTGCTTAGGTCTTCTCAGTTCTATGGCTCTTCGATACTTTTTACTCTTCCATCCTCTCAGAGACCTGTTTGACCCTTAAATAATTTTATATCTGGTCATTACTGTTAAAATATTGTATTAGGTTTTTAGAGTGGAAAAATTTTAGGCAAAAAGAAAAAAAAATGGCTGATAGAGATTATTTCATTGAATTGATTTTTTTTTCCATATAGCTGTTCAGAAAATTACCCTTTAAGTGTTTCAGTATTAAATTACTGTGTAAATATTGGGCAGTTTTATTTCTCAAAACAAGAATCTTTTGGTTTCCCAGTCCCTAACCTTTAACATGTAGTTAAATATACTATAGAATCTTTAAGGACTTCTTCCTCTGACCCACAATTTTATGATCTCTATTTCTATTCTATATATACACTGAGTGGCCAGATTATTATGACCATCTGATGTTTGTAGGCAAATTAGCTATTATTTCATGCTGGAGTTGCTAGAGGGCCAGATCATTATAAACGCCTGAATAGCACAACATACCTAAGTATCATTGCTGATCAGATTCATCCTATCATGTTGATGGCGTATCCCAATGGAGATGGCTTCTTCCAACAAGACAGTGCGCCATGCCACAGTGCTCATACTGTGCAGGAGTGGTTTCAAGAACATGAGGGAGACTTTACCTTGCTTAGGTGACTCCCACAATCACCAGATCTCAATCCAATTGAGCATTTGTGGGACGAAGTTAAAAGAGCCATCAGGCAGCTGGTTCCACAACCATCAAATCTCACAGAACTGGACAGTGCTATTCATCAGGCCTGGTGTCAGATTCCTCACATCACCTTTCAACATCTCGTGGAGTCAATGCCAAGAAGAATCGCAGCAGTATTGAAGGCAAATGGTGGCCCAATGAAGTACTGATGGGGTGGTCATAATAATCTGACTGGTCATAATAATCTGGCCATTCAGTGTGAGTGTGTATATATATATACACATCCACACACACTAGAGGCCAGGTACACGGATTCATGCACCTGGCCTGGAGTATGCATGAAAGATCTTTGGTTAATCTCTTCCCACCCTCCCCCCTCTCCCCTTCCTTCTGAGATTCATCAGTCCTGTTCCATGTTTCCATGCCTGTGATTTCTGCTCCGAAGAAAGAGGTAGAGAGACAGAAACATCAATGGTGAGAGAGAATCATTGATCAGCTGCCTCCTACATGTCCCCTGCTGGGGACCAAACCTGCAACCTGGGCATATGCTCTTGACTGGAATTGAACCTGGGACCCTTCAGTCTGCAGGCCAACACTCTATCCACTGAGCCAAACCAGCTGGAACATCTATTTCCATTCTTTACAATGAAAGTGAGATGGAAAGACAAGATTTCTTGTCCCAGTATATATGATGCTTATGATCATTCTTTATCAATGCAATCTGGGTAAACAGAAAAATTAAGACCAGAGAACTTTAAACCTGGTCAATAAGTGCTGTGAAGCTGATTTTTCCATGAGGCTCATGTTAGATTCTTATAAGGTATAATTATGTGGTGTAGAAATTGTATACAAACTGGTATAGGTTTTTAATGTGGTACCCGAAGGGATATAGAAGTTAGGTATGCAGGCTGGATAATCAGATAACACTTTACAAAAGAGGTAACAATCTGATGCTCACACCATAAGTGGGATTTAACCCACTGAGCCAGGTTTATGGTCAGTAAAGATGAGATAAAGGGATGCCTGGATTGAAACTTCTGGCATCCCTTTACATTTGTATACTTGTTAAGAGCATATAATACTTAAATCTGTATTTTGATTATTTTAATGGAGGAGGGAAATTCTTTTATTTCTTCAGATGCCGAAAGTTCAGTATAAATCAAACTGTAAACCATCCACATTTGCGTATCCTGCTCCACTGGAAGTACCAAAAGAAAAAGAAAAGGAAAAGGTAGGTACTTTGTTACTTCAAACAGCATTTGTACTAAATATATAGGAGCTACTTAGTGTTTTACTTGAGTTTGTTTTAAATATTTTTTTAATGTTTTTATTTATTTTAGAGAGACAGAGGAAGGTGATGGAAAGAGAGAGAGAAAGCAAGAAACATCGGTCAGCTGCCTCGTGCACAACCCCCTATTGGGGATCGAGGCCAAAAACCCAGGCATGTGCCCTGACCAGGAATCTAGCGAATCGAATGGACAACCTCTCGGTGCATGGAATGTCGCTCAACCAACTGAGCCACACCAGCCATGGCTAAATTAAATTAGATATTTTTAAAGTAATATTTCTTATGGTAAAATCTAATATACAGGACTATAAAGTAAAAGCCCTTTTTCTCTCCTGATTATTCAAGTCCCATATTGCAAGAATCACAATTTATGAATTTTTTCCAATGTTTTCTCTGTATATATCATTACTTTTCATAGCACAAAATAGAATTATTCTCTACATACTGTTCTTCTTGTTTTCACTTGAACAGTTTATCTTTAAAACTTTCAATCTGTCTGAATTTTATATTTTTCAAACTTCAAGCCATCCCTTTATGTGTATATTATTATTTGTCTTACCAGTTCCTTATCTGGTAGACATTTAAGGTTATATCTAATTTATCACTGTTACAAATGAAACTATAATAAGAGTCTTTATACATATATTAGAGACCCAGTGCACGAAATTCGTGCACAAGGTGGAGGGGTCCCCTCAGCCCAGCCTGCACCCTCTCCAATACGGGACCCTTCAGGGGATGTCCGACTACTGGTTTAGGCCTGATCCCCAGGACATCCCTCTCACAATCTGGGACCACTGGCTCCTAACTGCTCACCTGCCTGCCTGCCTGATCGCCCCTCGCTGCCACCTCCCCGCCAGCCTAGTCGCCCCTCACTGCCTCCTTCTGCCTGCCTGGTCGCCCCTAACTGCCCCTTCTGCGGGCCTGGTTGCCCCATGCAGCCTGCTGTTTGATTGTTTGGTCGCCCCTCACTAACCCCCCTGCCAGCCTGGTCGCCCTACACAGCCTATTCGGTCGTCCGTTTGGTTGCGATGGTTGCTTAAGTTTTTATTATTATAGATATTTGTGCACATGTACAGTATATATCTATAGGTTAAGACCTTAGATATGGAATTACTTGATCAGAAATAATGCACATTATTTATTTTTATAGGTATTAACCAAATTTCCTTTCAAAATGCATCTAACCAATTTGTACTCCTACCAACAGTGTATGAGGACATGTGTTGACACATGTTAAATCAGACTATGGTGAATTAGCTGCAATTGCTCCAGACGTTTTCTCAGTAAAATTACCTTTTAATGATACCTTATATTTAGGATAATGGTTCTTTATCTCAAGAGAATGTTTCATATTAGTCAGTTGATTATTTGAAGTCAGTTTAAATCAATATTGCCAGCCTTTCACAGTCCTGGTTTCACCTTTGATTTCAGTGAGATCTATCAAGGAGAATAATTCCAAGCTAATCACTCACCCACTGTATATTACCAATGTAGGGCATCTAGTCCAATGAGAGTATGTTTACAACCAAGTTTGGAGAAAATCTGTGTTTTCCAGTGCTTTCCCTGTGAAGTAATAAAGGGTATATCACTCAAATCTCTATCTCAGAAGCATATGATAACGAATCCATAGCCTCCCTAACCAGTTTGGCTCAGTGGGTAGAGCATCAGCCTGAGGACTGAAGAGTCCCAGATTCGATTCAGGTCAAGGGCACATACCTCAGTTGTAGGCTCGATCCCCAGCCCCAGTTGGGCACATGTGGCAGGCAACCAATCGATGTGACTCTCTCTAAAAAAAAAAAATTAGCCCTAGCTGGTTTGGCTCAGTGGACAGAGCGTTGGCCTGCGGACTGAAGGGTCCCAGGTTCGATTCTGGTCAAGGGCATGTACCTGGGTTGCGGGCACATCCCCAGTGGGGAGTGTGCAGGAGGCAGCTGATCAATGTTTCTCTCTCATCCGATGTTTCTAACTCTCTATCCCTCTCCCTTCCCCTCTGTAAAAAATCAATAAAATATATTTTTTTAAAAAATTAATGTAAAAATATCCTCGGGTGATGATTAACAAAAAATAAACAAATAAAAACAACAAATCCATATCCAAGGTATGTGGCAGATATTAAAAAAAAAAAAGTTACATTGGACACAAACCTCCAAGAACTAAAGCTTTACTTGATGAACATAGTAGTAATTATGTGAATAAATGTCCTGCTTGCTTTTCCCATTTATTCTTCAGTTATTTTGTTCTTTATGTTACTGCCAGGGAACAAAATAGTATTATAGAACTGAGTTCTCTTTGGACTTGTACATTTGTATGGAGATAATATGTCACAATGGTATATCCTATTTATTTCCTCTAGGTTTCCACAGCTGTTTTATCTATTACTGCCAAGGCTAAAAAGAAAGAAAAAGAAAAAGAAAAAAAGGAGGAGGAAAAAATGGAAGTGGTAAGTATAACTTGGTGGTCACATGAGTTGATTTATCCATCTCTGTATGATCTAGATTATTCCTTAGTTGAATATTATTATACCTTACCTTTGGCTGCCTTTAAATAATTGTACTATTCCAAGTATAGACACTTGTATAATTTTAATTGGAAGAGACTTAGAAAGTATATTTATTCATGGGAAGAATAGAATCTTTCATGGTACAAATCAGGAATGAATTCTTGGATGAAATGACAATTGAAATGGTCCACTTATAATATAGAGCTTTTTTCCTGATCTCTGCTGGTAGAAAAACCTCATCCTTTTAAACCAAGTTCAGTACCATTCTTACCCCCAAGCAGAGTTACCCTCTCCCTCCTCTGAGTTTGATATTACTTTAATTGTACCTCTATTATATCTAATCCTAAGTACCTTTTGTACCTAATAGTTGCTCAGTGAACTTATCCAATGTTATTCAGTGATATGGAACAGAAGTGAACCTTTATTGGGCTATTTTTTAATATTTTCTAGGATGAGGCAGAGAAAAAGGAAGAAAAAGAGAAGAAAAAAGAACCTGAGCCAAACTTCCAGTTACTGGATAACCCAGCCCGAGTTATGCCTGCTCAGCTGAAGGTTCTGACGATGCCAGAGACTTGTAGATACCAGCCTTTCAAACCAGTAAGTTACCCTTACCTATATACCCAAGGGATATTAACCCATAGGACAATATAATATTTATAGAAAAGGATAAATCTCCAAAGCACTTGGGAAAGCTCTTAGCCTAATAAATCTTCTTAGCAAAAGAAGAACAGTATTACCCTGATAGTAAAACCAGACAAAGACCCCCCAAGAAAAGAAAACTACATAAGTAATTAATGTTTATGCCTGGCCGTGTGGCTCAGTGGTTGAGCATTGACCCATGAACCAAGAGGTCACAGTTTGATTCCTGTTCAAGGACATGCCCCAGTTGCAGGCTCAATCCCTAGTAAAGGACATGGTAAAAGCAGCTAATCGATGACTCTCTGTCAACATTGATATTTCTATTTCTCTCCCCTTCTCTCTAAAATCTCCCTTCTCTAAAATCAATAAGAACCTATTTTTTAAAAATAATCAGTGTTCATTGATTGGAAGATTTAGTATTATTAAGATGACTGTACTCCCCAATTTGATAACAGATTCAACACCATCTTTATCAAAATCCCTACTGACTGTAAAACTTAGCAGGCTGATCCTCAAATTCATATGGAAATTCAGGGGACCCAGAATAGCCCAAACAATGTAAGAAGAACAAAGTTGGAAAAATTATACTTCTCAATTTCAAAGATACTGCCAGAAAACAAAATAGTATTATAGGAGTGAGTTCTATTTTGACTTATAATAAAGACTATGTGATATGGCCTGGCTGGCAAGCTGGCTCAGTAGTTGAGTGTTGACCTATGAACCAGGAGGAAGTCACAGTTCGATTCCCGATCAGGGCACATGGCCAGGTTGTGGGCTTGATCCCCGCCAGGTCAGGGACATGCAGGAGGCAGACAATCGATGATTCTCTCATCATTGATGTTTCTATCTCTCTCACCCTCTCCCTTCCTCTCTGAAAATCAATAATATTTTTAAAATATATTTTTTTAAAAAGATGTCTTAAAGAGAGTGTGGAGCTCTTGACAACAGGACCTGTTCCATTGTGTGTATCTTCAGTTGTCACTAGTCTTCTCAGAATACAGAATGTCATATATCTAATTTTCTGTTTAGAAAGTTTGAACTTTCTTACTAACATATAACACATTAGTAAGCCTAAACCCTGTATCTATAAAAAGTTCTTTCCATATGTTGATTATATTGCAAGATTCGAGTTGGATTATTTCATTTCACTAAGCATGAAATAAGTATTGTAACCTGAAGCCAAATGTTTCCAAACTGTAGGAAGTCCTTTTGTGAACATGGGTATTTTCTTCCTTTTAGTAAAACATGTATTTCTAGTATTTGGTTGTTTAGAACAGCGGTCTCCAACCTTTCAGACCTTGGTCCGTGGACCACCAGTTGGCGACCGCTGCTTTGGAAGGTTTGAGTAAACTTTTAGGCCATAAACCATGTACTCTGTTCTTGGGTGAATATTGGTAGTAAAAGTAGGGTCTATTCATAAAATGGCTCCTCTTAAGAAAAGCAAACTTTTTAAGAGCAAAAAATCTAGATTAAAGTGTATGGATATGTGTTGTTAAGAGAAGGAAAATAGTTTAGAAATTTAAGAAGACACATAAATTCTTTA
>NW_006288615.1:2509388-2525516 GCF_000327345.1 Myotis davidii
CACTGCCCTGACCAGGGCTGGGGATTGAGCCTGCAACCGAGGTATGTACCCTTGACCAGAATCAAACCGGGGACACTTCAGTCCTCCTATATACAAATCAGCTAGGGCTGGTAAATACTATTCTTAAATTGGTATGCATTATCCAAATAGAGTAGTACCACTTGTTCTGCCTT
This sequence comes from Myotis davidii, assembly GCF_000327345.1. Taxonomy (NCBI): domain Eukaryota; kingdom Metazoa; phylum Chordata; class Mammalia; order Chiroptera; family Vespertilionidae; genus Myotis; species Myotis davidii. The sequence goes on from NW_006288615.1 coordinate 2,509,562, forward strand.
CCAGAGCCACTGGGTTAAGTTTGCAAATACTCCTTATCCGTTATAATGGGCATTGACATTGCTTTCTTCATTAGGCCTCACTAACCCAAAAGAATAGGTCAGGAAGATTAGCATAACACAGGCACAAATGCCAGGTTTCCTGACTCACCTAGTAAAGTGTAGTTCTAGCCCAGTTCTTGTTTCCAGATTATTCAGGCAATCTTAAAATACCATTTAACAAATATGCACTCTAGATTCTGGAACAACCTGGACTATGAGTAGAGCTTGTGCCTCTTTATTCCCTGCTTTGTGTTGACAGCTCTCCATTGGAGGTGTCATCATTCTGAAGGATACCAGTGAAGACATTGAAGAGCTGGTGGAACCCGTGGCAGCCCATGGCCCGAAAATCGAGGAGGAAGAACAAGAGCCAGAACCCCCAGAACCATTTGAGTATATTGATGATTAAGAACCAGAGGTGTGTGGAACAAAATTGTATATTAAGAGAAATCTCTTTGTCAGTTCTTCAGAAAAGTTTTTTTATGTGGGGACATTGTCTCACTTTTTCCCTTTCTTTTGTGCTTAATCCCTATTTACCTAAACAGTATTAAATGATTGCCCCCTCCCCTTTTTTATCTCTGCTTACAATCATAACCACCAATTCCTTGTTCTTTCTTCTTTGAATCTACCCTATAGTGTACTACCAATGCTGTTCAAAGTAGCTGGTCTGCAAACTTTTTATAGGTCTGTGAGGAGGCAGAGAGCTTGCTTTAGGATGTTAATCTGCTCAGTGCTTCTTTTATCAAAACAGCCTTGCTTCCCCCTCAACCCAAAAGAAGTCAGCTAAACAAACAGTTTGCTAGTTGATGTTGATTTACATTGTGATGTAAGCTTCTTATTGTAGATCAGTTACAGTTTGTGGACCAGCCATGGTTCATAGATTACACTTTTTTGAGTAGCACAGGCCTGGACTTCTCACTGATTCTTCTCTCCCTTTCCTTTGGCAATACTTTCAGCACTAAAAGCCTTAACATTTATTTATATAGTGAAATTATTGAACATCTAGTATGTATAAAACACAGTGCATATCGGTACTTTGGGATCATTTAGACTGAAACACAAAGCTTTGTCCAGTTGAAAAAGATGATTATTATGCCAGCATTCTAACAATGTTGGGGGACAGGAGGGTTTAGAGGCAAAAGTTTGGAATAATCTAATTTCACAAAATTGTCATTCATATTTCTCCCATTTTTTTGAATGGTCATCACATATTTGAAGATATACGATCAAGCTTCCTTAATTTCACCCTAGTTCAAATACATTGTCATACAGATATTAATTTATTCAGCTCTTTAAATAAAATAAGAACAGTATCATTGCCTGGCTGGTATGGCTCAGAGGTTGAGCATTGACCTATGAAGCAAGATGTCACGGTTCAATTCCCGGTCAGGGCATATGCCTTGGTTACAGGCTTGATCCCCAGTGTGGGGCGTGCAGGAGACAGCCAATCAATGATTCTCTCTCATTACTGATGTTTCTCTCTCTCTCCCTCTCACTTCCTCTCTGAAATCAATAAAAATATATATATTTTTAAAAGAACAGTATCACTTATTACAAAATAAAAATATATTTAAATTTAAATGTCAGATTACAGATCTAACACCATGAATGTTATACACTGACTAGCAATTAATGAAAGCTTTTACAGAAATGTCAGCTATATATTAAAGCATAAACTCTGTCATTAGTAGGAAAATATATTCAAGCCTCTGAGAGACAGTTTGGACCTTTGAGAGGAGGTGATTTATACTAACATCCTTTCTATCTAGACTTGCTCTTGAAAATTTTCTTTCCGAGAATTTCTCTTTTCAGGAAATCTTGATGTTTCCTCAGCTTTCCCAGCCAGCACATGACAGTGTTACTACCGTGAGCACTCAGTCTCCATATAACCACTCACATTAGCTCCCTTCCTTTCACAACACCTCACTGAAGACCCCCCGATTAGGTCATTCAAGGCAGTTAGTACAAGATGGCTTAGAAATTTTTTAGTTGGAAGCTAAATTCTTACTAGTTTTCAAAAGGATAAAATACTCAATCCAATAGAAATGTGAAAATAGAGTCTATTGTAGCACAAACTGGCATATGAGGACTGTATAGGCATGGTTAGGGGCTAATTTTAGACTTCAACAGCAAGTCGTTTAAAAGAAAACAAAACTGTTTTTGAAATAAAGAATGACCCTAGCTTTGCTTCCCTTCTTCCCTCCCCCAGGATCTCATTGCTCACCTGAAGAAGGTTGTCCAGGTTCATATTGGAAATGTCTATGAGGAAATTCATGTTGAGACCTGCTATTCACTGCATGTATCATTGCCTCTGCGCTGACCTAAAGAACCTTGTCTCCAAGTCTTGGGTTGAAGAGAAGATATATGACTATTTAGTATGTGCTTTCACAGAACTTGGTTTTCAAATAAATATATTAAAATCTCCAGATGGACAAGGACTGTTTGTTTGATTTTCAGCCTGGGTTTTAAATAAATGGGCTTAATGCCTTTCATCACCACCACCACCATCTTCATGAAATGCCTAAACCGAAAGAGCTAAAACCTTGATTGCTAGGATGAATATGTATGACTTTTATATATATATATATATATACACTAGGGGCCCAGTGCACAAATTCGTGCACCTTGAAAGGAACTGTGGGCTGCAGTGGGCTCAGGGGCAGGTCTTAGCCCACCCTCTGTGCCCCTACCAAGCCCCTCCTGCCACGGGCCCTGGTCCCATGTCTGCTGGCAGCCCCGCTCCCACCACCGCCACTCCCACATGCTGACGGCGCCAGCCCCGCTCACACCCACTGACTGTGCAGAGCAATTGGGGTAGTGCCAGCAGCAGGTGCGACACCAGGCGGGACCACGGTTGCGTGGCAGCAAAGAATTTTCAGTAACCACCAAAGGCTCAACCCGATGACAGTGACCAGTGCCCAGCCTCAGTTTGGCACCCCCACTCACCTGCTCCACCATCCCACTGTGGCTGACGCCCACCATGTTCCACACACGGCCCCTGGTGATCAGCACACATAATAGTGACCGGTGATTATGCTGTTTGATCCATTTGCATATTAGGGTTATATATATAGGTAGATACATTTTTTTTAAAGAATACTTTATTGGTTTTCAGAGAAAGAGAAACATTGATGTGAGGGTACAACATTGATCAGCTGCCTCCTATAGCATACTGGAGATTGAGCCGGGGCATGTGCCCTGATCAGGAATCAAATCAGCAATCTTTTGGTGCATGGGACAATGCCCAACCAACTGAGCTATACCAGCCAGGGCACATGATTTTCAAATTTATGACAGTTAAACTATTTCATAGATTATTTGAAAAATAAGGAGGGGAGGGATCAACCCTGGTTCAGAGAGAGTGGAAGGGAAGGGGCAAGGCAGAGAGAGAAAGACCAATGTGAAGAGATACATCACTTGGTTGCCTCCTGCACATGCCCCAACCAGGGCCAGGGATCGAGCCTGCAACCGAGGTTCCTTCAGTCTAAGGACCCATGCTCTATCCACTAAGCCAAATCAGCTAGGATTTCTTTTTTCTTTTTTTTCTTAAGGTATTGAAGGTGTGGATGCCATCATTTATTGAAGTTCCTTTAATGATCCAAGAGAAATGTAGTCTGTTTATGCAATTCAGATGCATTTTTTAAAAAATAATCATTACTTAATTGTTTCCTGCTATTGACCTTGTTAGGAACAACAGATATAAATTATTCTGTTTCTTTTAGCTACAGAATCTGATAATGTACCTTTTTTCTTTCTCCATTTTTTGTTTTTATTAATTGAGATATAATTTAAATGTAATTAAAATGGACACATTTGAAGTGTATACAATTTGATGAGTTTTGACAAATACATGTTTGATTTCGATATTACCAGACCTTTCTTGGATGCTGAACTTTTGAAATAAGCAAGCATGGTCATTATTTTGACAACTCGTTTTCTTGGCATATGAAATGGATCTCTGATTTACTGGAATATGGCAATAAGAACTAGATTTGAGGAGCAGGGGTTGGTTGTGGGGTTTTTCTAACATTTATACATGAATCATTCTTTGCTCCAACCTTGATCCTTTCACTTTTTAGAGTAAACAAACTCTTGGCTAGGTTGATCAGCCCTAATACATTCGTCTACTACAGCTTTGTTAGGTCCAGGTCTAAAGGTTACTGATCCCAAAGGATGGCTCACTCATTGGTTAATTTCATTGTGTCCCCTTCTTTGTAAAGTCCTTGTTTCCTCAATATCAGATGATTCTATAAAAGAGATTATCTCATTTCCTAGACACTTAATTAGTTATGTCCTTCCTGTTCAACCTTCCTGTTCAAGCTTCTAGCATTTCAGACAGAGTGATCTCTGACATTTCCCTTAATATATGAAATGTTTAAAAAACAGAAATCTCAATGATGTTATTGTCCAAAATTGAGTAGTCTGGAAGAGGTGGTACATTCACTGGCCTCGGGCCAAAGTTATTAAATTCAGTCCAAAATAATAGACTGAACTTCAGGAGCAGGCAACACTAGTTCCTAGTATGCAGTGCAATTTAGAATTTATATTTTGGTCTTAAATCATGAGGCTCTAGCTTTAAAAAACAAGCTAAAGCCGTAACTGGTTTGGCTCAGTGGATAGAGTGTCAGCCTGTGGACTGAGGGGTCCCAGGTTCGGTTCCGGTCAAGGGCATGTGCCTTGGTTGCGGGCGCATCCCCAGGCGGGGGTGTGCAGGAGGCAGCTAATCTGTGTTTCTCTCTCATCGATGTTTCTAACTATTCATTTCCCTTCCTCTCTGTAAAAAAATCAATAAAGTATACTTTAAAAAAAACAACAAGCTAAAAAGAAATATGGCTACCTGGATCAGATTATGATGAGACTCATGGGATTTTCCCCCCTAGATTTCATAGGAATGCATAGCACTGAATGAGAGCTAACCAAGAAGTAAAGAAATCCAAAGTGAAGTAAGTCATGTCTGAAGACACGGGATTGGAGCTAGAATTGACACATTCTATAGAACAGCGGTTCTCAACCTGTGGGTCACGACTATCGGAAAACACATATAGCATAACACATATTTACATTATGATTCATAACAGCAGCAAAATTACAGTTATGAAGCAGCAACAAAAATAATTTTATGGTTGGGTCACAACATGAGGAACTGTATTAAAGGGTCATGGCATTAGGAAGAACAAGAAAGGAGAATAGCTGCAATATTCCCAATGATGTCATTGTGGCACACTGTCAGAATTGAAGCCTTGTGGGATGCACAGATGGAAGGAAATGGTTTGATTTCTTGGATTGGACTTAATCCTGGAATCGTCTTTCTACTACCCGTCTGCAGATAAATAACTGCTGGCTCTGCCTTTTAAATACTCTTTCTTGGCATTCATGACAATTTTTTTCCTTCTGTCCCTGACCCCCTTTGTTTAACAGATTGAGTAAATATTTAGCTTTATTTGAGCACTAGAGGCCTGGTGCATAACATTCATGCCCTGGGGGTAAGAAGGGGGGGCGTCCCTCAGCCAGGCCTGTGCCCTCTTAAAGTCCAGGACCCCTCAAGGGATGTCCACCTGTCGGCTTAGGACATCCCCTGAGGGGTCCTTAGCACTTCCTCGGAGGTGGGAGAGGCTCCTGCCACTGCCACTGCGCTTGCCAGTTGTGAGCCCGGCTTCTGGCTGAGCGGCACTCCCCCTGTGGGAGTGCACTGACCACCAGGGGGCAGCTCCTGTGTTGAGTGTCTGCACCCTGATGGTTAATGTGTGTCATAGCAACCAGTCGTTCCGGCGTTCGGTGGATTTACATATTAGCCTTTTATTATATAGGATTTCTTTGTGCAGGGGTTCTGGCTCTTTGGCAGGTCCCACTCCCTATGACTGCTTTTTAACGCTAGCCTTCTCAGAATTTGGTCGGGTTTTCTCATTCTGCCCAATCTCCAAGCAATTTTGTCCGTCCCACACCTTCATGCACTGTCTTTTTTATTATTATTTATTCACTGTCTTTGTGTTCATGACTCCCAATCCACATCCCTCCCATATCTTCATCTGAGCTGGCTGCACATCCAACCACTGTGCATTCCTATTTGGGCTGCCTCTAGGGCAGTTATAACAGTGTCTCCAAAGCACATCCAGCCTATTTCTCCCCCTTGGGGCTAATGACAACCCCTCCATCTGGTAGTCCACATGAGAAACGGGATTTACCCTTGACTCCTCTCAAATATCCCCAGTTCATCCACCCTCCTCCACTGTTTGTGCCCCTAGTTCAAGCACTTAACTATCTCCCTTTAACTTGACCCACTTTAATCCATTCTCCAAAATTGAGCTTTTTAAAATGCAAATCATATGAGTCTCCTGCCTAAACTCTCCCAGTGGTTCTTTGTTGAATAATGCCCACATATGTTGCTGTGTGTGCAAAGTTATTCAAGGCTTTAGCTGTTGCTCACCTCTCCAGCCTCCCATTTCTTCACTCTCCTCCCACCTCCTGCTCAGAACCACTTCCACTTCCTCCAAAAATTCATTGTCATCTCCTAGCCTTTGCACATATCATCCCCTCTGCCTGAATTACCCTCCTCTCTTCACTCCCACCTCTCCCTCTAGGTCAATGGTTCTCAACCTTCTGGCCCTTTAAATACAGTTCCTCATCTTGTGACCCAACCATAAAATTATTTTCGCCAAAACCGGTTTGGCTCAGTGGATAGAGCATCGGCCTGCGGACTGAAAGGTCCCGGGTTCGGTTCCGGTCAAGGGCATGTACCTGGGTTGCGGGCACATCCCCAGTGGGAGATGTGCAGAGGGCAGCTGACCGATGTTTCTCTCTCATCGATGTTTCTAACTCTCTATCTCTCTCCCTTCCTCTCTGTAAAAAATCAATAAAATATATTTAAAAAAATTATTTTCGTTGCTACTTCATAACTGTAATGTTGCTACTGTTATGAATCGTTATGTAAATATCTGATATGCAGGATGGTCTTAGGCGACCCCTGTGAAAGGGTCGTTTGACCGCCAAAGGGGTCACGACCCACAGGTTGAGAACCGCTGCTCTAGGTCTTTAGGTCCCCATTTATAGAGACTTAGAGACTTTCTCCAAGAAATCCTTCCCAGACTCCCCCACCAGAGCTGGACTAGGTTTTTCTGCCTTCCCAGCACCCAGTATTACTCCGGATTGTTCCCGTCACCATATTATCATCTCTTGCCTAGTTGACTTGCCTATCTTCCTCCACATTAGTCTTGCTCACCGTTATAAGCCTAGCACAAAATGTACGATCACATATTCATTGACTACCTGTATTGTCCAGAACAGTGAAAGCCACAAGCGAGCACTAGGAATAATTGGAACAGCCCATGAGTGCATAAGAGGTGATTCATTCATTTGTCTTCAAACCTCTTCCCCAGGGGTCTGAATGTCTCTTCCTATTCCTCTCCCGCAGTGACTAACACTTCTCCCGAGGACTGTTTTTCAATTGGTTTTACTCTTTGGAAACCTGGCTTTTCTTTGTGTGTATAGGCAAGATCGTGTCTCTGAAACCTAACTGACATAAGATGAGAAGAAATGAGCTTGTGCAAAGAAGGTTTTATGGCTTTGTCCCAGACCCCTCTCCAAAACCCCTTATCTTTTTCATAAATGAGACAACACTTCCACTTTCTACAGGAAATCCCTTAGAGCAGCGGTTCTCAACCGGTGGGTCGCAACCCCTTTGGCGGTCGAACGACTCTTTCACAGGAGTCGCCTAAGATCATCCTGCATATCAGATATTTATATTACGATTCATAACAGTAGCAACATTACAGTTATGAAGTAGCAACGAAAATAATTTTATGGTTGGGTCACAACATGAGGAACTGTATTTAAGGGCCAGAAGGTTGAGAACCACTGTCTTAGAAGGTGCTTAGCTTGATTGTTCCTAGAGCTCAAGTTCCTTTATACCCTCTCATTTTTTACAGTTAAAAGCTTAAGGGCCCTTCTAAGCCAAGCTGCATAATGGAAAGATAGTGAACTTTGGTTCACTTGTTCCTTAGTGGTTTCCTCATTTGTACAGAGGAAATGATGTCCACCTCAAAGTTGTTGCGGGGATCGAATGATAATAGCTAATTATTACTTGCCTACTATGTGCTGGACACTGCTAGGAATCACACATGTTGATGTCCTCATTCCTCACAACTACCCTAAGAAGAGAGTGCTATTGTTTGAAATAATCTATGTTTAAGAACCTAACACTTAGTAGGCATTCACTAAGTTTTATTTGAATCAGAATGGTATGCCCTAACCCCTCATTTCACACATGGGGACACTCAAGAGTGACCTCTTCAATATTGAAGGCCATTTTTTACATTTGTGTTTTCAGTTCATCTTTGCATTAAGCTGGTCTCTGGCCTCTCTTCTGGCCTTGTTTGATCCAAATTGGCAACAAACAAATGGCAAATGGCCATTTCTTTGCCTATCCTATACCCACACTCTGCTCTAAGTTAGTGTCTTCCTCCATACTCCTAAACCATATCAGAGAGGGATTGTGAACAAAACCAGTATTTCCAAACACCCACAGCCTCTACAATGGCCACTATTAATGGCATCTACCATCTGTTTGCTGGGATCTGTGCAGTTCCTTTGGTGCGTGCACTGTTTTCCAAATCAAAGTTATTTATATGTAATAAAAGTGCATCCGGGAGGTAATTGCCTTCAAGACCTTGGGCATTACACAGAGCCGGGATTTGGCAAAGAGTGGGACAGAGATAAAGAATTTCCCATTGAGTAGTATTCCCATGACCTGGAGCGAGCAGCCTCTGACTTGTGCCAGGATCTCTCAGAAGCCCTGATTCATGTTTGAAAGATGTAAGAGGTTTACAGGCATCCAAGGCTTTCTGCATATGCTGGGTATGAACTAGTCTCTCCAAAATAAGGGTGGGCAACGGGTCCCTAAGCAAGTGCCTACCTTTGTTCCTGGATAAGAAACCAGGTGGGGCCCTGACCAGTTTGGCTCAGGGGATAGAATGCTGGCCTTCGGATTGAAAGGTTCCAAGTTCTATTCTGGTCAAGGGCATGTATGTACCTAGGGGACATGCAGGAGGCAGCAGATCCATGTTTCTCGCTCATTAATATTTTAACTCTCTACTCCTCTCCCTTCCTCTCCATAAAATCAACAACAACAACAAATATATAAATATATATATTGGCCCTAGCTGGTTTGGCTCACTGAATAGAGCGTTGGCCTGCAGACTGAAGGGTCCCGGGTTCGATTCTGGTCAAGGGCATGTACCTTGGTTGCGGGCCCATCCCCAGTAGTGGGTGTGCAGGAGGCAGCTGGTCGATGCTTCTCTCTCATCGATGTTTCTAACTCTCTCTCTCTCCCTTCCTCTCTGTAAAAAAATCAATAAAATATATATAAAAAAAAAAAAGCCAGGTGGGGGTATTCACTGACACCTCACTGCCAGCACCCAGTCTCCCCCGAGCAGCTCTCAAGCATGTATGACACATGATTGGCACAGCAATTTGTTGTTTTCCCATGGTTTCCTATGTGTGTAGTATTTTCCTTTTTCAGCCAATCTATAAATATAAGTTCCTTAACAGCAAGCCCCAAAGTATCCCCCAAAGAGCCTGCCAGAATGTTTGATAACGCCTGCTGGTTTCAAATTAAATAATTGCTTTAGCTTGGGGAGTCTGGTGATGCCCTTGATCCTGACTTACTCTTCTCCATGGCACTTGTATGTTTGTTTATTGTCTGTTGCCTCCTATTAGCATGTGAACTACATGGGGACAAGGGGTTTATTTTTAATGACTGCTGTATTCCTAGTGCCTAGAGCAGCAGTTCCTGGCTCACTGTAGGCATTCAGTAAGTGTTGGATGAATGATGGAAGGAGGGACAGATGGGTGGATGGACAGAGGATAGTGGCAAACAATCATTCAGCTCCTGGGTGCTAGGCACTCTGTTCACCGCTTTATTCACACTGCCATTCTAAATCCTCACAATTCTATTGTGAGGTAAATATTATCTTCATTTTACAGAAAGGGCTTAGGAAGGATCAGTGCACATAGTTACCCAGGTCATGCTGACTACAAAATCTGTTTCTTTTTGGTTTTTCTTATGTTTATATTTTAGCTACTATGGAAGTGATTCAGCAGATCTGGAGACCAATTCAGAAATCCATCGCCAGCATTCAGATGATGCTGATACAGATGGTCCAGAGACCACACTGAGAAACACTGTCCTATGCAAAGCTGCCTCTAGAAGACGAGTCCTCTGGCTGTTTAGATGGGGTGTGGATGCAGAGATAGGGAGGCCCCCAGAACCCTCAAAGCATAGCCATCAGCAAAAGCCCTCCTTAGAGGAAGGCTGTCTCACTACCAATAGAGTTTGAATATACCTGGAGACAGAATGTATTTCCAAGGAGAGGTCACCAGAAATGAAAAGGATGTCAGAAAGTGGAACTGCTGTCTGGCTGTGGCCCCTACGACAGGTCTCTGTAGTACATGTCATATATGGCACCAGGCCTCCTGCCTTTCCTACCTTCAGGCTTTCCTGCACTCCCCATGGCAATTGCAATTCATCATCAAAAAGGACTTGGGGCCCTGGCTGGTGTGGTTCAGTTAGTTGAGTGTTGTCCCATGCACTGAAAGGTCGCTGGTTTGATTCCGACTCAGGGCACATACTGAGGTAAGATTCCCAGTGGGGGTAGGTGCAGGAAGCAGCTGATCGATGTTTCTCTCTCCCTCTCCCTTCTTTCTCTAAACATAATTTTTTAAAATATATTTTTATTAATTTCAGAGAGGAAGGGCGAGGAGAGAGAAAGATAGAAACATCAGTGATGAGAGAAAATCATTGATTGGCTGCCTCATGCACATCCCCTACTGGGGATTGAGCCCACAACCCACGCATGTGCCCTTGACCAGAATCAAACCTGGGACCCTTCAGTCCACAGGCCGACACTCTATCCAATAATTTTTTTTAAAGGACTTGAGGGCTGTCTAACTCTGGCAACAGCCTATTTTATGAGCTGCTTCTTGCTCTCTTTCCCAGAACCCTGGGGTAGGCCTACTGAAGAGCACGCAGGGGTAGCCAGGATGCAACACTTACTCTGAGACATATCCCACTCTGGCCCCCAACCTGAGACTGTGGCTTGCAGTGGCTCAGGGTGATTGATACCATCACTTTACCCAAACACACAAGGCCTGTGAGTGGATGCCATGCAGTCAGGCCGGCCCCACCACAGCCCGAGCGTGGGTGCTTCAGCCTCTCCAAAGCGCTGTAAGGGGAACTGCATTCACTTCCCCCAGTAACACCTCAGCCATCAGCAAGCAGAAGCAAGAGGACCATGGCTCCTGGGTCAAGCGAGGACAGCCGGGCCAGAATTCCCATCAGCAGACAAAGCACCTGCTGGAGTCAACATAGCAGAGACCCAGGAAAAAATAATTTCATTTTTCTTAAAATAATTTGATCAACATATATTTGTAATTTTAATGGTCTTTATGGGGAAAATAGGTTTACTTACATGTACTTTGTGGTTTAGAAATGTATTTCTTTTTAATGTGGGCAAGGAGTCAATAACAGTCCGAATCCAGCCACTAACAGAGCTGCTTAGTCAGTGCTCAGTCCCTCAGTATTCTCTAATCACAAGTTCAAGACAAAGCCATGCTCTGGCAGTGGACTGATGCTAATGAAAAATATGGACAAGCATTGCATCTCAGGAGAAAGCCAATGGGACCAGAGCAAACTGGGAAATCAAATCTATAGATGACTAGATTTAGCTCATACATCTATACCACATTAGAGAAGATCTAAGAAAAGCTCATCCATCCATTTATTCACCCATTCTCTAGAGAACTTCCATAATGCTTTAGCCCCGCCACCATTTGCATTCCTTCTGGTAAATGATGTCTGTACTTTCATTGCTCCCTGAGGGAACTGATGACCTCCTAGCTCAGCCCAGAATGGAGTTTCTACACTCTGTCCCAAGGCCACCGTGATTGGTTCTAGGAAGAGCACCCGGCCCAAGTCAGGCCAATCCGAGGCAATGGGACCCAATTCTGGGTCATTGGTTCTAGCTACTGAGAACCACTCTCTCTTCCGCTTCTGACGTGGCCTCAAGCTGAGCCTCCCCCACGTGAAGCCTGAATGTTGCTCCAACCCATAAGAACCCGAACGATAGGCAGATCCAAATGGCATCCTGTGAGCCCCAGGTCCAGCTGTGCCTCTGCCTCCAGACTGTGAAGTTCCAGGAGCAATAAGTTCTCTTCTTTGCTTAATTAAAACGCAAGCTGCCTAGAGTTGAATTTGATACCAAAAGAGGAGCCGTTGCAGAGGGGTGTCATGGGCTGAACTGTGTCCCCTCAAAATTAACATATTGAAGTCCTAACCTCCAGTACCTCAGAATATGACTGATGTGGGAAAGGACCTTGCAAGAGGTAGTTAAGTTAAAATGAAATCATATGGGTGGGCCCTAACCTGAAATGGCTAGTGTCCTTACAAGAAGAGGAGATTAAACCACAAGGCCTGTGGTATTTTGTTATGGCAGCCCTAGCAGACTCACATACGGGGTTCACCAGGGGAAAAGATGAGGTGATTGAATGGGGGCGGGGCGTGAAAGAAAGTCAAGGTGAGGAAATCATTGCAATCATCCACCAGGGAAATGAGGCTTGAGCTAAGGAGGAGGAGGAAGCAATGGAGAGAAGAAGATGAACATGGATTTGAGAGAAATTTTAGGCCAAATTGACCCAACTTGGTTATGACAATGTCTAATTGAAGGAAGGGATATCAAGCTTCCGGATGGACGCTGATGGTGCCGTGTCCATCCATGTCCACTAGGGGAGGGAGCAAAGTCAGAGGCAGCGAGTGGTGGTTGTGGACTGTACCTGTTTGTCCTTTCTGCCTCCTGTGCCTCTTCCCACACCAGTTATTAGCTCCTGGGGCTGGACCTGGTCAACTCACATTCGTGTCTGCTCCACTCCCACAGACTGGAGCACAGGTTCTCAGGGTGGGGCAACTATCCCTGGGAGCCAGGCATCTCACACACTGGTGGGGTATTTTGGGTTTCCACAATGATTGGGGAACTCAACTGGGATTCCTGGTGGGAGCCTGCCAGACTGGACATCCTCAAGTGTGGCTGGGGAGCTGCTCATCATTTTGTGCTACTCAGTTGCCACCACAGCACACCTGCACCAGGCTCAGCAACGGCCTAAGGCCACGTGCGCCAGACTTCTTTTTGTCGCCTGGGTAGTTAGCCAACCACTTATATGGAAATATATATTATTTTATAACAAGTTGCTTTCCTTTCATTTCTATTACAGTTAGGGCATTATATGATTCTTTTTGAAATTATGTGGGTGAGTAGGCTATGTTATCTGGGAACTTCATTTTATGATGGAAGAGAAGATATTACAAAACATGCTATTAAAAGGGGAGTCTGGGAAGATAAGAGACTCAGCATCCAGGGTGGCCAGGCAGCCTCACTGGAGAGCCCCTCTGAAGCCTCCCTGCCGGTTCCCCCAGCGGGTCTGGCCTTGGCTGTTGGCCGCCTCTACCCTATAAGGTCATGTGAGGGCTGAGCAGGCAGAGAAAATGAATGGGCTCCCCTCGCTGGCGCCTGCAGCTCTCATGGTTGCACTGAGGGCAGTGGGTGGGGCTTTGGAGGCTGGGAGCCAAGCAGCCACCCAAGAGAGGGCCCCTCCCACACTTGGGCTTGACTGTGCCCCATGCCCCTGAGAGGTCCCTGATCAGATCAAGAGCAGGTCAGACTTTCAAGTGCAAGAAAGGAACATTGCCTGTCCACACCCATTACTGCCCTCTAGACACATGTACACACATTTCTATGGTGCAGAGGTTCTATTGAGTCAGGACACACCAGAGCTCCGAAGGCTCCTGACACCAGGTTGAGGGGCAGGGACGGAAAACTGTCTCTTGTTTTGGCCTTTTCCCCAGATCCATGTTCTGGGTTTGGCGCTTCCTGTGGAGATGGCAGAAGGCCTGGCTGGGTGGTTGTGTGGCCACAGTTGGCCTGGTCTGAGACCTGGCCTTCCAGACCCAGGCAGCTGAGACACAAGGCCTTGGAGTCCAGACCAAGACCTGGACACTCTGGGGGCAAGGTCACCATAGCGCACCACTATCCAGGGGCACCCCGGTTGTAGCAGTGGGTCACTCAGCACCCCCACCTTCCCGGAGGGCCAGGTCCAGCCTCCTGATGGTCCTGGGACCCTGTCCTAGGCTCTGCCTCGTGGACACATCACTGGATGCTCAGTCCTCTCAAACCAGAGTGCTCAGCACAGGAAGTGCTGCTCAGCAGACATGTGGCTCATCCAGACAGATGTCAGCTGCTCCTCCCCCTCAGGCTCCAGCAACCGGGTCCTCTCTCTTGTTTTTCACCCTGTGCCCATCTATAAAGAGAACTCAGCTCCGCCTTCAAGGTCCCCCACCCAAGAATCCTCCCATAGAAAAATGTGCAGACGGCATGAGCTGTTCTGAGGGGCCGTATTAGTGTGAATTAGGTTTGATCACAGTTCTCTGAACAGCCAAGGTGATAGCAGCTTAAATAAGACAGATGTTTGTTTCCCTCGGCTCAGCAAAGCGTTGGGTAGTTACTGCAGGGCTGGCCTAGTGCCCCGTGTGAGGACTCATGCTCCTTCTATCTTCTTGTTTTCCTAGACTCATTTTTCCTGGACCTTCTCAAAGTAGGACTGCAAATACTCAGGGGAAGGGGTGACAACTTTATCTACCAGAAACATCTGAGCCAGGACAAGAGTTGCTACAGGGAACGCTGTCCCAACATCTCTGCCGGCTTCAGCACCTCCGCGCCCCTACTCCCCTCACCCCCGCCCCTTACCCCCGGTCTTGGCAGGCCCTCCTGCGACCTGGTCCAGGCCTGGAGTCACAGGAAAAGGAGGCCACTCCCCTGACTCCAAGCGGGAGGTAGGGGGGGCTCACAGAGCTGGAGGCTGGGGCACATGTCCGTGTCCCTCCGCCTCTCCTCCGCCTCTCCTCCTCTCTGGAATGGAACCTGCTCTGCCCGCAAGAAGCCTGTGGAGTCCAGACTCCTGATGACTTGGTCAAGCAAGCAACCAGCTTGAACACACTCAGCGAAGGAGACTTCACCCCCTACACGCAGAGGTGCTTTAAAAAGGCCAGGGCAGGGTGCAGCCTCCTCCGGAAGCACCGGAATCAGACATGGGATCCCCAGACTCCAGGGAGAACCTCCCAGGGGCCTCGCTCTGTGCACACCCTGCTCCGGGCTCACACGGTACAGGCCAAGCCGCAGTGAGAGCTGATTTTCAGGCTCAGTCCCACGCAGAGTCCAGAGAAGAGAGGCGGAGGCGCCGAGAGCCGAGGCCCATTGCTGGGGCCCCCCTCCAGCTCCGTCTGACTCGGCGGCTCCCCCTCTGACTTCCCTGTGATGTGCACCGACAAAGCCCCTTGAGTTTAGCTGTGTGGAGCCGGGTTTCTGTCCTGGCTGCGGAGGAGTCCCAGCCTGACTTTGCAGGAGTTGAGGCGGGAGGGAAGCAAAGGGCAGGGGCCCCACGAAAGGGAAGGCAGAGGGCAGGCTGGGCGGCTGTGCCCGAGGCAGCTGCGTGTTTTTCCGCTTTCATCCTTCCCAGGGTCGGCGCTGGGGCGCGGAGGCGGGGTGTGTGGAGTGGGGGGGTGTTGCCTGGGTTCCAGTGATGGGAGGAAAACAGATGCCCAGGCCGCCGGGTGGGGACGGGCTCCGCTCCAGAGCGCGTGTGTTCTGGGAACCTGTCCGCGCTCTGACCGTAGGGCTGGCACCTCCAAAATCCGGTTCCTGGAAGAGATCGCTGGGGGAGGGGGGGGGGAAGACGGGGGACCGCCGGGCGGGGCCCAGGTCCGGTTGAGATGGCTGTTGCCGTAAGACCGTACCCAAGACCACGGCTGATCCCATTTTGTTCCCAGGATGGAGGACCCGCTGTGAGCCCCGCCCCCAAGGCTCAGGTCACTGGGTGGAAG
>NW_006288615.1:2525613-2529571 GCF_000327345.1 Myotis davidii
GGGCCCAGAGGCGCCTGGCGCTCCCCCCAGACCTTCCGTCCAGTGGGCCCCACACTTGGAGCGCCCACCCCAACCGCCCAGGTGGCTGCCCGCACCTCCAGACTTAATGCCTGGCAGGTCTGAGAACGGGCAGGTCTAAGGCCCCAGGTAACTCTGCGGCCGCTTGGGACACACTAGGAAAGGCTCAGCGACCTGCCAAATCCTCTCACCGCCCCTAGTTTCACTTTTGGTTTCGTGTGTCCTGTAGTGAAAGGCTTCACCCAGGGGTGAACGGAGCTCTAATCGTAGCTTTGGTCCCAGGTGCAGCGGAGCCCCTGGGTCTTGCATTACTGGTGGGGAGAAGGGTAAAGAGGGAGCTTTAACAGAACTATGTGCACTTTTTATCAGCACGAAGTACTCGTTTTATTGTTAAGATTAATCCGATATTTATTTGGTAACCCAGGTATCACTTTGTCTCACACCCTCTCTCACGTCATAGGCTTCACCATGAACGCAACAAATGATCATGTGACCTTGGTTCGGGGCAAGTAGGTAGGACCGGCTCTTAGGCCGGGACAAGGAGGCCAGGGCGTGCATGGTTAGTGGCTCCAGAAATCTCACCTGAAACATTCCCTGCAAAAGACAGGGACAGCCACATAACTCCATGTTCTGTGTGTACCATGTTATCTGGTCCTCCAGGTGTGCAGACCTTTCAGGAAACCACCCAAATTCAGTCACTTTAGCATCTGCTCTTCCAGTTCAGGCCAACATACCATCCATCCTCTTTGCTCACCTCGCGTGCCCCACAATGTGTGTTTTACACCTGTTTGGAAACTAGTAATATTCCTCAAAAAATCTGAAGTGTCTGTATCTGGGAACACCCCCGATGAGAGCCCAGCAGAAGTGTACTTCCCTTGAGACGATCTTGGATCCAGATTGCTCCTTGGGAAGTGCATTTTAAGGCCTGGGTCTTTTTTTGTCAACCTCCTCCGGACCCCAGAACTCCTGGGGGCTGTGATGTGACTCACATCTCTGGGACAAGGCAAAGGACAGCACTCATGGCCCCGGTGGAAATCTGGCCCCCCCCCCCCCACCCCTTTCAGGCCTCCCTGTGTTCCTGCTCTCTGACGGCTCCCTCGAGGGTTGTATTCCCAGCAGGGTGTGCTCTCCTTCCAAGAAATCAAGCAGCCTGTGAGACACACCAACACCCACTTCCTCCACCTCTATTGTAGACTCTGGGCCAGGGAGAAAGGTGGATCTGCAGCCCCACACATCATGATTTTGGGGCAAAACACAACTTTCCTGGAAGGAATTTTTTTTTCCTAAGCAGTGTCTTGCAGTAGCTCATCTTTCAGCTTGGTGCCTTGTATTTCAGTTGGCTGCTTGTTCAACCTGCTGATTAAATCCAGATCCTGCGCTTGCTCCGAGACATGTTCTTGGTCTGGGTGCCCCCTACAGGAGCTCTAAGACAAGTTCAGTCCAGCTGGCTGCCAGGTTTGTTGGAGTAGGTCAGCCTCAGAGGGCTTCACCCCCTCATCCAACTCAGGGGTTACGGTTTACCAGCTCCCCACTCCTTGGGGATTTGTACCCTCTTCGTCTGCTTTTGTCTCAGCTGCCAGGCATTTAGTTGCCTACTACAGCTGCAAAGATGACCTCATTCAAGAGCTGTGTAGCATGCTACAGGGATACTTGGCTTCCAACCCCTAAGGAGTTCAAGGGCAGGGGCCCACCGCGGACTGTGGGCTGCAGAAGACTCAGCTGTGTCCTTTCCTGAATGCAGAGCTCAGTCCGTTGCTTTGATATCCAGTGCAAGGCTGGTTAGTTCCCCCGGAGTGTTCTGCGTATTCCAAGAATTGAATTTGGTATCAAGTTTCCCCAGCAGCACTATCTTGATAATTCTAGAATTTGAGAGATGGATTTATACAGATTCATTAAATGATTCTACTTTTGCCTGTGTTCGAAATTTTCATAATTAAACTAAATAGAAAGTCATCTTGGGCCCTCTGGCAGCTTGGGAAAACTGGAGTGGTCAAACAAGAACAACCCATTTAGGGCCAACGGGATGCTTGGCAAGTCTTAAGAATTGGGAAGGTTAGGCAGCGGGTTCAGTGTACTGCTCGGAACTCATGGAACATACAGAGCAGAGCCACTGTGGGTAGTGCCAGGTGAAACTTCAGTCCTAAGCTGTTTTGCCTTTGTGACAAAAGTATTCTTTGTACTCACACCAGGTTAAATAGGTTAAGTCTTACACTCCATGGGCAGTGAGCCTCATCCAAGTCACATAAGGAAAGGTAGTTCTTTTTGGTAAACCGCTTCCCAGAACAAAAAGGGGTGGAGGGAGTTTTTGTAACCATTATGGTTTATCACAAGCACAGGGCTCTGATAAAGTACAACGCCTAATCTGTGAAACTGTGAAAACATTATCCACATTATATATGGATGTGGTGTGAGAATTAAAATAATCTGTCCTGGCCGGGTAGTTCAGTTGGTTAGAGCATCATCTGGATACACCAAAGTTGCAAGTTGATCCCTGGGTCAGGGCATAATCAACCAATGAATGCATAAGTGGAACAATAAATGGATGTGTGTTTTTTCTCTCAAATCAATTTTAAAAATTTATCTGTGTAATTCACTTATCATAATGATTGGCACACACAGAGTCACCATATTTCGCTAATATAATGTCCTGTATAGGCAATAATAATAATAACAAGGTCATATTTGGGATATATTTATACTAAAAACGTATTTGAAATTAAAATTTAACTGGGTGTCCTGTATTTTTTCTGACAATCCCAGCCACACAATGAATTGACAATCAATTTAATTTTTATTACTATGAACAGAAAGATTATTTTCAATACATGTTACCTGGAGAGGATGTCATTTCCTGCTAAATACAGTTTTTCTTTAAAGACAATCTCAAAAGAGCACAGGGAAGTGGGGGCTGGGAGGACTGGGGGCTGGGCAGATGGTGGCCACAGACTATCTCAGGGCTTCTCCAAAGGCAGGCTCCCTGCCTTCACATGCCCTCTTCCCGCCTCACCCTCTTGGATGCATGGAGATGGGAAGACAGAGGCTCCCGCCACACAGCTCAATGTCTGGAAGAGAACGATTTCTCCATCTTTAGCCACCTCCCAGCCTCCAGCCAGGGTTGGGCAACTTCAATTCAATAGCACCATTACAAGGAGGATTTGCATTCCAGTTATACACACACACACACACACACACACACACACACACGTGTGTGTGTGTGTGTATATATATATATATATCAGAGGATATGTTTATTGATTTTAGAGGGGGAGGGGGAGAAACACCGCTGTCAGAAAGAAACATGGATTGGTTGCGTCTATTACACGACCATCGAACCTGCAACCTTCTGGTGTACAGGACAATACTCCAACCAACTGAGCCACCCGGCCAGGGCTCCAGTTTTATTTCTAAAAAACAAATTTCGTGTGTGTGTGTGTAGGGAGGGTGGGGAAGGTTTCTCCAAAAATCCCTGGAACCTGCTGAAGTGGAGTGGACCCCTCGTGCCTGGAGCTTTAAGCAGATCTCGGGAGACATGTCCTAAGGCGGTCCCGGGTCACTCCAGTAAAATGAAAATCACGAATCCCATCTTTTTCTGCGAACACTGAACAGCGGATCTTCTCTTGCGGGTTCCGTTTTCCCAGTGACACAACCAGCTCCTGAGGGTAGAGCCTGAGCCTGTTCGGGCTCATCCCCAGAGCTGGGAACAGAGCCCGGGCCCCCTGCGGGAGATGAACGAACGGCCATGGTGGAGGGTCTGACCCGAGACACCGACACGCAGCCCACGACCCCCAGCGGCAACTTCGCTTAACTTCCGCCCCAGGAAAGCCGCCTCCGGCATTCCCAAAGCTCCCGCCTTTCCTCCCAGTGTGCGCCGCGCCCGCCGCGCCCGTGATTGGCTGCGCCTACCCACGTGACGCTGAGCAGGCGGCGGCGGTTGCCGGGG
>NW_006288615.1:2529716-2532540 GCF_000327345.1 Myotis davidii
GCGTTTGTGCTGAGCCCTCGCCCCAGAGAGAACTCCCGACGTGCCAGCTCGGCAGCCGCTGTAGCTGCCTCCGCTCCTCTGCGGTCCGGGGCTCTCCCCGCGGCGTGGGCCGAGGGCAGACCCAGCTGCTTCCCGCCAGTAGTCCCCGATTGTGGCTGCGGTGGGGCCGCCCTTGGCGGGGGTCCCTTCAGATCGTAGTGGCGGTGCGAGCGGGTGGCCTGGGACTTCTAGATTCACCCCCTCCGTTATCTCCATCAGCTAACCACCGTTCCCAGGCACCCCGTGAAGTTCAGATTTCCTTCACTCTAAGCAAAAACAGGATGCTTACTGTGCAAATTCTTCTTCCAGACACATCCCACAGTCTTACCCTTAGTCACAAACCCTGTTTATTATATAGGAATTCAGAAGCTGCCACTGCAGCCCTCAAAAGTGAAGTAGTTTTCTCCAGTTTCTGCATGAGGCCGAGCGGTGGTTCTCAAGCTTGCATGTGCATAAAGATCATCCGGAGAGCTTGTTTAAGACAGTTTGGGGCGTCGTGCCTGCCTTGATGTTCAGTGAGATCAGGGTGGTGCTAGGAACCTCCTTTTGCACAAGCATCCCAGGTGATTTGGATTCAGGTGGTGCAAACTTTGGAAAATACTGTGCGGTGATTAATGTTGGTCTGGATTTAAATTCCCACTTTCCCACTTGCTAGCTGAGTTACTGGGAGCACCACAACCTCCCTGAGTTTCTGTTGCTTCACCTGTAAAAGGAGAATGTAAGTCATATTGCCCTGTCAGGTGTATTGTGAAAATTAAATGTAACGCTTTTTGCACATTGTCTGGCATACATTAAATCCTCTATAAATGAACCTATTGTGATATACAGGTTTAGAGGAAAATTCTGTAATTTCTAAGGCTGTCAGAGTAATAGAATACCCAATAGTGAGTGGCTCACCTTCACTGATAGAAAATCACAACAGAATCCTATTTGAATGATGATCACAAATAGCTTATTAAGTATTTATTAAGTAGAGGGGTTTGCCAGGTGAAGCAGGAGATGGGGCAAGTGTTAGCAGGCAAGGAGAACAATATGTGCAAAGGCCTTGAGGGAGGAGGGAACTTGAATTCTCAAAAAAAACACAAAATTTTCTTGTTCTGGGAACTTCAAAAATGCTGTTCCCTCTGCTTGGGCTTCATTTATTCGTCAAACATCTTGGGTGCCTATCATGCCTATGAGGCACTCTGCTAGGTTCTGCAGATACAGAAATTAAATACAGCTTCCTGCCTTGGTAAACAGGGTGATGAGTATAACAGTAGAAATAGATGTAGCGTACAGAGGCACCCCAGAGGAGAGAGCCTTGGTGGGGAAGGAAGGGGAGGGGCTCATGGAAGACTTCCTAAAGGAGGTCAAGTCTGGATGAAGTTAGTGTGATGAGTTGAGTTTGCCTATGAGGTGGGGCGAGTACATCAATCAGAGGGCTTAGAAAGAGCATGCTGTATGGGACAGTGACTGGGAGTTCACTATTGGCCGGGCCTAACGTGGGCCAGCGGTAGAAGGGAGGTGGGGAAAGGACGGGCCCAGAGAAAGGCTGGTGGGGTGGGGTGGATGGTCCTCAAACAGGAGCTGTCTTTCTCCTCACACCTTATAAATCTGGCTGAAGATGGTAGCTCCTGACTCACTGTTTCTCCACCTCCTTGTCCTCATTCTACTTATTCATTCATTTGTTTATTTATGAGAGAGAGAGAGAGAGAGAGAACGCAAAACATCAATAGGCTGCTTTGCCTTCCCTACCGGGGATCAAGCTCTGACCAGGAATCGAACTGGCAACCTTTCAATGCTTGGGATGATGCTCACCCAACTGAGCCACACTGGCCAGTCCTCAACCTCATTTTTATTTCAACATCCTGGCCACACAAGGCATCTTTCCCTCCATTGTCCTTATCCACGGTGTGGTCATGCACCACCTCCAAAATTTTTATTTCAAGCACCCATCCCCCACTCTGACCACCACCGTCTCTCTTTAAAGCTCACGTTAAGTGCCTCTTAAGCAGGTCTTTGGCCCCATTACTTTTTCTCTGGCTACAACTCCCTTATGTACCTCCTTCCCCTTCTTAGCTTCAATGCTCCATCACTGTTATGCTTGTTTTTGCTTTCCCGTCTTCTGGGAAAACCTCACTCTGATCAACCTAACTCAGACACGGAAGTTGGAGAAAACTGAAAATTGTGCAGACTTTTTGTCAATGTTTAATATTTTCACTTGGAAGCAGAGGGAGGGATAATGACTGGGTTCATTTACATCAGATTAATTCTAATTCCTTCCATAAAGTAGATAAATTGACCTTATCATTAAATTCTATTCTGTTCTAAATACACTTTGTGGTCTTGACTATTCGAATTGCACACCACATTTTAGCACATTAGAAAACTCTAAATAAGAAAAATAATCTTCGACAGTCTCACTAGCAGTCTTTGACTTTCTCATTTACACCATCCTCTAGTCCTTGTCCACATTCATTTTAAGTGTAGAAAGAATTACTATTACTCATTACATAGAAGAAAGAAATTACTTTTGACTTTAGCTACCCCTTTCCTAGTGCTGCTGTAATTACCATAAACGTAATGGCTTCAAACAACACAGGTTTATTATCTTACCATTCTGGAGGTCAGGAGTCTGAAATGGGTCTCACTGGACTAAAATCAAGATGTTTGTAGGGCTTGTTCCCTTCTGGATACTCCAGGGGAGAGTCTCTTCCTTGCCTTTTCCAGCTTCTAGAAGCTTCCTGCATTCCGTGGCTCCTGGCCCCTCCTCCACTTATAAGGCCGGCAAATGTCCGGTTGGGTC
>NW_006288615.1:2532633-2549248 GCF_000327345.1 Myotis davidii
ATAATATTTTAAATTTTCACCTGAGGCTATATTTTTATTGAGAGAGAGAGAGAGAGAGAAAGAGAGAGAGAGAGAGAGAGAGACAGACAGACATTGATGTGAGAAACCGTGATCAGTTGCCTCCCATCGATACCCTGAGGGATCAAACCTGACACCTAGGTATGTGCCCTGACTAGGAATCGAAACTGCAACCTTTTGGTACAGACAATGCACCAACCAGCTAAGCCACCTGGCCAGGGATACTCTCCCTATTTTAAGGTCATGTTTGGCAACCGTAGTGTCATCGGAAGCCTTAATCCCCCTTGCCTGGTGATATGACAGATTGGCAGCGTCCTGGGATAAAGACGTGGACGTCTTTGGGGACCATTCTGCACACCACAGCCACCTTTCTGTGATTTCACAGATGGCTAGAATGAAAGCCTTTGTTTAATATTTTTGCCTTGTAGAGATTTTTGCTGTGAGAATTAACAGTGACCTTTCATTATGGGGGATATCCTGGCTCATGAATCCGAATTACTTGGACTAGTGAAAGAGGTAGGTATGTTATACTACAGAAAAAGCCCGTGAAACTTGTAAAGCTGCATTTACAACACGGCAGGTTCTCCAGTGCCTTGCCCTGTCTCTTCTGTCATTACATCCCAGTTATCTATTTTCCATGACAAAATTTTCCTTGTGTTTCCACTTTGTTTTCATAACTAACTAAACTGAAATCTTAAGGCTGCTTTCTAGAAATCTTTTAAAGAAAATTATAAAAGCAACACATAGTTATGGTAACAGATTCAAACAGCCTGAAAGTATAAACATTGAATTTCCTCGCTCCGCTTCTGCAGTGACCATGGCTAATGATTTAGAGTATTATCTTCCCAGACTTCTTCCTATGAATATTAAAAATATATTCACATGCCTGTAATTTGTTTCACAAAATGGGATGGTCCCACACACATTGTTCATGTAGCTTGTCATTTGGCCGTCAGCGGTCACATAGCCTGAACATCTCCCTGTGGTCCTCACATTTCCTAATGCTGTAGAGCATTTCATTGAGTGGCTGCATCGTAACTCCTTACCTGATGCCTATTGATGGGCATTTCGGTGTCCCACGCTGAAGGCTTTTGAAGGGTAGGACCCGCGCCTTATGCTTTCTGGTGTTCTCTGCTGCTTTTCATGTGGGGCTGGCACATAGTTGCTGCTAAAGAAACGGTCGCTGCTGCTTTACTGTGTGATCCAACTGCCCCTAGGCACCGAGAGGTGCGGCAGTGGAGCAAGGACGAGGTGTCCACCTAGAGGTGCAGCTTTGGGATTTGTTGGCATGACTATGAATAAATTCTTTTTTTTTTAGTATCTGTAGATACTTTAATAATAAAACTATTTCAACATAAAAAATTCAGAGCCCGCGAAGTCATATATGTGAACGGCAGCTATCTAAATGCATGCACGTCTGAAAGAGAAAGAAGCAGCAGGGCACAAACTGTCTATGCTCAAATCAACTTGAGAAGTCATCCTTCATTTGAGCTTTTTAAGAACAGAAAACTTAATAAGGTTCTTTAGGTATCGATGCATGAATAAATTCTTCACACAGCAGAGGGTTGGGGACAGGGCTGGGGGAATAGTCACCATTAGGAGAGGTGGAAACAGAAAGTGTGACTGACAAAGTGGGAGGCGGGCGGAGGGTCAGGAGCAGCAGTGGACCGTGGTGCGGAATGCAGGGGGGAGGGGGCGTCAGGGTCGGCAGTGCTCTGCTCGAAGGCCACTGATGGCACGGCCCATCGTCTCGTGGCTTCTCTTAGGGACAGGCATTATTTCTCATCCTCTGTTTCAAGTAACAAATTCCCAGAGACATACCTGACCCAGAGCCATCAGGCTGTCTGCCCATCACTTACTTTTTCCGACTGCTGCAAACATGGTTTATTTCCTATTAATCATTACAGTGAATCGTGGAGCTCACATTTTCCTCCTGAAAGCCAACTTATTTTCTGTAAAGAAGCATTTTCTATGTCACTGTCTTTGTAGGCTTTTAGTGTATATATGGATAAGTAAATTCTAAGATGGATCCCAGATTCTCCCAAAAATGACAGTCCCTTAACCCCATTAGAAATTGGTGATAATATTGAACTGGTACAGTTACGTCAAAGGCAGTCACTTCATTGATGTTAAAACAGAGAACTATATGTACTATATGTTTGTGGTCTCTTTTTATAGTATTTAGATTTTGCTGAATTTGAAGACACCTTGAAAATGTTTTCAAAAGAATGCAAAACGAAAGGAAAAGCATTACCCAAAACAGCAGGTAGCTCTTTAAGGGACTCTAAATCATCGATAATCCAGGTAACATTTTACTTTTTAAAAATTTCTGTTGATAATCAAAATGCTCTCAACTTGTAAAGAATGCTACGGTTTGAGGATGTTGGAATCTCTTCGGAGGACCTGGTCAGAGTGGCTTTCAGACTTCTCAGGTGTTAGGGGATGAATTAGTAGTGTCGTCTTCACATCTTTGTACCCTTCCTGGGAAGTGGGTGGTGACATAAGGTCTTTCACATACATTTCTTGGGAAGAATAAAAGAGGAAACCTTTCAATGCTTAGAAACTGAGACAAATGTGATGCCCATCCTGAGGAGTTTGAGGTTGTTAATTCCAGGTGCCAGGGACACAGTGGTGAAGAAAACAAAACAAAACCCTTGCCCTCACAGTGCTGGCGCTCTAGCTTGGGGAGGCTGGAGGAGGGAGCAGGGCACAGGGACAGGACAGCGTTCTGTCCAGGAAGGCCGGAGCCACTCTGTGAATACGAGTGGGTTGCGAAGGGCAGACCTGAGGGGTAGAAAGAACCTTAAAGTCCCTTGTTTCAGCTATTATTTGATGCCTCTTTACCATTCATAGCATTCTAGGTAAGTTCACCTTTACTACAGCCAGTGACGAGAATATACTGCATCCTGAGCAGCATATTTCAGCTTTGCATGATTTTATTATTTCAATTAATTTATTGGTCTCAATGCACCCATTTCCAAGAAAATTTTGAGACTTGTTTTGAGAGGCCCACTGAGTAACTGGAAGTTAGGCCACAGCCACTGCCTGTCTGATCCTGGTCCCTGACTCCCATGGCCTGGCGCGGGGCATCATCGAAGGGGCCCGGGCAGTTCCAGGTGGGGCTCAGGCACCTGGCCACTGAGCTGCTGCCACACTGACTGGGACTGTTAGGAAGATCTTTCGGTTCTGCCGTGTACCTGACTCCGAAAGCCTGTGCAGCAGGTATTTGTGATCATTCCTCTTGTGAGGCAGGTGACGTGCTAATCTCCACCTCCTTTCTCCTTGGGTGGTGAGTTGGGAAGCTCTCGGTGCCCTGCATAGTCAGGCTCGAGCTCTGAGGTTGGAATGGGATTGGCCTGGCTCCTTCCTCCATCTCCAGCCTGAGTCTGTACCTGGAGTGCCCAGTCTCTATGTGGGTGACCGCTTCCCACTGCGCCACATGCTTCTAGCAACAGGGCAAATAGCAGTGCCGCCTCCAGGCCTGGGTTCGACGGGGTCAGCGTGTGAGCTCCTGCGCCCGGGGACTTGGCACTGCTGCCGGCAAGCTCCGGATGCAGGAGGATTGTTGCGCTGAGGCCCGCCTGGGCCCTCAGTCTGGCCTCTGTTCATCTGTTGGGCAACTTTGCTGCATTTATGTGCCTGTGAGTTCTTGGCCACAAGTCTTTAGCCTCTGCCTGAATCCTTCCATCTCAGGCCTTAAATGTCACTTCGGGGTCTTATAAAACCCGGATTGGATACTGCAAAGGGGTGTGAAACCAGAGTTGGTCTGCAGGAATCTCAGCTACGGAGCTTGGAGCCCTGGGTCTCAGTTTTCTGCCCCTTACCTTTGAAAAGGAGACTTGCTTTCCTCACACTGAAACCTGGAGTCCGGGGTCTCTGAGGCATTGGGAGGGCTGTGAGAATTTGGGTGTCGGGAGAAAGGACACCCTATGCTTGGGCTCCCGTCTGATGTCTTTTCCACAGAAGGACCTCATTGCTGCGTTTGACAACGGAGCCCAGAAGGTGTTCTTCGATTTGTGGGAAGAGCACATTCCCAACTCCATCCGAGATGGTGACTCCTTTGCCCAGAGGTTGGAATTCTACCTCCACATCCATTTTGCCATCTATCTTCTGAAACGCTCCGTGCGGAGACCTGTACGTTCCCCTTGTGATGCGTTTGGTCTGATTAGCGTGCTAAGGGAGAATGATAGCTGTTATGTTTCCTAATGAGTATTAATTTAGTTTTATGCCCACTTTCTCTTAGTGCTGAGGGGTAGGTGTCTTGTGTCCTGATGAATAATTTTCTACCTCATTCCCAGCAGTTTCTTCTTCTTCTTCTTCTTCCAGAGAGACACACATTTACGTGAGAGAGACACATTGATGGTTGCTTCCCATACGC
The DNA here is from genome assembly GCF_000327345.1 of Myotis davidii. Lineage (NCBI taxonomy): Eukaryota > Metazoa > Chordata > Mammalia > Chiroptera > Vespertilionidae > Myotis > Myotis davidii. Next base: position 2,537,030 of record NW_006288615.1, read on the forward strand.
ACCCCAACCCGGGCTGGGGATTGAACCTGCAACCTAGGTATGTGTCCTTGATCAGAAATCAAACCCATGACCCTTCAGTGCATGGGCCGACGCTCACACCGGCCAGGGCAGCAGTTTATTTTCTAATTTACATAGAGAGTTAACAGTTTCTGTAATGAAAGCTACATTGTTTTCCTGAATACCTCAAGTTTTTGAAAACTCAGCAAATATATGCATGTCTGTCTAAGAACACATATGTAGACCACATATTAGACCATATATATATTCGAAGAGAAGTTTAAGCATTAACAGTAGAAAAATGGTATGCCTGTTTGTGCAAGTCCGTTCGTTGAGTGATAAGTTGAGTTTAGCTTCCGAAGTCTTTCCCAGGGGAGGGCGGGCTGGAGACCTGCAGAGAGGAGAGGGCTTTGAGGCTGCCGTGGCAGAGAGCTTCCCAGTGCAGAGCCAGTGACAGGGAGCAGGGCCGCGCTGACGTGTGACCACGTGCACTTGGTTAGTGGCTTCTCCATGCACCACCTGCCGCCCCGAGGACCTGTGTTAAATTATTAAACTGTCAGGGGCCAAAGGAGGGGTCAGTGATGGAGGGAGCAGCCCTGCAGAACACTGTAGTGGCCATTCTTGGAAGGCTACTCACAGCACTCATGTGGGTACCATCATGGGAGATTCTCATTTTCTTTGTATTTATTTCTGTTTTCTAATTTTCCCATTGATATAAGATTAAAAAAATAAATAAACATGATAGGTGCAGTGAAATGCTTTGATTAGAACAGGCTGTGAGGGGAGTAACTGGTGAGGCCAGGGTGTCTGGGAAGAAAAGTTCCAAATTCAAGGCTGGAGGCGCAGGAGGAGATGGAAACCCTGGGAAGGACCTGCCTTGGATTTCGTGTGGAATTAGTGAAGCAGGCAAGGTCAGTGCTCAGTTACCTTAATGAAGGAAAGGAGTGAGATGTGGAAACTTGTTTCAAAAAACTATTCACTTTTTCAAAAGGTCTTTTCAAAAGACCTGCCCTGATTCTCTCCTAATGGAAACATGGAAATGCACACAAAATTTATGATCTCAGAAATGTGGAAACTGTGTATATATCTAATAATGGGGAATTGGTTCAATCATGACAGACCCACAAGATGAGGTTTTGTCCTGCCATTGAAATGATGTTTATGATGCATCATAAGGATGTGAGAAAATGGTGATCAAGTAAAAGGCCGTATATTGAACAAGTATCTGTTCTCTGATATTCCTGACAGTTTCATGAAGGGGTGAAATTGTGGGCAGTCCTGGAGTCTGGGGTCTCTGAGGCATTGGGAGGGCTATGAGAATTTGGGTGTTGGGAGAAAGGTTGTTTCTTTCTCCCGCTGTCACAATGACTGGAGACAGTGCACTTGCCAGGCCGGCTGGGGAGGCTGCCAGCGCCGAGGCTGGAGAGAGAGGCTGGGGTGGATGGTGGGCTGGGCGCGCTGGCGCCAAGCAGGGACCTCAAGTGAGCATCTTCCCTTCCTCGTAGGACAAAGAGGAACTGGATGAAAGGATTTCTTATTTCAAAACCTACCTGGAGAGCAAAGGGGCAGCTCTGAGCCAGACCACAGAGTTCCTCCCTTTCTATGCGCTGCCGTTTGTTCCAAACCCTATGGTGCACCCGTCCTTTAAAGAGCTCTTCCAGGTAAGTGACAGCCTCTGAGCCCGTCAGTCCTGGCAGCATGTGGCTTCGCCTTGTTCAAGCTGGTGGCTTCTGAAAGATGCTGTAAAAGCTCGTGTTTGCTTATGCTGCAGTTTAAGAACACTCAGATAATTTGCTTTAACAAACTTTCTTGTGCCATAGAGTGTGATTTTTTTTGGTTGCACCACGACTTGTTAATATAGACCAACATAAATATTTTTAATATACTAATCTCTTAAATCATTCTGTGTATACTTTTTCAGTATTGGATGGATAATTCAATTACATTGACAGTAGCCTGAAAAAGACCTAGAGTACTTTACATAATTGCTGGTCATATATATTTTTTAATTGATTTTAGAGAGCAGAGAGAGAGAGAGAGAGGGAAACATCAATTTGTTGTTCCATGTATTTATGCATTCATTGGTTGCGTCTTGTATGTGCCCTGACCAGGAATCAAACTTGCAACCTTGGCGTTTTGGGATGATGCCGAAATGAACTGAGCTACTTGGCCAGTGCTCGGTTATGTATTTTAATTTGTATTAAAATTCTCACTTATTTGGTGTATATATTCGGTACCTGATTTGTACTATTATTTCCATCAGACTATTTACCTATAGGCATTTAAAAATATATATATATTTTATTGATTTTTCACAGAGAGGAAGGGAGAGAGAGAGTCAGAAACATCGATGAGAGAGAAACATCGATCAGCTGCCTCCTGCACATCTCACATGGCTAGGGCTTACCTATAGGTCTTTAAAACATTTTTTTTATTGATTGATAGAGAGAGAGAAAGACATGTTGTTCCACTTACTGTGCATTCATTGGTTGCTTTTTGTATGTGCCCTGATCCAGGACTGAACCCACAACCTTGGAGCATGTCGGACGGCACTCTAACCAACTGAGCTACCTGGCTAGGGCCTGCCTATTGCTCTTTTAATTTTTGGTGGGGCGGGGCCAGGCATGGGGTGGGCCAGAGGGCGGGGCCTGTGAGGCAGAGGTGGGGCAATGCGTGGGGGCAGGGCAGAGGGTGATCTTTTAATTGTTATACTTTATTTTAGTTAAAATTTCAGCATAATATTTATTTAATAAGATTTACCTATTATAGTAATTTTTGTTGACGTACTAAAATGAATATGTCCCACAGAAGTTTATTGAAATGTATTTTGAGCCTGAACTATTTTGATGTAGATTGCTTTATCTAAAGATCTTATACTGTTTCCAAGAACCTATATGGAGCCCTAGCTGGTTTGGCTCAGTGGATGGAGCGTTGGCCTGTGGACTGAAATCCCAGGTTCGAATCTGGTCAAGGGCACATACCCAGGTTGTGGGCTCGATCCCCAGTAGGGGTCATGCAGGAGGCAGCCAATCAATTATTCTCTCTCATCATTGATGTTTCTATCTCTGTCTCCCTTCCTCTCTGAAATCAATAAAAATACATTTAAAAAAATAAAAAGAATCTATATGGAGCTTACTCCTCTGCCTTTGAACATTGGATGCAATTCTCCTGAACCCAGTGCATTTCAGTTTCCTATTCTGTTATGATTCAGTAAAACAACTTTCTCCCTCTTTAGTAGTAGCTGCTAAACCAGAGGCTGACTGATTCACCAAAGCAGGCTTGTTGTAAAGTAGCCTACATTGAATTCCGTGCTTGTTTGTTTTGTTTTTGGTCAGTCCAAATTTAGTTTTTCCACTTTCTTCTCCTAAGAGGTTGAGATAGAAGGGTTAGGAAGGTGGTAAACTTGACAAGGATGGTAGATTTTCTCACAGTGAAGACTTCAGTTTGTGAAAATTATGACATAGCAGCATGGCTACAGCTTAGCTAAGGGTGAGGTGAAGCTGGAGATCAGGAATTGAGAGACCATCAGTATTCATGGAGTCGTTTTATTCCTTTTCTTTTTCTTTTTGCTACTCTCTACATACGTTCTTGTGATGGTCATCATAGATACTTTAGTGTGTATGCATAATAAAATCTAAAGGTAATGTCTTTATTTTCTTTCTGACCTTACAAGGTTCCGAGAATGTGTTAACCTCATTCATCCCCTTTTCAATTTATGTGTTATTATTGTCAAATATTTTAGTTATTTAGTTTAACCCCACAAATTAGACTTTTCTGCTATTTTATGCAATTAATGTGTGCATAGCTTTACCCTTACCTTTGTCCATATTTTGCTTACTACCTCAAGAAAGGTTAAGGATCTTCCTTCTGGGGTCATTTTCTGCTCCACCTTAAGAACATTCCTTTAAAATCCCCCTTGGTTGTGGACTCCTCCTTTCAGTTCTTGTTTGTCTGCAGATGTCTTGACTGCATTCTCAAATTCAGGATAGTAGGTTTACAGTTACGTTCTTTTAGAACATTAAAGGTATCATTTCGTCTCCCATTAATGCTATTTTGAATTTGGCCAACAGTCTAATTGCTGCTACTTTTAGGTGATCTGTCTTTTTCGTTGGCCTTTAAGACTATAATTTCACTACAGTGTGTCTAGGGACACCCATATGTTCTGTTTTGTTTTGTTTTGTTTTTTAATGTCTTGGTTTATGCTGGCCAACATAGCAGTCCTTTCCTGGGATTCTTTTCTGTAGATTGAGCACAGAGGGCCTAACATTGTGTTAGTTTCCTGTGGCTGCCCGAACAGAGGACCACAGACGAGGTGTCTTAAAACAACAGAGACTGACTGCCTCACAGTGTAGGAGGCCAGAGGTCTGAAGTCCAGGTGTCTGCGGCAGGGCTGGACTCCCTGCGAGGCCTCCAGAGGAGGGTCTCTCCTTGCCTCTTCAGCTTCTGGAAGGTTCAAGTGTTGCTTGGTTCATGGCAGCCTAATTCCAGCCTCTGATGTGTCCTTACATGCCATCTTCTCTCTGCGTCTGTCTGAAATTTCCTTTTTTTTTTTTTTTTTCAGATCATCAGCATAGCCAGGTTCTCCCTTTATTCTCCTGTTACATCTGTATTTATACCATTTCAATTTCCTTTTTCTTGTAAGGACACTATTCATGTTGGATTAGGAGCCCACCCTCTCCAATACGTCTTCATCCTAACTAGTTACATCTGCAGCCACCCCGTCCCCAATGCCCTCGCATTCTGAGATTGGGACACACTTCAAGCCATAACACACACACACACACACACACACACACACACACACATTATAAATAGTTATGCTGCGTCAGGGAATTATGAAATCTTTTTAAAATACAAGACTTTTCTGCTTATCTGGCAGTAATTTTTGAAAGTCAGGTAACACACCGGATGACTGACTGGGTGGGGCAGGAGACGTGGTGAGGATAAGGAGCTGGAGGAGAGCAAGTGGGGAGGGCCGGAGGTCTGTGGGCCGGGCAGGAGCGCGGGTCAGTGGATGGGAAATTTCAGTGATACAGCTTCATTTTGGTGGAACTTGTTAGTTTGGGAGGTAGATATTTTTATATAAAGACTATGAGGAAAATTGCCCTGAGAAAGATGGTTGTTTATGACACCTTTTTCTTTCACTAAAGTTATTTTTTTCTTCTCAATGAGCATTACTTGAGAGAAATAATTTATTTTTAAGGGACAAATCAAACTAAAAATATATCGTAACTCCTGACACGATGGAGTGCATGAGGTACTGTCTTTCCTCCTTACCTACATGAGGGTTATGGAAGCGAGTGCCTTTCTCAGAAGGCCTTAGGTAGTAACTCAGTGGTCATTGTGTGTGCCTGCCAGGGCCACGTATGCCTCAACTGTACTGAATTCTTGTGGGTAATCAACCTAATAAGGTTACTTGTCATGCTTGTGTTTAAGTCACATGAAATATTCAAATCATGTACAGGGTTATTTTTCCCCTGTTTATGAAAGAACTCTGTTTTTCCTTCCTGCTGTGGGTACTTGAATCTGCTATAAATGAATTGGTTAGTTGTCCTAAAACCTGTGTTTTAGGCACCACACCACTGCCAAAACATCTAGCTTATTTAACCCTGAAGGCCACAACTTAACGATGCTGTTGGCATTTAGTGACCTAGCTTTTATTTTATTTTCCTTTTTTTTTTTCTTCAGGATTCTTGGAGTCCAGAATTGAAGTTGAAGTTGGAAAAGTTTCTAGATTTAATTTTTAAAGCCAGTAACACGCCAAAGCTTTTAATGTTATATGTATCCTTTCAAAGCCGGTGGAGCCCGCCATGGTGTTAGAGTGGCTTGCTGGCTTAGACCGCCTCACAAACAGGGATAATTGATGAGACCACTTTCACATGCATGGGGTGAATGAATTAGTAAAGTGAGGGTGTCCCAAGGCCCATAAAGGGTTGACTTCTGTGGCATTGGGTATCTGAGACTGGGCAGAGTCTTTTTATTTTTAGAGAGTGGAAGAGAGGGAAAGACAGAGAGAAACATCTATGTGAGAGAAACGCATCAATTGGTTGCCTCCTGCGCATGCCCTGACCAGGACCAATATATATATGTTTATTGATTTCAGAGAGGGAGAGAGAGACAGAAACTTCAATGATGAGAATCATTGATCGGTTGCCTCCTGCACACCTCCTACTGGGGATCGAGCCCACAACCCAGGCATGTACCCTGGCCGGAATCGAACCCGGGACCCTTCAATCCTCAGGCTGACGCTCTATCCACTGAGCAAAACCAGCTAGGGCTAGGGTCTTATTTTTATGTCATGTGTTAGAAGCTGTGTTAGTAGGGGGGAAAAAAGTCTGTCTTTTTGGAAAAGAACTCCTTGGAATAACTGTCCCTTTGTAGATGACTGCTCAACCATTTTTAAGGCCTTGAAGCCCTGGCACATGGGTTACGTGACCATATAACTTGTTATTCTAATTGGGACTTTTAAAAAAATTGATTTCAGAGAGGAAAGGAGAGGGAGAGAGAAATAGAAACATCAATGATGAGAGAGAATCATTGATCAGCCGCCTCCCACATGCCCCACCTTGGGGATCGAGCCCACAACCCCGGGATTTGCCCTGACCAAGAATGGAACCATTGACCTCCTGGTTCATAGATCGACGCTCAACCACTGAGCAACACCGGCTGTGCTGTTTTCACCCCAATCCCAATTTCCCTAGGATAGAGCTTTAGCACTGAAGTTACAGTTAAAGGGTCTGAATTCAGATTTGCACGTTTAGTAGAATGTTTTGGTAGCAATGGGGAAGGTCTTTTGAAGAGGATAAGAAGGCCAGTTATGGGGTTGTTGAAATAGTATACGACTTGGATGCACATGGAGGCAATTGACATGGAGAGAAGAGCGTTTATTTGAGAGCAAGTCGCCCAAGTGATGAGAAGCCAGTAACCATCTTAGCTATTTGTAGCAGCATTAAGAAGTGGCCTTCGCCGTGCTGAGAATCCTCCCCACCATGCTGAGGTGGGGTACCCCGAGGACTGCATCCTGAGTGCCCATTTTCCTGAACTGCTTTCTCATTCCAGAAGGAGAATGGACAAAGTCACAAAGGTAAACCATGCCATGTAGATTAAAAAGTTTTAAATAACAACTTGGCCAACTCAAGTTTTAAGTAGTGAGATGGAGAGAATTCCAAAGACTTGGAGAATAGAATGAGGTTTTTAAAAGTCTAAATATTTATGAAGTGCTTTGCAATTATTTGTATCTGAGATTCCTTGCGGCCCACTTTTCAAGAAGGCTGGTGTTTTTAGCTTCGTCTTGCATGTCAGGTAACTAAGACTTGGAGAAATGAAGCAAATCCAAGCACTGTGCCCGTGTAACTGCAGCCGCGCAGTTAGAAGACAGCCTGGCAGGGTGGGGAGGAATCGTTTTAGTATCTTTCAACTTTCGCCTTGAACTAGTCTAATAGCAATGTGGAGTACCCATTCTTATAAAGCATTTCCATTTTTTACCTTCAAGGTAGGAATTCCAGTCTTAATTTTTTAGCGTGAAATGATGTTTTTCCATGATTAGTCATGTTTACTGGAACTGTTCACTTTTCAGGAAGGTGAGAAAGACTGTCATGAAATTGGCCAGAGTTGGGTTCTTTGCCTGAGTTTGTCTTCGATGCTACATTATAAAAACCACTTAAATGTTTGTGCTGAAAGTATGTGATGTGCTTCAGGCCTTGGGCAAGGATAGGCGGCATCATCCTCAGTTCCAGCAGGTGGAGTCTTACCACATGGAGCAGCACATTTCCCTCCTCACAGCTGAGGATTTCAGAACTTCCTGCCATTGTTCTTCCGGTTTCTCTTTAGAAAGTTGAGGTTTTCTAAAGAAAGGAAATACTGATCAATGAGTTAGCTCTTTGCTTTCCAGGGAGTTGACAAGTGAGTGATGCTTTAGCAGCTTCAGGTGAGAAGAGTTTAGATGTTTGGTTTTTTTATGCTTGGCAACCATGCAGATCCCCAACCCAGCATTTCCAAATTCTGGTTCTGCCAGGTGTGCTGCCCCCCTTAGGCCTCAGAGGGGACAGACCCCACTGACCTTTCATGGAGGAGCCACAGTCCTGTGCCTGAGCACCTAGGAGCAGGGTACAGATGTGGCCTCCTGGGGTCCCCATGGGATGGTCCCAGGGTGGCCAGGCTGCAGCCTTAGAGCTTCTCAAGTGGCTGTGCACCCAGCACAGTTATGTCCGAGGACAAGCCCCTCCAGCCCATCCCAGCTCCTCAGGCCTGCTCCCTGCAGTGTTGGTGCCGTTCCCGGGCCCTGGCTGGGCGGCTCCCGTGCAGCTTTCTCACATCACAGCTGGAATCGTCAAGTGGGCTGGGCACTCAGGTCTTGCCCTGCAACGCCTGGAAACGTTCCTTTGCCCCACTGTTTCTACTGCTGTTGCTGCCTCGCAAACCACCTCAGGCATGAAACAACAACATCATTTTTTATTATTATCGTCTTGTGTGGTCTGGGAACTGGCCTCAGTTAGGCAGTTCTCCCTTGGAATGTCTCGTGGGTGTAGATGGAGCTGGTGGAGCCATGGCCAAGGCGTCCTCACCACGTGAACACATCTGCTGGCTGGTGTTGGCTGTCGGCTGGGGTCTCAGCAGACCCCTTGACTGGAACACCTACATGGACTCCAGGTGGCCGGGGCTTCCTCAGGGCCTGGTGGCTGGGTTTCCAGGATGAATGTCCCCAGAGAGAACCAATGGAAGCTGTGTCACCCTTTCTAACCCACCTCTGAAGTAACTCAGTGCCGTTTCTGCTGCATTCTCTTCCTTAGAATTGGACTCCTATGTTCAGTCCACATTCAGGGAAGGGGAATTACACCTCACTTCCTGATGGGCAGGAGTGTCAAAGACTTTGCAGTCATATTCTAAAACCACCGCCCCACCTCACGGGTCCCAGAGAACTGCCTCGGCCCTGCACTCAGGCTGCTCAGTTCCTGTTCAGATTAGTTCTTTGGATGCCCTGGCACTAGGTGAGGGAGGTGGTGAGAAACTGCTCCCCGATTCCTGAGTTTCTCCAGCCCCTGACACCCCAGCATACCCTGCAGTATTTGAGGTTAGCTTTCTGCTGAGAACAGTTATGTCTCTGAAAAGTGGCCCAGTTTTGCAGGCAAAATAAACATGGGAGGAGAGTGCAAATAGAAGAACCTGTGTTTTTGTACAGATCTTTCATTTGAAATTTCAGCAAGGAGACCAGGGTTTTTTTGAGCCTTCTTTAATTTTATTTTAATTGAGTTTTCTTAAGCTAGCCAAGCAAAATTGAGTCTGGCACAGTGTGTTCTGTGGCCGAATACATCCCGAAATGCAGTATTGCTGTGCAGATTAGAGATTAGCTCTGCAGAGCATTTGCACCAGGGACAGGCCCAAGGTCAAGACAGCCAGTTGTCACCTCTTTGTCCCCTCCTCCCAAAACTGTAGTTGCATTGACCTTAAGGCGCAGACATGCCTCCAATTTAATTCTAGTCTTAGGTGTGGGTTTTTGTGTGTGTGTGTTTTTAATCCTCACCCAGGGAGCGAGAGTATTTTTTCCATTGATTTTTAGAGAAAGTGGAAGGGAGGGGGACAGATGGAGAGAGAGAAACATACCAGTTGGTTGCCTCCCACTCAGCCCCAACTGGCTGGTGATTGAACCTGCAACTGAGGTACATGCCCTTGACTGGAAATTGAACCCTCTACCTTTCGGTCCACGGCCGACACTTTAACCACTGAGCAACCCGGCCAGGGCAACAGTTCCATATTTTAAAATTATTTTGTCTTGAACAGCTAAGAGATCTCTAAAATGAAATCTCATCTACTCTTTTAAAAATTAAAAAAGCAGTGCCCTCAAACGAAGGAGGAATGTTAGCAAGGGGAAGCTCGACTGACTGTGGGGAAGACGCCTCCACTTTTGTTACTGTTTCATTGCTCGGGAACAGCAGAAAACTTTCTGTGCCCTTAACGGGCGTTCGTTCAGTGTGCTCGGCACTTGTTTAAAACTCAGAATACAGCTCTTCGGACTTTCGAAATATGAAGAATCTCAATAAATTTCACAAGCATGGCTAAGCCAGTTTCATTAAAATAACATGGAATAAGACATCTCCATTAAAAGTTGAGCTCTCACATTGCAAGGCGCCTTGGCTTAGATTTCCTTGTCTCATAAAATGTTTGATGGGATAAAAGAGTCAAAATTCTGTTTAATGCTCAGAAGTAAAGTTGGTGTTTTGTCCTGCGACTCAAACAGCTTACAGTAAAGTTCAGGTCCTGTTTGTCAGCAGCGAAGGTGTCTGCAAGGTGATGGCTCTGGACAGCAGGCTGTTTTGCTAAATGGTGTATTTGAAATGGTCATAAATGTGTCAGCCCAGCTGCCTTCTCTCCTTCCTGCAGGCCGCGGGCAGTTAGATCTCTTTTCCATCAGTGTACCACACTTTGAAGTTGTCACAAATTCCAGTTCTGGGTTTCTAAGGCAAAAGGTCCATAAATAGTCTCTTACATTTAAATTCATTGTACAGTGAGTTTCGAGGGGAAGAGTTCTTGGTGTGTCCCCTTTTACAGAGGGACTACTTTGATGACATCGATGTTTGAGAGGTCATTTGACCCAGCTAATGGATTTTGGCACTTCATTCAGTATCTGCCACTTGGTATGTGATGAGAGAGTTCACACAGAAACTCTCTAAACTTATTACTACAAAATGGGATTATCAGTATCCTGTAAAATTTTCATTGTTGGAAGCTCCAGTTTATGTAATTTTGAATTTTGTACGTATGAAAAAGCTTTTCTAGTACTCAGTGCAGGGAGAAGGTAGTGACTCCCTCTCTGGTAATATTTAAGGAGAAGTTTGATAAAAGACTTCCAGGAATTCCTCCAGAAGTTTAAGTACTGAACGTAAGTTTGTGCTAGGTGGCCTTTCAAAGTTATCTTTCACTACTCAGATTTGATGGGTGCTAAATAATGATAGTAATAATAATTGTTCATTATTATGTGATATTTCGGGTTTTAAGAGTTAAAATATTTTACTTCTGCACATCAATACAAAGTAAAAGCTTTTGAAATACAGTTTGAACATGGGTGATCCTCATAGGTGTTTAAGACACAAGTTAGGAGGAACGGATAACAGGACAGTGGCTGGAATGTTAGCATGTGCCAGAGCCGTGGGGGAGTTTGTTGACTGAATAGATCAGGGGTGGGCAAACTTTTTGACTCGAGGGCCACAATGAGTTCTTAAACTGGACCGGAGGGCCGGAACAAAAGCATGGATGGAGTGTTTGTGTGAACTAATATAAATTCAAAGTAAACATCATTACATAAAAGGGTACGGTCTTTTTTTTTTTTAGTTTTATTCATTTCAAACAGGCCGGATCCCGGCCCGCGGGCCGTAGTTTGCCCATGGCTGGAATAGATACTCGGCCCCCACCCAGGAGCACAAAATCAGTCTCTGGAGGTGAGGCTTGATTATCTTTATTTCTGGATGATTCTGATGTATTTCAAGTTTGCAGGCCACTGCTGTAGGGTGTAACCTTCTGCCACTTTTTCAAGTTATAGAAATACATTTAGAAAATATTTGGCCCTTCCCATGAAAGGAAATAATAATAACAGTTACCATTTATTGATCATGTGCTATAGGCTAACATTGTGCTAGGCACTTTGAATGTACTTGTTCATTTAATCCTCACAATAACCTCTTGAGATGATTATCATTTCCCCCATTTTATAGCTTTAAGAAATGAGACCAGAGAAGTTAAATATCTTGCCTCAATTTATCCAGCAAGAAAGTGATAGAGTAGGGATTTGAGCACTGGTCTTTATAATTTTAAAATCTCTCTCTGTATACATGAACTGTGTTCTAAAATAAATACTTTAAATATTACACAGAGGCTGGATTGGGACAATAGTGAGTTAACTTAGGTTTTTTCTATCCAAAATGTAGCATTCCAGGGAAGGGGAGGAGTGTGGTGGGGCATAGGAGTGTGGACACTGATGAAAAGAAAAGCAACTGTGCCCAGGGTGGCATGGCCAGCAAGTACTGCCCATGGGGAGGACTTGGGGTGATTCTAAGAAGGAAGCCTAGAACCTTCCAAGTCTGCCTGCTCTTAGTGAGTGGTTTATGCTTTAAGAAACTGGCACAGCCCTAACCGGTTTGGCTTAGTGGATAGAGCGTCAGCCTGCGGACTGAAGGGCCCAGGTTCAATTCTGGTCAAGGGCATGTACCTTGGTTGCAGGCACATCCCCAG
>NW_006288615.1:2549262-2566870 GCF_000327345.1 Myotis davidii
CTCTATCCCTTTAGCTTCCTCTCTGTAAAAAATCAATAAAATATATTTAAGAAAAGAAAAGAAAAGAAACTGGCACAATGAGCCCTGGCTGGTGTTGGTTGGAGCATTGTCCCATACACTGAAAAAGGTCGAGGGTTCGATTCCCAATTAGGGCACATACCCAGGTTGCGAGTTCAATTTCTGGTCATTGTACATGTGTGAGGCAGTCAGTCAATGTCTCTCTCTCACATAGTTGTTTCTCTCTCCCTCTCCTCCTTCTCTCTCTAAATTCAATAAAAACATACACTCGGATGAGGATTAAAAAAACAAAAAAGTGGCAGAATGAGCACCTGGAACCTTCTAGATTCTAGTTTTCTTCAGCATCAGTCAAGCAACCCTAACTTTTACTTAAAATGAAGAACTGCCCTGCGATTATGAATTTTCCCGAAAGCAACCTCACAAAGAAAAAGACACAAGTTTGGTTCAGCCATTTTGCAAGCTGACTATAGAATGAAATGTTGAATTTGTTTCTTGTATATAAAGAGAAGAACTAAAAGAAATTGTGTGGGGTTCGGTCCAGGAGAAAGATTTTGTTAGGAAAACCAGAGATGATTTAGGTGAACTACCAGAGACAAAAAATAAAAAATCAGTGATTGCAAAGCACTTTGTTACTAAATGTGGCATGAAATAGAAGCAAAGTGTTAGATGCAAATAGTGTGAAGGTCATTGTTATAGCAAAATATGATAGTTGGCATGGTATTCCCTTGAGAGAAATGTTTTTTATTTTGCAGGGGTTTTTAATTTTTTTGTTTTGTTTTGTTTTAATATACATATAAATGTCTTCCTAGAAATGTTGCAGCAGCTCCACCAGCAGCTGCTAGAAGCTGAGCGTAGGTCAATGACATACCTGAAACGGTACAATAAGATCCAGGCGGACTACCACAACCTCATCGGAGTCACGGCAGAGCTGGTGGATTCTCTGGAGGCCACGGTCAGTGGCAAGATGGTAAGGAAGATCCCCAGCGGTTCATGTCTTTTCAACATAAAGATGTACGGGCACGAACCATGTTGATATGCGATTCCTGGCCACTCCCAGACACGACCTTGCCTCTCTGTTTCACAAAGCCGAAGTGCACACAGGAGACCAAGCTGACGTGCTATGCTGTTTATCATGCTGCTTGCAGCATTTTATACTTTTTCCTGAGACGTTATTGCCCATGTCTTTATTTCTCTACCTGGTTCTTAATATCAGTACAGAATAAAATGGCAACAGAAGAAGATTATGTAGTGGCATAAAAGTAAGAGGGCGGTGCCCTTCTAGTAGATAGGAAATCTATAGATTTTCACATGTTGATTTTGGATCCAGTTACCTTTTCTGAACTCTGTTAATTTGATAGATTATTTTTTTTAGATATATTTTATTGATTTTTTACAGAGAAGAAGGGAGAGGGATAGAGAGTTAGAAACATCGATGAGAGAGAAACATCAATCAGCTGCCTCCTGCACACCCCCAGCTGGGGATGTGCCCGCAACCAAGGTACATGCCCTTGACTGGAATCAAACCTGGGACCTTTTAGTCCGCAGGCCGACGCTCTATCCACTGAGCCAAACCAGTTAGGGCCTGATAGATTTTTTGGTTGATTCTCCTGTGTTCTAGGTTAGTAGTCATATCATCTTCAAATAATATTTTTGTTTTGCTTTTTTCATTATATATCTTGTTTCCTTCTTAGCATATTATGGCTAAGACTGTGGGACATTTTTAAATAACGTGATCATGGGTATCTTTGTCTATTCCTGATTTTAATGAGAGTAACTCTAGTGTTGTACTTAATAAAACTAGCATAATAAAATCTTTGTGGAAATAAAACATTTTTAAATGGATGTAATTGGAGGTTCACATGCAATTTTAAGAAATAATGTAGACAGAGTCTTTGTACAGTTTCCCCAATTGTAACATTTTTAAAAAGTGTAACACAATGTCTCAACTAGGGTGTTAGCACTGATACAATCCATTGCTCTCATTCTGATTGCCCCAGTTTTACTTAACAGTCCATGCTTTTTTCAATATTTATATACATGTTTTACAAAAATGGACTCTAGTTCACATAGTTTTCTAATCCACCTTAATATTCAGTCATGTGTTCATGACGGCATAAAATATTGTTCACAGTGCCTCCCCTCTAGTGGCTAGGCTATTCGACATTTAGGTTGTTTCCAGGTTTTTACTTTTATAAATTATAAGTATAGTGGGAGATATCCTTGAGGATGAGCCTGCGTTGCATTTTTTAAAGTTGATTTACCAGCTTGAAACCTATGCTAAGGCCCTTCAAGGAGGCCGTGCTAATCTGATTCCACTGAGACAGTTCATTCTCTTATATCCTTGTCAACGTTGGGCATTATCAATAACATTTTTATATTTTGTAAATTTGATCCATAAGAAATAGCATCTCAGGATTTAAATATGCATTACATTGTTGACACATGAAATTAAACATTTTTTTCTTCAGTTTTTTTTTAATTTCAAGAAAAACGATTTTAAATATAATGATGTTACATGCAATAAACATTAATATCTCAAGAAAAACGATTTTAAATATGATAATGTTACATGCAATAAGCCTTAATATTTCAAGAAAAATGATCTTAAATATAATAATGTTACTTGCAGTAAACATTAATATTTCAAGACAAAAGATTTTAAATATGATAATGTTACATGCAATAAACACCAGTTATTCAGGAAAAATGACCAATCTCTCTGCGTCTCCACCTCTGGTCTTTGGATATCAGGATCCTGTCCTGTGAGTTTTCCATTGATTATTCAGGAAGCCTTTCTGTATTTCAGTTGTAATTCCAGCTTGTTCCTGGGAACATGTCCGTACAGCATCCTCCTACTCCGCTGTCATTTTTAATCGAAATTAAACATTTTTATATACTTTTAAAAAATATACTTTTCTTGCCCTTGCTGGTTTGGCTCAGTAGACAGAGAGTCCACTGAATTTGGCACAATTCAGCCCGCCGTCTGAAGGGTCCCGGGTTCGATTCTGGTTAAGGGCACGTGCCTGGGTTGTGGGCTCAGCCCCCATAGGGGGTGTTCAGGAGGTAGCCAGTCGATGTTGCTCTCTCATTGATGTTTCTGTCTCATCGATGTTTCTATCTCTCCCTCTCCCTCCCTCTCTCTGAAGTCAATAAAAACGTGTATTTCTAAACAAGCAGGAAACAGTATCAGGAGTAAGGGGTGGATCCAAAGTCTCTAAGCCACAGAAAACTCTAGAAACCTAGTCCTGAAAAGTGTGCAGTGTTTTTGACATTTAGAAGGACATTGGTGGTGCTTTAACTACTGAGAGCTCCTGAGTTAAAGCAAAATTTCCTCTCTGGCCCTTAAAGAAGCTCGCAAGAGACAGCTGTGACTGCCTGGCCGCGTCCGCTGTCTCTGGGTGGGTCTCATCCTTTCACCAGCCAAACTCATGTCTCTTTGCAGATCACTCCCGAGTACCTGCAGAGCGTCTGCATCCGCCTCTTCAGTAACCAGATGCGGCAGAGCCTGGCCCACAGCGTGGACTTCACGAGGCCCGGGACGGTGAGGCTTTGTGCTCCTGATCTGCATGCCCACCCCCCCCCCAATATTGTAACTAGTCTCACTGGCATGGCTCCGTGGTTGAGCATCAACCTATGAACCAGGAGATCATGGTTTGATTCCTGGTCAAGGGCATATGCCCGGTTGCAGGCTTGATCCTTAGTGGGGGTGTGCAGGAGGCAGCTGATCAATGATTCTCTCTCATCATTGATGTTTCTATCTCTCCCTCTCCCTTCCTCTCTGAAATCAATAAAAAATATATTAAAAAGATAATGTAGCTAAAAAACTGAAAGAGCAGGAGAAAATAATATTCAGAGGCTCTACCTCAGCTGACGTTGGGGTCTGTAAATGCCCGGGAGGAGGAGAAAGCTGTTTTAAAGGAGTGAGCAGTTGGAAGACGGCCCCCTGGGGAGAGGCGTGTTCTGCTCGACCCAGTGGCGCTGCTTGTGAGTGCTGAGTGCGGTACCAACGAGGGGAAAATATTGGAAGTTGTATGACCTAGAGCAGGAGTTTTCTTTTTAACGTTTTACTTGGAATAATTGCCAACACAGAAAAGTTGCAAAAATTGCACAAAGGACACTTTGTGTAGCCTTCACCCAGATTCAGCTGCTGGCAGTTTATCCGTTGGTTTGTTTACTTTCTGTCTCTACCCAATCTGTTTTCTGAACCGTTTGAGGACAAACTGCATGTACCATGGCCCTTAATTCCTAAATTCTTCAGTGCAGAGTATATTTCTTAATAGGGATACTGTCCTGTATAACATGTGATTATCAACTTCAGCAAATTTAATATTGATTCAGTATTCTTCTCTAATCTGTGCATTTTCCAGCAGTGTGAGCTGAGCCGTGTGTGTCCTTTATGCCTCCTCCCGATTGGAAGTCCAGGGCCATGCACTGCTGCCACATCTCTTAGCCTTCTTTACTCGGAACGTTTCCGCGGTCTTTTTTGACTTTCATGAAATTGAGATTTTAGGAGAATATAGTCCTTTCCCCTTTTGAAAATAGAACCTTTCTCCTTTTGTGTTTGACGTTTCCTCGTGATTAGATTTGGGTTTGCATCCCACACCAAGTACTACGTAGGTGCCGTCGTGTCCTTCTTAGGCAGCTCATGTAGACGCCTGTGCTGTTGAGTTGGGTCCTAACCAGAGGAGCAAGTCCTCTAGTAGCTCCCGGGGAAGTTTTCCAAGTTCATGAACCCAGGTCCCTGGAGCTCACACCACCCTGCTGCCTGTCCAGGGGCTGAGTGGGTACAGCCAGGTGCATTGGATTAGGAAGGAGGTGCCAGGGGATCCTGAGGCACCCCCATGGGTCAGAGCCATGACTTTTAATTAAGGGTTTGCCCATTAATATTGGGGTCTTTATAAACATACTAGGGCCTTTTGTAGTATTAAAAAAAAATTTATTCCCACCTTGGCTGGTGGTGCAATGGTTAGATCATTGGCCCACGTAATGAAGGGTAACGGGCTCAATTCCCAGCCCCGGACTGGTTGCATGCGGGAGGAAACCAATTGATGTCTCTCTCTCACATTGATGTTTCTCTCTCTCTATCCTTCCCTTCCACTATCTAAAAAGCAATGGAAAAAATATCCCTGGGTGAGGATTAATAAAAACAAAAATAATAATAATGATAATAAATTATTCTCAGAGAGAAGGTGGGGGAAGGTGGGTGGGCGGGAACTAATCAACCAAAGAACTTGTATGCATATATGCATAACCCATGGACACAGACAATAGGGTGGTGAAGGCCTGTGGTGGGGGGTAGGGGCGGGTTGGAAGGTATCAATGGGGGAAAAAAAGGTGACATAATGATTCTCGCTCATCATTGTTGCTTCTATCTCTCTCTCCCTCTCCCTTCCTCTCTGAAATCAAAAAAAATATATTTTAAAGAAAAGAATAAAGATTTTAAATAAAATAAATTTTAAAAAAAACAAAGATGAAAAAGGAGGATATATGTAATACTTTCAACAAAAAATAATAATCTAAGATCTATGTATGGTGTCAGATGGGTACAAGATTCATTGGGATAATCACTTAGTAAGTTATATAATTACTGGAGTGTATACCTGAAACTAATATTGTAGTGTCAACTATAATTGAAAAATAAAAAATGATTTAAAAAATAATAATAATAAAATATTCCCTACCTCATTCTCAAGTAGGTTTGAAGCAGCTATTATAACATTAAAAAACACAAGGTGTCAGATGGGTACAAGATTCATTGGGATAATCACTTAGTAAGTTATATAATTACTGGAGTGTATACCTGAAACTAATATTGTAGTGTCAACTATAATTGAAAAATAAAAAATGATTTAAAAAATAATAATAATAAAATATTCCCTACCTCATTCTCAAGTAGGTTTGAAGCAGCTATTATAACATTAAAAAACACAAATATGAGACATGAAAAAACAGAAAATGAAAGTAAAGAAGTTGTGGTTAAAACTCATAGGAACAGAAAGTAGACTGGTGGTTTCCTGGGCTGAGGGGTGGGGAAAATGGGAGCTGTTGGTCAAGGGGTAAAACCTCTGTTTATAAGATGTGTAAGTCCTGGGGCTCCAACGTACAGCATGGTGACTATGGTTAGCAGTACTGTATTATATACTGGAAAGTTGCTAAGAGAGTAGATCTTAAATGTTCTCACCACAAGAAATAAAAGGTACCTGTGTGAGGTGATGGACGTGTTAACTAACTGTATGGTGGTAATAATTTCACAATGTAGACATGTATCAGATCATCACACTGTACAGCTGAAACTTACAGTGTTATACATCGGTATCTCAATAATGCTGGGGGGAAAATAAATTGTGGGTAAAGGAAAATAAAGTTAGGAATGATAAAAGTAAGCCAGGGCTACGCTAGTACAAAATACATGTCATAAGTTGCTGTACACCTGGAGAGAGGCATATTTGGCTCTCAGGGCTTGTGCAAAAAGGGACATGTGAGCAGTTATGTGATTTACTTACAATGAAGAGAAAATAGTTTAATATTTATTATCCACTGTTTGCTGCATCCAAGCAGCCTACAAAGCACAACAGTAACGTGAATGCCGCCACAAGTTCCCACATAGACCATTTCAGCATCACTGAAGTTCCTAGGTGCCCTGTAGACCGTGAACTTCTTCCAAGTAGGTGTATTACCATTGTAATTTAAAGACATTTTAAAGAGAAGACAGGAGGTCGAACAAATGGCTATTCTGGTGCTGAGACCTGAGGGTCATTCCTCTTGTGGATCTTTATAGAAAGGACATGGTAACGTGGTGAAGAGCAGTGTCCTTGACCATATTCCCCCGGGTGCGTGGGGAAATGGCGCCTCACATGGACACGTGGTGTTCAGAGCTGCAGATCTGTGCTTCACATGGACACATGGTGTTCAGAGCTGCAGATCTGTGCCTCACATGGACACGTGGTGTTCGGAGCTGCAGATCTGTGCCTCACATGGACACATGGTGTTCGGAGCTGCAGATCTGTGCCTCACATGGACACGTGGTGTTCGGAGCTGCAGATCTGTGCCTCACATGGACACATGGTGTGTGGTGTTCGGAGCTGCAGATCTGCGCCTCACATGGACACATGGAGTTCAGAGCTGCAGATCTGTGCTTCACATGGACACGTGGGGTTCGGAGCTGCAGATCTGCGCCTCACATGGACACATGGAGTTCAGAGCTGCAGATCTGTGCCTCACATGGACACGTGGTGTTCGGAGCTGCAGATCTGTGCTTCAGAATGTGGCCATGGGATTTGTGCACGCACTAGGCTTAGGGAGTGGCCAGTTTTTAAATGTCAGTAAAGCACACAGAGATCTCCAGGTTTCAGGAAAGGGGCCCTCCAGGACGAGGGGCCGGCCGGGTGGACTTCGGTGCACACGTCCGGTGAAGTCAGTGTGGAGCAGTGTGTTTACCAAGAGGGATGGCTGCTTAGCACTCATGAGCCTAGCAGGTCTGTGTCCGACAGGACCACTCCTTTCTCCCCTGCCTTCCGTTTATTCATTAATTCCAGGTTTGTGGTATAGAATCCCATCCTATCTCGCATATGCAAGAATGCCGTATTTCCATTTTCTGGTGGTGGAGTGTGTGATACACCAGCTTGTTTAAAACTGCTGTCATGTTAATAAGGAGCAGTTTAAAGGGAGAGTGGTACAGCATAGCTGTCACTTTTTCCCGTTAGAAGCTAACACCATGTGTCCAAACCTAGTCCTGCCCTCCTTCCTGTTAGGAGCCATGAAGGCACTGAGCCACAGCCTGAGAAGCCTGGGGAGAGAGGAAGAGCTCTGTTTACCGAGGCTCATAGCCATTTTCATTTTACTGAGCCACTCACTTAGGAACAGGCAATAAAAGCTGCAAACAATCTTTTATTGTTCCTAGTAATTTATCTGCAAGATAAAAGGTAGATATGAGTCATGGTAAGAGTATCAGAGGACATAGTAGTTGACTGGGCGTGGCTGAAGTTGTCACACATCAGATTTACAGTGTGTGAAGAGAAACTCAGGGAGCAGTTTAGTTGGGATGTCTAGTGACTGAACTGACAGGATTTAGGATGAAGGAGAAGGTTGCTTTTTATTTTAAGGGAATAAATTCTACTCTAGCTCTAAATAGGTTCGTCAATTTCAAGACCAGTAGGCGGGCACAGACCAGCCTCTTTTATACCGTGTCTTGGTCAGCATCTCCTTGGGTGCGGGGGCGACCTTGAGTGTTCCGCTTCAGTGTGCTCTGAAAAGGGGCTTGGCTGGGCCCATCAGAAAACTGCTAGGCTCTATCAGGTTCAGTGCATTTGGTACCGGCTTCTGAGTCTGGCTGTTAAAAACCTGGCCTTCTGCAACCTCGTTCACTGCTGAAAATTCAAAAGGGCTCAGAAAATAGAACCTTCCCCACTGAGTTCTGCACCAATTGAAAAATAGGACAAAAGAATAAGGAGAAAGTAGCCAAAAATGTCTTTGTTGATACTTATAAAAGTTATATTGGATAATATGGATTTTATTGGTAGGCAGGTGGGTTTCCCTTTTTAAAAAATATATATTTTTATTGATCTCAGAGAGGAAAGGAGAGGGAGAGAGAGAGAGAGAAACATCAGTCATGTGTGAGCAAAACTGGCCAGGGTTCCTTTTTTTTTTTTAATTAAAAATTATGACGTTTTATTCAAGGGTCTTAGGATTTGCAAATTGAAAAAATAACTAGGGACTACCCAGTGTGTTCCAAAGAAGAAAGAAAAGTTGCGAGTTTTAAAAAGCACACATTTGAGAAGTCAGTCCTGCATTCTTAGCCCACTGATTGGTTATCTTAAGAGACACATACATCTCCAGCACATGAACATTCTTTATAAAGTTTATCTATGGAATTTAGGTAAATCCAGGAAACTGATGGTTCCCTACTTTTGAACCCTGGATTTAAAGAAATGTACCCACCTAGTCTTGCATAGCTCTGGCCAAGCCTCTTACTACCACCACCACTGGGAGCAGAGCTGCCCTGTGCTCTCTGAGCAGCCTCATTGCCCAGAATGAGGGGGTCGGGCAGGCAAGGTGAGGGTCACACCGGTGGAGGCCCTATGGAGGAAATGCACAAGTGGGAAGAAATGTGTTTCCATTCCGCCTAGTTCACGCCCAGCTAACTGTGTTCAGAAGTCCGCTTGCGGTATCCGAGCTGGCAGGCAGCTCCAGGTGCCCCCAGAAGGACTGATAAGGATGGGGTGATTTTTTTGAGACCAGGCCTCTCCCGGTGCGACTGCCTGTCACTGGCCTGACCTCAGGCTGGTCATTTGGTCATCCTTACCAATCATCTGATATCGGCCAGTGACAGGAGTAAGAGGGAAACTTCTTCCTCGGGACACAGCCTCAATTTTCTGAGATGACACAAGTAATACCTGAATACGTGTCCGCTGGAAAATATAACAATGTAGTAGTAAATGGAGCAACACACAAACTGCTTCCCTTCCTCACACTCACCCCATCTCACCCTCTCCCTCAGTAACCCTGTTGACCACGTTTCATTCGCATCCTTCCAGACCTTTAGAAATTACATATGATAAGTTTTTATTGCACATAGCGTTCTGCAGCTGTCTCTTACCAGTGCCTTTTAAATCTTCCATTTTCTCTTAGCGTGTTTGCATTTCCCTTGCCTCCTAGAGTTTTAACTGGGAACAGTATAGCACATTTAACCATTATTCTAGCAGACGTTTAGGCAGCTTTTTAATTGTTTGCTGTTCCTAGTGATGCAACATGCACCTTTGTATGCTGCCAAAGCATATGAGAGCATCTTGCTCTGTCCTTCTCTTATTAGCCCCTTATTTGCATTTGGCAAGCTCGAATGCAGAAACAGTCTGACGGTGAAAATCTGAGCGTAGCCCCCTGGGTGAATCCCACCGAATGGCACTTCTGGGTTTGTGGATTCATTGGGTGGGGGAGTTTCCATTTTAATGCATCCTGGGGAAAGGGCCCATTTGGGAATTAACTCTTCCTTTCCTCAACAACTGCAGGTAGACCTCACTGGAAATACAAGTTAAGATACTTCCAGGTGTGATAGCATTAAATACATTAAAGGCCCAGTGCATGTGAATCTTTGAAGGCATCTACTTCCGCGATCAGCCACCTTTGTTAGCAATAAATCCCAGCAGAGGCTGGAGGAGGTGGGGGCGGCCTCTTCCAGGACAGCCTGGAGCAGTTGTTCAGGATTCTTCCTGAAGCTTCCGTTGTGGGGACCAGGACTTTGGCTTGAAGGCCAACATCTTCAGTCCTTGGATTCTCCCTTATGTGGCTTTCCTAAGTCTTAGCCAGGTGCCTGCCCGCTGCGCACATCACCACTGCATTTTGAGGCAGTGTTTTTGGGCCCGAGCTCTGTATGTCAACGAAGGGTTGCACACCTGGCTCCCTGTCCCTGCTACACCTCATATACCACGCTGTCCTGTACCTGTACTGACCTTGGTGACCTGAGGACTTGAACACCTTTGATCTCAACCAGGTGGTAGGATGTAATTGGCAGAGGGCGACTGTGCCATTAGCTCAGCCCTTTCCCCGATCTCCAAGCCCAGACTCTCTGTGCCTTCTCCCCGTTATTGACAGGCATGTCACATTGTCTCCGTCTAAATCCCAACTCATCTTTTTCTTCAAACAAGTGGTCTCTCCCCACTGTGTTTCCTGTCCCGTGAATGATACTCCGGGAACCCCTGGGAATCATTCGAGGCCCTTCCCATCAGGTCCAAAATGCTCAGCATGGAGTCCACGGCCTTCCCTCATCTGATGCCCATTTGGCCCTCCACCTCAGCTCATGTCCAGAAACTGCATGAGCTCCAGCATCCCAGCCCCGGCACTTCCCGTGTGCAGGTGTTGCTGCATCTTGCTCTGTCTTTCTCTTATTAGCCCCCTGTTTGCACCTTGCCCGCAGGTCCCTAAAGCGGGTGCCCTCGATGAGCCCGAGAGGCTCCTGCCCGAGAAGCTTCTGTGGAGCTTGGGAGTACATTTGGACACTCCCCCACTCTCCACCTACTTAGCTCCATTCCAAATCTCATTCGCAGTTTTCTGTGCCAGCCGCCCCTCCTGCATGAGCAACCCTGCATTTCGTGTTGTGCGAGTCCCCCTTCTCATTACAGTGTTGGCGTAGCAACCTCCCTTCCCCACGGGGTGGGATGTTCCTCTGGTTCTCCGCTTCCTTCCGTTGCTCTTCAGTCCCAGCCCCATGGCTAAGGCACGTTTCCTCGTGTCCCCCCACCGTGATCTTTAGCCTCCCCTAAGTAAACATTCCCCTGAGGGCGCTTGCCAGGTGACCTGCCTTTGCTGTTGCCCTGCTGTCTTCTAATTAAACAATAAAATTAAAAAATCAAGGGTTAAGCCGAAACCGGTTTGGCTCAGTGGATAGAGCGTCGGCCTGTGGACTGAAAGGTCCCAGGTTCAATTCCGGTCAAGGGCATGTACCTTGGTTGCGGGCACATCCCCAGTAGGAGATGTGCAGGAGGCAGCTGATCGATTTCTCTCTCTCATCGATGTTTCTAACTCTCTATCTCTCTCCCTTCCTCTCTGTAAAAAATCAATAAAATATATTAAAAAAAAATCAAGGGTTAAAAAGATAAAAAACATATATAATCATGAGCCATTTAAAAGCAGGGTGTGGTGACTCCCAGGTGGGAACCTGCCTGCTTTGTAAATCCTGCGGTGAAGCAACAGATAAACCAGTGGAGAAACCAGTCCAGGTTTCTGGAGTGCGCACTGCGGAAGTCAGTCTGTTCATTCACTCACCCAGCATAGTCGGCCGAGTGCCTGTTTGTCCAAGCGCTGATCCAGGTGCTGGGGACACGAGGGTGCTGAACCTCTAGCCGCTGTAGGACCAGTGTCCACGGAAAGAGAAAGACACGGAAGTGATTGCGAGATAATCACAGGTCGACATGAGAAGCGTGGATGGCGACCATTTGACCTCAGGGGCCCCACAGACGCCTGAGATTTCCTGTCTGTGCCGCTGCTTCATTTTTTTCCTGGAGTTCTTTAAAACCTATTGCAAACACATCATTTCACCTGCAGAGAATTCAGTGTCTTTCTCCAACAGAGAAGGGCTTTAAAAAACAAGCCAGAGTATAGCCACAATGTCTGATACAAGAAGCACCAGGTCCCTAGCATTATGTAATACCAGCCTGTGTTCCATTCTCTCAAAATACCTTTTCCATTTGGTTTGAGTCGGTTCATACAAGTGCCATAAGTACTGGGTTATTTCTATTTTAGTGTATGTTTAGTATAGCATTGCCTGTAGTGGCCAGAAGGGAGGGGGGGCACGCAGTGTGAATGCCCACAAAGCAGGCGATGATTTGGATTACAGGGGAGGGGGAAGGGAGGGGATTATTTATTTTTTTCTACAAACACCTCTATATTTCTATAAACACGTCTATAGTGTTTGACTTGGTACGAAGTGCAATGTGTTCTTTTTATATTCAAAGATAACGTTTTAATAAAGAAGAAAACAAGGTAATGAAATGACTCTGATGGCTTCGTGCTCTCTGCTGCCTTGCACCTGGCACTTCCGTGCCCCAGGGAGTTTGGTTGGGAGAACCCACCTGGTATTTTTATAGATTGTTCCTGGGAGTGGAGTAGCCCCAAACCAAGGGGTGGGTGGCTTGGGAAATGCATTAGTAGTGTATTGATTAACTTCACCTTGGGTGAATTTTTAAAACATAAAGATTATGGTTGGAGAATCCTGATAGACCAGGAACTTTGCAGATCTGTAGACCTTGTGCTGTTACAGTAATTTAGGGTCAGTGCTCGGCCATCAATGTGTAATACGGTCTGTTCTTTTCTGTTCCCTCGCCCCCACCCTCCCAGGCTTCAACCATGTTAAGAGCCTCCTTGGCACCCATGTAAGTAATTGCTCTTAGAAATTGTTATTGTGGAACAGCTATGGGTAAAACTGGAATTCAAAGTAACTTTAATAAATGCTCATCTGAACATGTGGAGGGTAAAGGAAATACCAGTAATTATAAGTAATAGTGTTAAGCCAGAAGTGTCATCTAATGTTAATTGTATTTATTTTGGTGAGGTAACCTCAAACGGAAAAGCTTGTTGAATAGTTTCTGTAATATTCTCTAGAAATTGATTTAATTTACTGTCACAAAGCAGTCAACAGAGTGTTACAATGTCTAAATTTTATGTCCTGGGAGGAGGGGCCACAGGATAGCTTTGTGTGAGCCTGAGCGTTTCTGTCCAGATCTATTGCGTTGTCACCGGGGCGGGGCGGCGGCAGAGGTGGGGGGGTGGGGGGTGTCTGACACTCGGCCGCACCAGGCTTGTGTGTCGAGCATCCCCTTTGCCCTCTTCTTTCTCTTTGAACTTGTGCTGCCGAGTAGGAAACTGAAGGATGTCCCACTGCTGCCCTCCTTGGATTATGAGAAACTGAAGAGGGATTTGATTGTGGGGAGCGACCGCTTGAAAGCTTTCTTGCTGCAGGCTCTGCGCTGGGTACGTACCTCTCCCGCGAAGCTGAGAAAATGACTGTACTGGTTTGCCGGGCTGCTACCTTGCTCGCATCTTTTAACCCATCTACTAAAGATCTCTCTCTCTGCTGTCTGCTGACACCAAGCTAAAGTGAAACAGCTTTTGAAGATAGCCTGGCCTCTCTTTAAACTCCTACATTGGCCTCGCTGTGGCCACTGCCTTCCCGAGGCCGTTTCACACAAGCAGTTTCGAGGCCCAGGGGGCTTCCTGTCACCAACCCTTTCCTGGTCGAGTCACACTGACAGCTGGTGGGGTCGACGTGTCCGAGCACCACCTGGTTCACACAGTGCATGTCCACAAAGGCCCCGGTGTTCACCGGCCACCCGAGCAGGCATCAGGGTGAGAACTACTACCATGTCTGTAAGGGAAAATAGAGTCTAACTTGTTCCTTCTCTCCCTCCTCTTCACACTGGTCATGGGTAAAGCTGGGATCCTCAGGCTCTTTGCTCTCAGACCCCCTTACTCTCTCAGAAATTACTCAGGACCCCAAGGAGCTTTAGTTTACGTGAATTTTATCTACCAATATTTACAGTGTTCGGAATTAAAACTGAGAAATTATAAAATGTATATTTATCAATTTATTTAAGATGAACAATGATAAACCCAGAATATAGCAACCTATTTTAAAAAATGTATCTTCCAAAGCAAAAAACAAATTAGAAGAGCAGCATTGTTTTTTGTTGTTTTTTTTGTTGTTGTTTTTTAATATATTTTATTGATTTTTTACAGAGAGGAAGGGAGAGGGAGAGGAATACCGAGTTAGAAACATCGATGAGAGAGAAGCATCAATTCAGCTGCCTTTTGCACACCCCTTACTGGGGATGTGCCTGCAACTTAGCTACATGCCCTTGACGGAATCGAACCTGGGACCCTTCAGTCCGCAGGCCGATGCTCTATCCGCTGAGCCAAACCGGTTAGGGCTAGCAGCATTGTTTTATATTCTTGCGGATTTCTTTTATGTCTGGCTTCGTGAACATGGATTCTCATATATGCTCCTGTGTTCGATTTGTCATAGTCACACTTCACATAGCCTCTGAGAGACTGAGTGAAAACAAGTCACAGCATTACGCTTAGCAGTATTATGAAAACAATAGTGACCGTGTAGACTCCCCAGAAGGGCTTCGGACCCCTGGGTTCCCCAGACTACACTTTGAGAACTGTAGGTCTAAGCCAACACTGGTTAGCTCCTGAACTGGACGATGCATTCTAGCTCACCTGGAATGGTGTCAGACTCCTTCACGGACCCCTGAGTTTCAGGGTGCCTCGGCATCAGTGTGCCTTGGAGCAGTTTCCCCATCTGGATAGAGAAGGGTCTCCTCTCTGGCATGTCCGAGGCCTGCGTGCTTCCTGGGAGAAGGCCTGGAGTGCTCCGAGGAGGCCCCAGAGCAGCAGGAAGAGCCCTGGGTCAGTCGCGATGTCTGCTCGGGTGTTGCGGCAGCTGACCAGATGGGTGTGGCGGCATGAGTCCTCTCTGGTGGCCATCCCTGCCCCGATGTTTGCCTCTCTGCTCAGGTGAGCAAACTCATCTTGTCTTTGGCTCTTCCGCTCAGTCGGTGCTCCTGAGCCTCTTGATGAGACAGGATGTTCCAGAAAAAATAAACAGGTGTCTTGTCTTACAGTTTTGTCTGTGCCCCCCTCCAGCATCTCCACTTTAGCCCCGTGCCCCTCACCCCCACCCAGTGCCCCAGGCCTGACCTCAGTGAACTGGGCAGAAGGGACACGCCTGGCATCCCCTCCTTTAATCTAGTCCTCTCCCCGGTAGGGCCTCCCTCCTTGGCTATGGTGGTCCAGTCTGTCAGCCACACCAGCCTCCACCTTTCAGTTTTGGGGGCTCTGCGGCTCTTCCTGACCTCTTCCCCCAACCCTTGTCCTTTACACGGCAGCTTGTCCTCAGCCAGAGCAGGGCCTGCCGTCTCAGGGATCTTCATCTATCAAGATTTTCCTGCAAAAATAAGGGCGTTTGCTCACGTCAGTCATGTGGTTTTCTTATATCCTAACTCATGCTAGTCCACGCCTGTGTGCACAAGCACACACCATTTCCCATGCTCCTGTGCTCCATTTTTCTTCTAGTCCTACAGGCAGTAAGGAAATTCTAACTTAAAACAGTACAACTTAGGCCAGCGGTTCTCAACCTGTGGGTCGAGACTCCTTTGGCGGTTGAACGACCCTTTCACAGGGGTCGCCTAAGACCATCCTGCATATCAGATATTTACATTACGATTCATAACAGTAGCAACATTACAGTTATGAAGTAGCAACGAAAATAATTTTATGGTTGGATCACAACATGAGGAACTGTACTTAAAGGGCCAGAAGGTTGAGAACCACTGACAGGCTTTTCAGACACTACAAAATTCTACCCAGCCACCCCTACACACACACACACATACACCCCCTCCCTACCCCCCAGTATTGCTGTGTCAATCCCAATAGGATAAAACCTATTTTGTTGGCATGGTGTTCATTCTGAGCCCTCTACAACTTCCCCTGTGCCCGCCCCTGTACTTCCCCACTGCCCTGAGCTGGCCCATACTCTCCCCACCACACTCACATCCCCTGTGCTGGCTGACAGTCTGCTCACCCTTCAGAGGCCAACTCTTGAGCCCCTTCCTGCAAAAAAGCAACGAAAAAAAAACCCCTCTCCAGGCGTTGGTGAGCTCTCCCTTATCTGTGCATGCACAATCCAGGCATTTTCCACTTGCCTGAAAATTTCATATGTGTAGGTTAACTCCTACACCCCCCATATCATCCGCTTAAAAGTACATCATAATTTCTTATCAGTGGATAGGTTGGCTTTTTACCTTGTTCTGCAGGATGATACTTATTCTGTTTAGTTACTGGGGCTGCTGTTTAAAACATACCCACTCTGCGGACATTCCTCCATAGTCAGACGTGTTACTTTTGCTTTTCTTTGTTCCAGCGCTTGACCACATCCCATCCCGGGGAGCAGAGGGAGACCGTGCTGCAGGCCTACATCAGCAATGACCTCTTGGACTGCCAGGGCCACAGCCAGGTGGGTAAGCGATGGGCCGGGCCCAGCCGGGCCTTCGTTCTTCAGGATTGGTCCTAGCAGCTGGGGAGACGTCCATTTCTGCATGTTTTCAACCTGGTGACCGTATGTCAGCCTCAGCGCCGTAGCTCTGCTCTTCACCCTGGGGGTCGGCCCTCTCTTCACGTCCGATAAAGAGTCCTAACAAGTTAGAACTGCTGGGTTCAACTCTGGAGCTCTGTTCTGCCATTTTTCCCTTTTCTCAAATTCCCAAGTCTTTCCCTCAACCTAGTTTATCTTGAGCCCTGAAAACTCAGCATGACTTATGACTGGCAAGGTAGGTAAGCAAATTCATTGTTTCTTCTTTCTTTTTTATTTTGGAGGATATGTTTTTATTGATTTTTTTTTACAGAGAGAGGAAGGATGAGGAAGAGAGAGAAACATAATGTGAGAGAGAAACATGGATCGGTTACCTTTTGTACGTGCCCCAACCAGGGGTCGAACCTGCTACCTAGGTATGTGCCCTGACCAGGAATCAAACTCACAGCCTTTGGTGTATGGGATAACGCTCCAACTAACGGAGCCACTGGCCAGGGTGCAAATTTAGTGTTTTTTTCACCTGGGCCTGCCTTAAAATGTGTCCAGCACCGTATTTGTATATAGCTCTGGACCAGCTTGTTCTAGTGGGAAAATGTCGGACCTGGAGTGAGATGAACCAGTTGCAGACCTCTGCCCCACCCCCGTTATATACCTTTCATGCGGTGTACTTTGGTTCACTGGGGAGCTCGGCGAGCCCTTTCAGTCTGAACGCTTCAGTTCTGGGAACTTTCCTGACTTACTTTGTAGGTGAGTCCCTTTGTTTTCGCTGTCTCTCTGCATGTCGGACCTCCTCTTGAACTGGTTCTCTAATTTTCTTATCTTCTCTCTCATACTTTACTTTTTTTTTAACTCCACTTTCTGGGAGATTTTTTCATCTTTATTTTCCAACCATTTTGTTGATTTTTCATTTTCTTTTTTATAGCATTCTGTTGTTTCGTAGATACAATTGGCTTCTGATATCTCTAAGTATTATTAGTGACATATTTTTGTTTATTTTTAGTCTTT
>NW_006288615.1:2567185-2570652 GCF_000327345.1 Myotis davidii
GTCTTGAGCCTTTGAGGATTAAATGATGTAAGTGAGGTTACCTCCTCATTGCCCACATAGCATTCTTGAGTCTACTAAGTCTGTTTCCATCTGTATTCCCACTTTCAAAATTGTGTTGTTATAATTTATTTTGCTGTTCTCTCTGATCTTGAGAATTAGTGTCATTATTTAAAATCCATTTACTATAGTTTTACTGTGGCTTCAGGGAGCAAAATAGAAGTGTGTGTTGGATCTGTCATCCTAACCTGGAAAAACATCAGCCATAAGAGCAAACCGTATTGCTGCCTTTATGTTAATAACTGTTCTAATGCTTTGTATAAGTAATTCTTTTTTTTAAATAAGTTTTTCATTTTTCAATTACAGTTGACATATGGTATTATATTAGTTTCAGGTGTATAACATAGTGATTAGACATTTATATAACTTCGTAAGTGATCACCCTGATAAGTCGAGTACCCATCATATAATTCTTTTAATTTAAAAGTTTGAATGACTGATATTCATCAAATCTCAGGACAAATCAGCTGGCCATCAAGATTTTCTGACGAACTGTTTGGCTTTAGTCTGTTTATCTCACTTGTAATGAGTTTGTGCAGAGGAGGACAACAGCGCCCCCCGGAGGAGCCTCGCTGGCCTCTCCCGGTCTCTGATTCCCTTGTCCTTGCCCCTCTGCCCCCCGCAGAGCAGCGTGCTGCAGCTGCTGCACGGCAGGAGTGACGTGGTGCGCCAGTACACGGCCAGGCTCATCAACGCCATCGCGTCCCTGGCAGAAGGTGAGATGCAGCCTTTCTTCGAAGAGAAGAGCTAGGCCTTATTCATGCATTTTTTTCCCTTTAAAAATGGACGTTCTTCTCCAAGCTTTTTAGAGATGATGTATGTTTCCTCAGTTTATGCCTGTTTAATACATCGAAGGTTTTTTGTGAAAATTAGATGTCATATTGCTGTAGTTTATGCCAGAGAAAATTTTGATTTTTGGAGTTTCTTTTGTAAACCTTCTGGCTTTATTTTATAAGCTTTCTGTTTTATAACTGTACGTTTTGGATTGCCTTCAGATATCTAATAGATAATACATTTTCTATAATTTTCTATATCAGTACGTTAAGGCTGGTGACACAATTAAAGCTGATCCCAATAATTGCATCATTTCCTGCAAAAGAATAGAAGATTTAAAAGCTCCAAAGATTACATGCCAGTGTGACTGAATTCAAATGATTTTACAAAGTGTCGTTGTCTCCCAGGTTTAATTTGAGCTCTTGTTAGAGTGAATAAAGAGAGTTTCAAATGATGACTATATGATGCTCCAAAAACTTGTCCCTTCACTTATTTGTACAGTTTTCATCTGTTTAGCAAACAGTTATCATAAGCCAGGGTATGTGCAGGGACCACTTATATAATACTGTTGAAACTTATGTCCAAAATTATCATTTGTATCAATACACAACAGGCTAGTGATAATTCAAGCCCTACTCTAGGGTTCCAGGTCTGATCCCAACCTCTCTGGGCACGTCCAGAAGGAGCAAGGGGTGTGGCCAGGAAGCATTGCTAACGGGTTTATGACCCACAGGTTTCCTTCCCTGTTCTCCTCATTCTGACTTTCGGGTTCAAGATTTCAGGTGAATAAAGGACAATGTTCCCCACAAGGACACAGTGGGAAATTAGGTTTAGATTACAAGAAGGGGTGTTCTATTACTAGATAGTTGATTGACTAAAACCAATTTTTCAGAAGAAATATGTGTTAACTAGAGGCCCAATGCACAAAATTTGTGCAAGAGTAGGCCTTCCTTCCCCTGGCTGCCAGCACCAGCTTCCCTCTGGCACCCAGAACCCAGGCTTCCCTCGCAGCCCCAGCTTCATCCGGAAGGTTGTACGGAAGGACATCTGGTCTAATTAGCATATACGCTTTTATTTTTACAGATAAGTTTTTTAGAATCTAAAATTATACGAGCTCTGCATGTGCTAAATACAAAGGTTTCATAGAAAGTGGTTTTGAAGCATGAACTTAACACAAGAGCAGTCTTCCCTCTTTTATGTGTTCATCTCTGGTTGTGTTACTAGGTCGCCTCTACCTTGCCCAGAGCACGAAGGTGCTGCAGATGCTGGAGGAGAGGCTGAAGGAGGAAGACAAGGACGTTGTCACCCGGGAGAATGTGCTCGGGGCCTTGCAGAAGTTCAGCCTCAGGTGCTGACCGCGCAGCAGGTCACGATGACACCCCAAAGGCAGATGACATTTTTCAGCTAACACCTAGGGCAGGTTTGGTGACTAAGATAGAGCTAGAAAGCTCACCGCGCACCTGATGGAGGAAGATGATTTAAAAGAGCTATTGTAGCCTCCTAGTGAGCATGGTTGTGTCTCAGCCTCACAGAGCCTCAGCCTTCTGGTGGTGACAGTCCTGTGTCCCACGATGAACAGTCACAGCAGGTGGGCGAGGCGACTCCAGGATACTGTCCACGTGTCCCAGAAACACCCTGGAGTCTCAGCCCTGACCCTGCTGTGACTGGAAACTGCTCCCCATTAGAAATTTAAAGTCAGACACCCCTTCTTGAGCCAGGTCTGCTGTATTTTAAGTGTACAGTTGAGTGATTTTTGGTATATTACAGAGTTGTACAGCCATCACCACAGTCTGATTTTAGAACATTCCCATCACCACAGAAGGAGCTTCATGCCTGTTCACAGTCACTCCTCAGTCTGACCCCGAGCCCAGGTGCTCACGACTCTACTTCCCGTAGACCTCCCTGTGCTGGATGTTTGATTAACTGGAATCAGACAAGGTGGCTCCTCTGTGACTGGCTTCTTCCACTTAGCACAGTGTTTTGGAGGTTCATCCGTGTTGTATAGCATGTGTCGGTGCTTTGTTCCTTTGTATTGCTGAATGGCATTCCGTTATGTGAAGAGACCGCATTCCTCAGTTAGTGGATATTTGGGTTCTTTCCACTTTTTGGCTATTACTCATGATGCCCCTGTGAACTTTCCATACAGGTCTTTTTATGTATTTTTTTTTTTTATTGCTTTCAGAGAGGAAGGGAGAGGGAGAGAGAGATAGAAACATCAATGGGGAGAGAGGATCATTGATCAGCTGCCTCCTGCACACCCCCTACTCGGGATTGAACTCACAACTTGGGCATGTGCCCTTGACTGGAATCAAACTCAGGACCCTTCAGTCCACAGGCCAACACTCTATCCACTGAGCAAACCGGCTAGGGCGCATACAGGTCTTTGTGTGGCCATGCTTTCATTTCTCCTGGGTAGGTATCTAGGAGTGGAATTGCTGGGTCCTATGCTGATTCTTCCAGCATCCACAGTCCCTCATGACCACCTTCCCTTCTCTTTGACTTTATTAAAAATTCTAGTACCTTGAGTCCTCAACCTTTCCTGATGGTCAGCGCTCTTCTAAACACACTTCCTTCCCATCAGTGTGGGTGACCTGCCAGGCTGCCAAGTGGCATTCTACGTGTGCGTACGCTTGGTG
>NW_006288615.1:2570673-2590591 GCF_000327345.1 Myotis davidii
CTTGGTGTGAGAGAGGCAGGTGGGCAGCTCCTGCTATTTGCCAGGTTCCTGCCAATGAAAATTTCTTACCCTAACTCTATGAATGGAAAAGAACTGTGAATAATCTCCAAAGTTATTACTTCCTCAAATCACATAAACACTTCATTTCTGTTTGTTTAAAAAGATAATAGCTGGCTGGAAAATTTTTAGAAATTCAATAGCTTAGTTAAATAACAGCTAAGATAAGGTGAAGAAATACTTCCGCCTGGTAATGCAAATATTTACTGCCAATTTTCCTTTTCCTCCAAACAGTCATTTAAGCTTTCTGTTTTGGAAACATGCTAATGTTTCCAGGGTCTCTACAATGAAGGTAGAAAGCAGTTAGGCTCACCAGGAGGGTGCGTCCTCACTGTGTGCTACTAAAGGTCACTGGTGGCTGCAGAGACCAGCACGAGCAGGTGCCGTCCTCTGGCAGAGTCACCATGACCTGTCTGTCCCTCAGGAGGTGCACAGCACTGCTTTGATTTTCAGAGAATTCAGACGACTGCTGGGGGTGGTATCAGGCTCAGTGTTATCAGTTCTAAGGCCTGCGTGCTGACAGGCACCATTGCACATTCCGACGAGGCACTGCATTTTCTAAGCTGTGACACCTGGACTTTGGGGGGAATACAGTTCTGTGTAAATTGTATTATCCAGGTCATTAAGTCATCCTTACTCTGTAGAGCTCTGAATAAAAATGGTATTGAGCTGGTTTTTTGCTTCTCTTTTATGTTTTCTTTATTTTTTTTTCACAGAGCAAAATGCCTAAGCTAAATGATAATAGACTAGAGTTTAGTAAATATTTGTTTGTCAGTGAACTATTTCTATGGCTCTGCTTCTTGGGATAAGTAGACCAAAAGTTATCAATAAATATTTTAAAATATTGGAAAGGAAACGTTCAAAGTAGGAGGCCTCCTTACTGCCTTATACAGTGGGGCCTTGACTTACGAGTTTAATTCGTTTCGTGACGGAGCTCGTAACTCAAATTACTCGTATGTCAAATCAAAAAGTGAACGAGTGAGACGTGATGCTGGGCTGATGTTGTGGTGTTCGCTGTGACGTTCGCTGTGCCAACTAGCGGGGGGTATCTGAAGCTGGCTCATAACCCGAATTTTAGCTCGCAACTCAAGGCAAAAAATCGGCCGAGAGAGTAAAGAATTTGTTGTTTCAGTTGTATGGGTCTGACAGTGGAATATTCCTCCCCATCAGTATCTCGTGCACTTGGTCTTCTCTGACATGCCTTGCTGTTGCTGTGTCCTCCTGTATGAAGTTTCTCGCCAACTTGAATTGACCTGTGGGCTGTTTCCTCCCAGGCGGCCGCTGCAGACAGCCATGATTCAGGACGGCCTCATCTTCTGGCTGATCGACATTCTGAAGGAGCCCGATTGCCTGTCGGACTACACGCTGGAGTACGCAGTGGCCCTGCTCATGAACCTCTGCCTCCGGAGCGCAGGTCTCAGCCGCCCGGCCCGGCCCCGGCTCCAGGCTCCAGTGTGCGGGAGCAGAGAGGTCCCGACCCTCGAATCCGATGACCCATGAGCCTGGCTTGGCTTCCTCTAGTCTCCCTCGTAGAAAACCGGAGACAGGAGGAGTGTAAAGCATTTCCAACTGGGTATCAAGCTGTGAATCCCTGAAGCCAAAATACCAGTCTGGCCTTGGAAAGAATGTGTACAGATATATATCAATTCCCATAAATATAACCACCCATATGCGATATATGTATGTAGCACCTGCATTAAGAGGGAATTAAATTAGTTCATGTTTTTCTTCATCTTCGTTGCATTACTCAAAGGTAGGAGGTTAAGAATTAGAATCCCTTCTGTCTGAAGGCAGAGAAGTATGTTCCCAAGATTGTACAGGATTAAATTGATGGCCGAGCCCGCTGCCTGCCCTTAATCACAAGTCATTCACGTACTTGATCAATAAAGGCAATGATGTTAGCTTTTCCACAGGCTCCGCCCCACTTAAGCGATGTGTTCCCGGTGGTGAAAGATGCTTCCTTAGAAGAGGGGCCAAGGCCAGCCTGTGGCTGAGCTCAGCCTGCGTAGCCCAGTGTTGGCAGGTTACGTGGCTGGGGGCTCAGGGCGGTTGGTTAGCACCTCCTTCCCCCTTCGATGCTTTGTCATCGGAAGCCCGGCGCTGCTGACCGAGTCAATGACCACTTCAACCTTCTGTTTCCAAACCAGCCTGTGCCCGAGTCACAGCTTTAAACCAGGACTAGTTTATGGTCATCTTTTCTTACTGCCATTGGCTTACCGGCTGGGAGTGTTTGGTGACCTTTTGACTTTGATGGTGATGGTCTGTGTGAGGCAGAATTTCACTGCGATGAAGAGCTCGTGCTCTGCCTGAAGGACAATAACCCCATTTGCTGAGCACAGGCGTGTAGCCTATTCCTGTACTTTATACCACGTCACCCTGTGAGGTGGATAGCAATGATCTACGGGTCCCAGAGGAGGGAACGGGGCCCAGATCGGTGAAGTGACTCACCCAAGGTCACACAGCTCATAAGCAGAGGAGCCGGGATTTGTATTCAAGTCTGACTGGCCCTGTGCTTCTGAGTTTAGACACGTCATGTTTGTTTTGTTTTGTTTTCTTAAGGGAAGAACATGTGCGCCTCAGTGGCAGGCCTCGTACTGAAAGTTCTTTCGGATCTGCTGGGCCATGAAAACCACGAGGTACTCAGCCACTAGGGCTCGGGCGGGCTGGCCGGGGACAGTTACCACACTCTCCCTTCTGCAATATTTGCATAAGCTACTTCAGAGCTTTCACAATTTCTGAATTCTAGACTCAGGAGCAGGAAGTCTCCCCAGCACGCCTCCCTCATGGGCACACCACCAGCACCGGCCTGTGCCAGCTGCCCCTAAGGGTTACTTTTCTCCTTGTCGTCCATGGCACTTCATTCCCCCCACGTTGACATTCCTCTGTTGTGATTAACATGTGTCTGTGGACATGTAGGTAGTCTGAAAATGCATTAATATTATGTGTATTTATTTTATATAAATAGTGTTGCAGTCTAGATCTCATTACTTTCCTTACATTTTCCCTGCATTTTCGGGACTTTTCTGTGTTGCTCTGTGTACATCTCTGTGATGAACAGCTCTCACTACTGCAGTATGGGCTTCCATTTGCAGCCCTCCCACTTTCCCTGCCCGCTCCCCAGGGCTGCCCGCTCCCCAGGGCTGCCTGCTCCCCAGGGCTGCCCGCTCCCCAGGGCTGCCTGCTCCCCAGGGCTGTCCACTTTGGTTGCCTCCAACTCGCTGCCACCTGTGAAGTGCACCTCTGTGAGTAAGACGGGAGGAACAAGTATAAATCTCAACGACACCGGCTCCAGTCAGTGGTGGAGGCACGTGAGGGGCAGAGCAGAGCCTCCACTGGAAGCTCAGGAAGTGCTCCCTCTGACATGTCTGAGCTGGTGTGAGAGGAGGAGTCAGAGCTTTGCAGTGGGGAGTGCACCCAGCAAAGTGAACTGTTAGAACCATGGCCCAGGCACAAGGCATGTCTCAGCGTGGTACAGGCGTCCCCTACAGTGTGGACTCTGCAGTGTGCACTTCATGGCGGCAGGAAGGGAGGTGATAGAGGCCAAACCCGAAGGGTCCTG
Organism: Myotis davidii; assembly: GCF_000327345.1. Lineage (NCBI taxonomy): Eukaryota > Metazoa > Chordata > Mammalia > Chiroptera > Vespertilionidae > Myotis > Myotis davidii. Next base: position 2,574,290 of record NW_006288615.1, read on the forward strand.
CATGAGCACTAAGGAGGTGAGACGGCCCAGGTGGACTGTGGCCGGTGTCGGAGGTAGGAAGAGTGGGGATTTCGGCAGTGATGTGACAGTTGGACTAAAGGGTGCGAATCAAAGGTAGAGACTCATTTGGAGGTTGGTGTAGCCTAGGTCATGGACATGTTGTCTGAACAAGGACAGTAGCATGCGGATGAGAAAGGAGTTCCTATCAAAGACAGACATCACAAAGGAGAATGAAAAGAGAGAGGAGTTGGTGATGACTCCTGAGTTGCCATCCCGGATGACCGATGGTGGGTTCTGGACTCTTTGTTACAGCTGTCACTGGGACATGCAGGTGGGGAACATCTGTCATTTGGAGACACTCCGTCCACATCAGCCAGTGTCTCAGTGTGCTGTTTGGTAATTGCGTTGTCTAGTATATGAGAACTGACAAGTGACTGTTTTTTCTCCCCTTAAAGATACAGCCGTACGTGAATGGAGCACTGTACAGCATCCTCTCTATCCCGTCCGTCCGTGAGGAAGCGAGAGCGATGGTAAGGAACACTCTGAGACACATGTCTGCTTCAGTCAGTGCCCCGTCACTGTGAGAGCAAGGGCTTCCTGGACCGGGCGGCCCCTGGAGGGTTCTTAGGCAGTTTATGAACTCCCAGAATTGTACACTAGACACATACAGGGTGTCCCCCAGAATGTACACACGCTTTAACAGCCAGTAGTTCAATTTTTAAAATGAAATGTATTTGAATAAACACAGCCTTTATCATTATTCGAAGTGTGTGTATACATTTTTCTGGGACACCCTATCTTTGCAGTTTTTTGATGAGAGTCTGTAGCTTTTATCAGACTCTCAAGTGATCCCTTCAATGATTAAGAACCACAGTGTTAGAAAGTTTCCAGCAGGTTTATTTTTGGAAAGTTGTCGACATTCTTTTTTTTTTATAATTTTTTAAAAAATATATATTTTATTGATTTTTTACAGAGAGGAAAGAGAGGGATAGAGAGTTAGAAACATCGGTCAGCTGCCCCCTGCACACTCCCCACTGGGGATGTGCCTGCAACCAAGGTACATGCCCTTGACCGGAATCGAACCTGGGACCCTTGAGTCTGCAGGCTGATGCTCTATCCACTGAGCCGAACGGGCCAGGGCGACATTCTTTTTTAAATTTAAATGACTCGTGTAAATTTGGGATTGGGGGATGCTTATGGATTTCGTAGTAGCAGAAGCTTAGCAGGAAAATGGTGAGATGGAGAAAGCATCACTCAGATCCACCTGCAGGACTCCCGGAGGAATTGTGGCAGCCTGAGAATTGGTACAATCAAAACTCCCTGAATCTGCAGACATTCTAGAGCAGTGGTTCTCAACCTTCCTCATGCCGCGACCCTTTAATACAGTTCCTCATGTTGTGGTGACCCCTAATTTCATTGTTACAAATTGAAAAAAATTAAAGCATAGTGATTAATCACAAAAACAATATGTAATTATATATGTGTTTTCCGATGGTCTTAGGCAACCCCTGTGAAAGGGTTGTTCGACCCCCAAAGGGGTCGCGACCCACAGGTTGAGAACCGCTGTTCTAGAGCAACCCAGTGGGACAGAAAGGCTGGTGAAGATGACATACAGCCCAGAGGCTTGTTTGCTAAACAGTGAATTCTGTATTTAATGTGTCTCCGTTAGTGCTTGTATTTGAAGTTTAAAACAAGCCACAGGTGGTTAGTGTTGTGTCTGGCGGTGACAGATGTATCCAGATGTATCTGATCCCCCAAACCCTGGAGTTTTGTCCTTGGATGAGCTAGAGAGAGAGGATGTGAAACCCCGTTAACAATGTACATATTAAATGCTGTCATAGCCCAGCCGGCATGGTTCAGTGGTTGAGCATCGACTTGTGAACCGAGAGGTCGTGGTTCGATTCCCGGTCAGGGCACATGCCCGGGTTGCAGGCTCATCCCCAGTGTGGAGCGTGCAGAAGGCAGCCAGTCAATGATTCTCTCTCATCATTGATGTTTCTATCTCTCTCTCCCTTTCCCTTCCTCTCTGAAATCAATAAAAAAAATATTTTTTAAATGTGATGAAAGGATTAAATGTATTTCCAGAGGCTAAATTTAGTTTGAGACCAACAAGTCATGGCCTTCCACTTGGTTTTGTTTACTTAGAAGAATTGTTCAGTCTTCTAGTTGGTCATAATTACATCATCAGTTACACTAGAGATAAAAACTCATTTAACCGTTCTGTGTGGTCACAAGTCAACAATGGGAGTTAATTGCCTACTGCCTTTAAATTAAAAATCTGTTGTCTCAATACAGAACAGGGGAGAATAAACGTGATTAAATTCTGCATTATGGTCATTAAGGTGGAAGAGAGGAATTGCCAGCCAACTAGGGCACAAGGAACAAAACGTGGGCTGCAGAGAAAGAAAGAAAGGAGGTGACATGGAATTAAAGGGGTGAAAGGCAGCATGGAGGAAAGACCTGCAGGGCAACGGGTGGAAAGGCCGGAGGGGATGGCAGTGAAGGGACAGGGACCAAGTGGGGAGGAGAGACACGAAGTTGTAAGACATTAGAGAGGGTGGCCCCCAGAGGTCATCCTGGCCAGGGGTGGTAGGAGAGAAAGAGAGGCAAAGAGCTGAGACTGTGACCATGTCCAGCGGTCTCAACTGGAGTCCCAGCAGGAGAGGAGAGAGCCATAACGGGGCAGAAGAAAGGCTGCATAAACAAGGCGTCTAGGAAATCTCCCAATGTTTGGAAATGAAAGTGTTGCTACTTGTAAGAGTTATCTATTGCTGCGTAACAAGTTACCCCAAAGCTTAGTGGCTTAAAAGCTTTTTTACGGCTCTCCATTTCTGTGGGACAAAGTTCAGGAGCAGGTGAGTGGGATGGTTCCAGCTGTGATGGTCTCGCGTTGTTTTAGCCAGGACTTCAGCCCAGCAGCCAAGGCTTTAGCTCTAGTTGAATCTGTTCAGATTTTCCTTTATGGTTTCAGACATGCGTTTCTAGACAGCCTCTGAATGGCTGTACTGTGGGCTTGAAGAAGAAAACCTGGACCACTTAGGAAAGGTGTAAGCAGCACAGCCTCCCTTGGGCATTTTAACGGGCGTTGAAGTCAAGTCTGGAGGAACCGGGCAGCCTGAGCGGGGAAGCTTCTGGACACAGCACTGAAGTGGTTGCCTATTTAACTGTTCGTAAGAGAGGCCTCTCAGCGAGATTGTGGCCAAACTCTCAAAACCCTGAGATTTCCCACAGTTCACTCTTATCCCTGAGGAAGTCTTTCAATTGATAAAGGAATTACATTCTTTTTGCATATGACTAGAATTTAAATAATCAGGCAATGAGGGGGAAACATCATAATCTCACCACCTTCCTCAGCTCGGGATGTGCTGGGGAAGGGGAGGCAGAGCCGCCTTCTCAGCCTGCTGGTGTTCACAGGCGTGCACAGCCCTTTCAGAAGGCAGTTGGTCGTCTCCATGAGAAACCACTAAAACCTCCACCTCTGACTCATTTATTCTCCTTTGCTCATCGATGCAGAAAAGGAGCTTTACTAGAGATGCTCATTTCAACATGCTTTGTTTGTTTGTTTTTAATTTATTTATTGCCCGGCCACCGTGGCTCAGTGGTTGAGCATCATACTATGAACCAGGAGGTCACAGTTCGATTCCTGGTCAGGACACATGCCTGGGTTTCGGGCTTGATCTCCAGTGGGGGCGTGCAGGAGGCAGACAATCAATGATTCTCTCTCATTGATGTTTCTATCGCTCCCCTCTCCCTTCTCTGAAATCAATTTAAAAAATGTATCTTTATTATTGAAGGTATTACAGGTGTCTCCTTTCTCCCCCTGTTGACTCCCTCTACACTCCCTCCCCCAGGCCTTCACCGCACTATCAACATGTTTGTAATATAACTGGAAGCAGCATGAGTGCCTGGTAACGGAGGAATTGCTAATGAAATTATGTCCCTTTGCCCCAACTATTCATAGCCATTGAAGATGATAATTAGGAAAAGCAGTGTGAGGCAGTGTGGAAAAATGTAACTGTATACTAAGAGATAAAAGTAGACGATGACAGTATAACAACTCTGATTTTGCAACTGTGTAAAACATTTGTGTACTTGTGGGAAATGACCAAGACTGCATAAAAGTTATATTAGTACCAAATGCTATTACGTGGTTTTAAATAATAGGGAGAGAAAGATAAATGAGTGCCCTGAAGCCTGTGTGAGCTTTGAGAGACTGTCGCAGTCTGGGCCGGAGAGCAGAGCAGCGGGGCTGCCCTAGCCCACCGCACTGATGCCTGCGTCCGGGGCGGGGGCAGCTGGGCTGGAGTCCCCGGGGAGGTGAACCCGCCAAACGTCCTGCCTGGGCTGGTGCAGACCAGGTGCCCGGTCAGGAGCTGGGTTAGCAGCCACGCAGCCGTGAGGATGCCCACATGCTCCAGAGGCTGCTCCGGTGACAGCTGGACCACGGCAGCTTGTACCATGACCCCGGGCTCAGGGCTCACGCCCGTGAAGCCAAAAAAACTGGCTCTGCTTTCCCCAAACGACTGGATGCCGCTGCTTCCCACCTGTCACCTCGTCCGCTTCCCAGTCAGCCTCACGCGGGCACATTGATTGGCAGAATCTGGGTCATGTGCCTGGAGAATTTTTTTATTAAGAAATCTTCCCTCAAATGATCCTGCTAATTACAGAGAAGGAAGTCGTGATTTTCATTTTCTTTTTCTTTTCTTTAACCCCTAAGTAACAACTGAGCTAGAGCTACATGCAAGAGAGCAAGTGGGAAAAAATATATTTTTCAATATATGAGCAGATGATCATTTGCAAAAGTAACATCTGGGAAGGAAAAGATAGAGGAGAGCCTGAGTGCACATCTCACTCCACTGACTAAAGACATTGACCTTGATGGTGCACGGTGGCCCGGTCTTTGGCCTTTCGGGGCTTATACTGCTTTTGCTTCACACACTCTTCCTCCTCTGCCCTCACCTAGGGTGGAGGTGAGAATGTGGAGACCAGTTTAGGAGATGGAGAGGCATAAACTCAGCGTTCCTGCCAGTGAAGGGCCTGTCGCTTTGGTCAGACAAGCCCAGGCATCTGACAGTCCCGCAGGAGCCCTCAGCACTGCTGACCACGCCTTCTTGGAAATGCTCATCTCGACTTAGGGACTTTCCAGAGCTCTTTCCTCCCGACCCCCCTTCAGGGTCTCCTATGCGCTTGTCTGCCTCTGCCCGCCTGTTCTCTAAGGTTCCGTCCTCACCCTCTTCTCACTCTGCTGTCACTGGGAGCCTCCTGTATCCCTTGGCTTTAGCTGCCAGCTCTCTCCTAAGCCACCAGCCCCACAACAAGCAGTCTCAACCCTTGATTGAGCATCTGCTGTGTGCCGGCCATTGGACTAGACACTGTATTTTTAGGCTTAATTCACAAACAATGAGATTCACAGGCCCTGCATATACAGTTAATACATTTGACAGATGTGTACACCTGCAAAACCAACACCCAATGATACACTTTATCTTTAAAGCTCTCACGTTTGCTCAAGTTGCTATCCTCACTTTGTAGTTGAGAGAGGTTACGTAACGTGACCGAGGTCACACAGTTAACTCGGGGAGCTAGGATGACAATCCAGATTTAACCTCTCTAGAAGGAGATGATGCTCTGCTTTATTTTTTATTTTATTTATTGATTTAGAGAGAGGACGGGGGAAAGAAAGAGAAACATCGATTTGTTGTCCCACTTATTTATGCATTCATTGGTTGCTTCTTGTATGTGCCCTAGCCGGGTTCAACCCTACAACCTTGGCACATCAGGACAATGCTCTAACCACTTAGATACCTAGCCAGGACTAATGCTCTGCTTTACATGATGGGAATTACCGTGTTGAAAGCTACTCTTGGCACTTCTTTAATTCAGTTCTAGAGCTATGGATTCCAACCTGGCCTGCATGAGAAGGGAACTTGTTAGCTCGTATAACTGGACAGTCCAGGCATAAGTTTCAGGCACAGCCTGACCAGGGTCCACATGTTCCTAGATCTATTTCTTTGCCTGCACCTCTGGACTCTGCTTTCTCTTTTGAGTTCATTATTAGATACTCGTTTCCCTCGTGGTGGTGAGAAAGCTTTGTCAGGTCCACCCACACATACTCATTCACATCATGCAAGGAAAGAGGAGGAGGAAATAGACACTTAGCTCTACATTTCCCTGAAATTCTGTTAGTACTGAAAGTTATGATGTCAGTGTTTTGTAATAAAGTAATACATAATGTAGTGACTTTATAATTCTTTTGATACAAACAGAATAACTGCTTTAAAAAAGGTCCTATTTGTTCATTTATTTCCCTGAGCATAGATTTTACTTTTCAAAGACTAAATTTGGCCCTAAAATCTAGAAGGCAGTGTGTAAATTTAAGGAAAACACAGGAAAGACCCTCCCCCCAAAAAACAACAACAACAACAACATATTGCCAAACTAAAGGAAATATTTATGCAGTAAAGTTGTATGAACGTTGTTTTTAGTTTTTTGACTAAATGTGTTGTAATTGGGTCAGATGATCAACCAAAAAAGGAAATAATTTCACTGTGCATTATAAAAAGAACAAAAAGAATTTTTAGTGCTGAGTTGAGGACTTTTCTTTGTGCATAGAGAAGAAAGTGTTTGGGGGGGATTAGCTGAAACTACGATATGTTAACGGTTACCTCTCCAATTCCTTAGGGAATGGAAGACATCCTTCGCTGCTTCATGAAAGAAGGCAACGCTGAAATGATCCGCCAGATCGAATTCATCATCAAGCAGCTTAATTCAGGTTCGTTTGATGCAAGAATCTATAAGCTATCTTTTTAATCTTTCACATGTGCCAGAAAGATATGAGAGGGCTTGTCATATCTTGGACTACCTGGTTGAAACAAAAGTTCACCCAGGTAGTCAAGGCCACATTTTCCCAAATCAACAGTCACTTATCACACTTTAGGCCGATAGTCAACAAAACCCTTCTCTACCTGTAAGTTCCCTTTATGTGGGTCTCTCCTAATCCTCCCCCCACCTCCAAAGAGTGGCTTCCCCAAGTCCTCGGGTAAATAATGAAGACAGATGCTGGCCTTCCCAGCGCCACGGTAGGAAACGTGATCCTCCTTTCACATGCACTCATCCACTCCAGGAAAAGTTATGTTGCCATTGAGAGCATGGGAGGATGTGATCTCCTTTCTATCCAGCTTCCTCCATTACCATGACAACCCACATCCCATAATGAGCAGAAAGGCTGGTGAGGAATGCCCTGGATGGGGAAACACAGCGCTTTCTGTGGATTGCCGACACCCTCATTCTGACTTGTACATGTGCCAGGGGCACCAGCACTGCCAGCACCTAGGGGCCAAACACGTCACTTATGTCTCTCTACCTGTCCTTCCTTGTCTTCAGACGTCCCCATCACTGAGAGTCCAAGTGCACAAATCTGTTCAGCACACGAACAAGGTGAAACACGGAATCTCTCCATCTCTGCTCTGATCCCAAGTCAGCAGCTTGGCCGAGGCCAGGCAGTGGGATGCCAGATGCCCTTTCCTGGAAGAAGCCTTCAGGTGGCTCCTCCAGCTCCCGGTGCACAGCCTGGCTGCACAGGGCAGCCCCACCCCACTTAAACCAGAACCTCTGGGGACCCAGCTGCGAACCGTGTTTAAAGCTTCCAGGTGATTCCAAATGCAGCCAAAGTGGCGAATCCCTGTCTCGGAAACGGGGGCGGCATAGGAGGGCCTCACAGGGCTCCTGACAGGCAGGAGGCAGCGGGGCAGCAGCCAGGAGTCTGAGAGCTCGGCTCCCTCAGGCCAGGCCCATTTCCACCTGAACACCTTCCTCTGGTTTTCACGGAGCAAGTACAATTCATCCCAAATTCAGGAGGGCAGGAATAGGACTTTATTTTCTGCAACGGCTTCGATTCTGACTTTGGGCCTCCATTCTGCTGGGTGGACATATTAAAAAAAATTAAGTGAAAGAAAACCTTACCCTCAGTCCCGGCCGAGGCTGCTCCCTAACCTTCTGTGAGTAGCAGCCCCAGCTGGGGAGGTGGCGAATGGCCGGGGAGAGCTGTTCCCTGTCTTCTCCAGGGTCACCGCCCCGCTGAGGCTCCCTCCAGGACCAGGGCTCCTCTGCAGCTGCAGGGTCCTGCTGTCGGGACTCCCCTTCAGGGCCGACTACGTTGCAGTTTTACCGACACTCACCACCTCCATTTCCTGGTCAGCCTTCCCACCTCCCTGGCAGCCAAGAAGCAGGGTGGGCCCCTCACTCTCCATCTCTGGCTAGAAAACATCTCTTTTTCCTTCCATAAAACTGGCACTCGGACGAGTTTGCTGAAGAATGTGAGCTGGGAGGGGTCGGTGTATGTTTCTGTCCAGGATGTGCTTTGGCAAGAAGTTATCTGGGCAGAGCTGGGCTGTGTAACCTTGTGTGTTCAGGAAAAGCTTGGGAAATACCTGCTTAACTCAGTAAGTTCCAGTATAAATAGAGACGATCTGAAGTATTTCCCTTTTATCTCAAGCACCTAAGTTATTCTGTACCCAAAGGACAATGGCAGGGCCCTGAGATGATTCTGCAGGAGTCTGCTACTCTGACACAATATTAGATTAGAAAGTCGGTGAGCGTTTGGATGGAGGCCAGACTGACAAGCGCAAATGCCCTAACACAGTGGTCGGCAAAAATTTCTTTTGAGAGCCAAATATCAACAGTACAACGACTGAAATTTCTTTTGAGAGCCAAATTTTTAAACTTAAACTATATAGGTAGGTACATTGTTATTAACTTAATTAGGGTACTCCTAAGGCATAGGAAGAGCCACACTCAAGGGGCCAAAGAGCCGCATGTGGCTCGCGGCGAGCCGCAGCTTGCCGACCACGGCCCTAACAAGTGAACCACCAGCTGCGTGATGGGCCTGGAGGAGGGGGAGCTGGAGGGCGTCTGTCCAGCGGCTTCCTCCTCAGGGGCGAACTGACAGCAGAGGGGAGGCGGCAGCCGCTCGCTGGTGTAAGATCCTCACAATGACATGGCCTCGTTTCAGTTGAGTGAACTTAAGAACCTGTGATTGGGTTTTCAGACTGTCAAGTCCCTCTCAGTCCTCCAGCGCTGTTTTCCCAATAGAGTTTGAAGATTTTCAAGTACGGAGATTCCAGTATATTTTGGAACCTAACCCACAGGTGGGGAAGGACTACTCTGGTGAGGCCTAAGGGGTAACCCAGCCCTCAGCTAGGGGAGCAGATACTGGCCGGTCCCTGAAGAGAGGACACAAAGGCCTGACCGGTCACGGCTCTCAGGAAAGGAGGGTACTGGCAGCTGCGAAGCCACCCCCTGGTAGTTACTGGGGAGCCACAGCCGGGAACAGTGTGAGGCTCATGTTCCCTCCCCACAGAGAGGAAAGCCGAGGTCTCTAAGCACTTCAGTTCCCAGGACTGGGTGGCTCCGAGATAGGATGAGTCTGAACCAGTCGGCTCAGGGAGGGGAATATGGCTGGAGCAGCCTGTGGCCTCATGAAATGTCTAAGCTTCTTTTTTTAAAGGCATTTCCATGTTTGAAAAGAAAGGGTTGTCGCCTCCATTTGAAAGCGGCTTGCTTGCAGGCGCTTTGGGGAAGGTGGAGTTCAGTCATGCTGCCCAGGGGCCAGTGGGGAATAGTCAGGTAATTACGCTTCAGAGTGACAGCAGCCTCCTGTCTGCAGAGTGGCTTTCTGACTAAACAGATTCCATGACGACAGCTTGGCCCGAGAGAGGCGCCGAGGCATGCAGGCCCCACAGGTGTGTCCTGCTGACCGCGGGCCAGCTAAGTCAGTGGGCCTTCCCTTTAGAATGAGGGCTGTTTCAAGGACAGCGACTGGGCTGTCCCGAGGTTTCTACATATTCCCTCCTAGAAAATGGCTTGGGGCTTGATTAGTTAGGGTGAATCTGCCACCAGTCTCTTCAAGAGTAATAGCCTTTGGTTCCTTCTTTCCTCCTCCTTCTTGTTTGACTTCCTGTCCTCTTTCAGGCATTCTTTACTTTCATGTCATCTGTTCAAGAAATGAGTGATAATGAGGAAGGTGCAGAAGGGACACAGAGATGAGTAAGTCAGGGCGCTGTTCCCAGGGACTCACTATCCAGCACAGTGGGTGAGGAGGATCCCAGGCAAGTCAGCAGCCATCGTTAGTAAACATGGATTGTCCAAATGTGGTGATCGTGATCAGGTTATAGATAAATGCCAAGTGTGTTCAGGGGAGACACTGGCGACTGCTCAGTGAGGGATGGAGGAAAGCTTCATGGAGGGAAGGTAACTAAGTTCTATGCACTGCCTGCTGTGGACCTGGCCCTGGGCCAGGTGATTTGGTTCTGGCGTGTGTAAGACCCTCCCGACAGCCCTAGGAACTAGGTGGTCTCATACCCATTTTACAGACAAAGAAACAGAGGCTCATTCTTTCTGTGACTCCACTGCCCTACTATGTATTCCTCCTTTGTAAACTCTTTCACGATCTAGCAGTGAACCCCGTGAGCCTTCAGGAACCCGACCTGCCATGACCACGCCCCCTGGATTAGCCTGTGGCCTCATGAAATGTCTAAGATTCTCTCCCTTTTTTTAAGGCTTTTCCATATTTGAAAAGAAAGGTTTGTCATTGATGAACATCGTAGCACCTCCATTTTGAAAGCCACTTGCTTGCAGGCCCTTTGCGGAAGGTGGAAACATGATGGGGTTTAAAAATTAGAATCAGTTTGAATCTCAACTCTGTGACTTACTGGGAATGTGGCCATAAACAACTCCCTTATCCTCTCTGTGTCTCCATTTGCTATAAAATGGGGATAAGAGGTGACAAAATCTGTTAGGATTGAGTGAAATAACGTGTGGCAGGATCCAGCACAAGGCCTAGCAATAATACTGGCTTACTCTCCCCTGAATGCCCCTGAAATTGTGTGTTAGCTTTTAATTTTTCTCATGCAACTACTGGTGTGTTCTGGTAAAAATGGAAAGATATATTTAAAATCAAACTATGGCTGAAATGGTACCAGGAGCATGACTGCTTTGATGTAACTTATTCTCACTAGGGTGTTTACAGGTCTCTGCAGAGCCCCAGGATTTTGTTGACCAAGGCTCCCAACTGTGTTCACAGTCACTCATGGATTTTTTTCTTTATAGAAGAGTTCCCGGATGGTGTTCTTGAATCTGATGATGATGAAGATGAAGATGATGAGGTAAGTTGGAGGCTCTTCACACCCATAGGAAACTTGTGTCAGACTATTCTGAGTCCCTTCCTTGCCTTGAAAAGTTAGTCCGGAAAAGGCGATTTTTCTCCCTGCTGCCTTTCTCACGGTTCTGTAGGTTGGCTGGAGTTCAGCTGGAGGGTTTTCTGCTGGTCTTGCTTGGGGTGGAATGTGGCTGCTGCTTTCTGTGTCCAAGCTGGCCACGCACCCTCCAGGGCCTCTCTCCACGGGGTCTCTGATCACTCCGGGGTCTAGCCTGGACTTCCTTATCAGTCAGCTGCTGGGCTCCAAGAGGGAAGAAGTGGCAGCTTCTGGGCTCAGCAGTCTCAGAGCATCGCTTCTGCGGCCTCTGCTCAGGGTGCATCCCACGACCAGTCCAGGGTGTGGGCCGGCAGTTAGACTTCACCAGCAGGAGGTTCGGGGGGAACCAGCAGGAGGTTAGAGCGTCGGCCTGCAGACCATGTCTGAAGTCTGTCTGCCGCATGGCGGGTGTACGTCCTGCTACCAGCACGGGGATGCCACACCCGGTGGCACTAGGGATTTCTGGGAGGTCGGAAGATAATTCTTGAACAGGAGTTTTTTGCTTTGAAGGGGCCTCCTCCTGCCTTCCATGGTGGGAACGTTGGGCATGAGGCTCACGGGGAGAATCTGTAGTGTGCAAGTACAGGGTGTGGTTCAGGCTGGCAGCACTAACCAGTTTACTGGGTTCTTTTGCATTCTTTTGATCTGGGTTTCCTCAGATGTGAAAAACCTGCTTACCTGTTGTTTTAGAGCGCGAAGGTTCAGAAGTAGTGTGGGTGCGTCTCATGAAGTGGTACAGAGAACGGTGGCTCATCAGCTGGAGAGGCGTTTTCAGATGGCATGCCTTCTCACTGTTTTCCCTTCAGACCTAGAAAAAACGTACCCGGTGTCCTCCCTAGTTCTCTGTAGCACTAAATGGTCTGTGTTCTTTCTGTTTTGTGGGGAGTGAAGGCTGGGAGGTGCCTTTTTATTTGGAGTTGCGTCTTTCAGTTTAAAAGGTTTGTAAAAGCCAAGCTTCTGTCCATTGATGTCATCCGATGGGGAGATAGTTCATTTAAGAACCCTCAGCAGGGAGGACAGCTGTGCTGAGTGAGACCTGCAAGTGTAGGTCCCTCCTCAGGCCATTTTCTTCACGGGCTGCAGGTGGCACCAGTGAGTGTTCTGGCTCACTCGGCTTGGGGGGCAAGCACAGTTCTGGACCTCAGCCCACATCCAGGCCAGCACCTCCTCCAGGCCCTTCCTCTGCAAAGGTGGGCCGAGGGGGCAGGGGGCCAGCTGCAGGCACCAGAGAAATAATGGCAGTAAAATCTGGTTTAGAACAGGGATCAGCACACTTTTTCTGTAAAGAGGAAGACAATGAATATTTTAGGCTTTGCAGGCCACAGGGTCTCTGTTACAACCACTCAAAGTAGCGATCAACAATACAGAACTGGATGGCTGTGACTGTGTTCCCATAAAACTTTATTTGAAGGTAGTAAAATTTGAATTTTGTATGACTTATATGTCACTAAATTTTTTTTTCAAATATTTAAAAATGTAAAAATCCATCTTAGCCTACTAACCTTCCAGAAACAGGCCACCTTTGCCAAGCCAGCTCCCTGACCCAGGCTTCTCGGCCCTGTGATAAGACGTGATAAGATACCACCTCTGTGCCTGGCCCTTCAATGCTGTGTTAATTATATTTTGAGTTAATATCTTATTTAATTTCAATAACTTGTTGCCATCGTGTCCCAAAGTTCCTCTCAAGATCTGTTTTTCCCTTCCCTTTGGGGTTTTTTTCTGTTTTGTTGCTATTAACCCCTTTATTTTTGTATTGCAAGGGAAAATTCATTTGGCTCAACTGTTCTAGTTGACAGAAATTCAACTTTTGGAAATTTCTCTGTGAAAGCAATTATAGTCTACTATAAATGAAGGAATATAGAGATCTTTTCATTTTCTGGGCTTTTTGCAACTTTGCAGTTTTTAAAAAATATTTTTATTGATATCAGAAAGGAAGGGAGAGAAAGAGAGATAGAAACATCAATGATGAATCATTGATCAGCTGCCTCCTGCACGCCCCCACTGGGGATCGAGCCTGCAACTCGGGCATGTGCCCTTGACTGGAATCAAACCCAGGACCCTTCAGTCCACAGGCCGGCGCTCTATCCACTGAGCCAAACCGGCTAGGGCCCTAGAAATTTAGATGGAAGATGATAAGGAAAGGATTTGGTGTTTGGGGCCAACTCTACTCTGTGATGAATCAGGTCAGCAGATCCTGGACTCTCCCTCCCTGACCATTCGCTGCAGAGTGTTAGTGAGGGTGACCTGCTCTGCTCCGCTTCCACCGAGGGCAGATGTTACTTTTAAAATTGCCTTTAAAATTTAGAAAGTGAGAGATGCTTAGACTAAAGGAAATTTTCCAAAAATCACTTGAGCAAGTGGCACTGTTGTTGGAATGTGACTCCCAAGGTGACAACTTTGCAGGAGACAGCGAAGTGACTTTCAGAGCCTTAGAGTCAAACGTCATCTTGCTCAGAAATGTAAAGAATCCTTTAATGTAATATTTAGACCCAAAACACAGATAGATAGTGGAGCCATTGTTTTCAGTTGGTTATTTTGTGCCTCCCAAGATACAGTGGCTGTGGGACGGGCCGGCACGGGGAAGTTGTGCTTCCTTCACCTCACATTGAGCTGAAACCCCTGCTCTTACAGCTTCGGCAGGGGTCCTGCTCCACTGGACACACCCAACAGGCCCCGGATGCAGAATCTCAGGTTTTCTGTCTAATTTATGGAAATGGAACAACGTGTTCTGATGGCTAACACGTAGTTATGACTGATACACACACATTTATGTGTCAGAATTTTAAAAAATTTAAAGGTGGATCTAGAAATGTTTTTTTATGCCTTGTAGACTGTCCAAGATATAATGTCAGATGGAAAAAAGAAATTGCAAAGTAATGTGCACAGTGTGGTTCTATTTCAGAAAAAATAAACATATAAAACACATATTCTTCTGAATTATATATGTGCTTATATGTCCATGTAGCAGAAAGTTGTGGAAGTTCCGCCCTCTTTGTTGACCCCAGACACTACCTGGGGCGTAGGGAGGAGGATGTGTGGGTGAGAGGTGAAGAGAGGCCTGATCAGCGGAAGTGGGAAGTGAGAAGGGCTTCTCACTGGACCAGAGGTCATTTGCGGAGCAGACTGATGGGGCAAAGGCCAAACTGAGTGGTTGAGGAGCACGAGGAAATGAGACAATGGAGCTGATAAGGACATACAGCTCTTTCCACAGACCTGGCTGTGAGCAAGCGGAGAGGTAGACGGCAGCTAAACAGGGCATTTTTGTTTTGTTTTCATGGAGGGAGCCCTGAGCATGTTTTCAGTGCAGGTGGGAAGGATCCAGTAGAGAGGGAGGGGCTGAACATTCAGGGCAGGAGGAGAGAGAGACGATGGCGTCGGGGCAGATGTTTTCATTATTTCCTAAGTTCCTTCTTATACTCTCTCAGCCCACAAACTCCAGACCCATTCTTCTGAGAAGTGAAATTATCATTAGATGAGCTTGGACAGGATATACAAGATCATGGACAGATGACAAGTACAATTTAAGGGGTCAAACACATCTCATCTAGTGCTTGAAGATATGTATTATTTAATACAATTTGTTAGTCTTTAGGTATTGGGAAACTATCAAGCTCACAGTCGCAGATACAAGTGTTTTTTAATTATTTTCTCTTGGCCTTTCAAATTTTATTATCGATAATAGATACCATCCGTTGTTCTCCTTGAAGTGACAGGCTCCCCTCATTAATTTTTGAAGAAATGTCTGCCAAATACCCAGTCTGAGGAACCAGTTTGTCATTCTTTCCAGTAAAAATGGCGCGCCTTGAAAAAGGTGCCTCATTCAGCTGGCAGCTCAGATAACCTCACAAATGCTTTTCCTCTGGAAAACCATCATGTGCAGCCCCTGCTACACAGAGGGGCCCCAAGAGCCGAGATTCATTAACGTTAATTCCAGCTGTTTCATCAAGGACATTGTTAAACGAAACTGTCCGTCATCTCCCTATCATCTATCTGTCATCTTTACTTGTCACTTGTCTACCTACGTGGAGAATACAGTGACTATACGGGGTTTGCCTAATTGACACTCACACACCAGTGGTTTTACCTTCGTTGCTTTTGCATCATCAGTGCAAATGTCAGGGCAGCTGTTCCAGGATAAACCGTGAAAGTCAATAAAAGTGTTCAATACGTTAAGTATTTCAGCCAACACCACTTGTGTTTTGTTGCCAAGCATTTCCATAAAAGATCTTTGATGAGGAGTTACTGTTGACACTGGATGAATGCAAGGCAAATAGCAAATCCAGGCATAATTCTGCAAATGAGATATTAATTCAACAGTTATGTTTGCAGCTTAATCTTTATTCAACAAGCTACTGTTTTATTGGAAAGGAGCATGCTGTAATTCTTTTCCAGCTTCCCGTCCAGCAGGCATCAGCAACATCAGCTGTACAAGGCCATGGTGTATGTTTCTCCAACCAAGGCAGTACACTAACTTACCCTTCCAGGTTCTTCAGTGGCTTTGTTTTTTAAATATTTTTTTGTGAGGGGACAAAACTTCAGTTGTGTAGAAAAAAATAATAATGGAGAGAGTTCCTGTATACCCATTATGCAGCTTCAATGGCTTTTAAATCTAGTTTGAAAACATTTTCAGTTTTTTACTTTTAAAGAAAACATCTATAATTTGTATAATTATAATAAATATAAACATCTATGTTTAAAATATCCAAATTCTTTTTCTTTAAACTCTTACTAATTGGTCTCAGAATCATACCTCATCATCACTGGCATGTGAAACTATTCTAATGTTTTCTGTTACATAAGACACAATAAGGTAAATTGCCGGGAGCCGGTCCATCCTTGCTGTTTCAAGGGACCTGGCATATATGGCATACTGTTCTTAATATGTTTGCTCACCTTCTTGGCACTATGTGTTTTAACCAAGGTCACCTCTCTGAGAAAGGTTGTTTCCCCACGTAGGGATTTTCCCCTGAAGTTAGGGAGGGAATAAAACCCCTTAACTGCCAGGTGGGTAATTAATCACTTTAACTACGAACAATCATGCTTAAGCTAC
>NW_006288615.1:2590693-2623928 GCF_000327345.1 Myotis davidii
CTACCGAGGGAACATGGCTACAGAACCTGGCTGGAGAACCTGGAGAGCCTAGCAAGAGAACATGGACACAGAACCTGGCTGGAGATTGTGGCTAGAGATCCTGGCTAGGCTGCTGATCAACTGAACACTGTCTCTGTGTCATTCCTTCTTTGCTGAGTCCGTCCACACCTTTGGGGACCCCTGGACCTGCTGGGGTTGGACCCCAGCAGTAAATTATTGACATTTATAAAACAGGGAAAGATAGTGTCCATCATATTTCTGTCTTTTATCTGCAGTTTTGCCCTTGGAACAGCTTCCTCCCCTCCTAAGTCACAGAACTTTCTGATGAGTCAGTTTCACTTTCTCAGCATCTTTCCATCAGTGATGCAGCTTTAGGTTAAGAAAGCAACTCCTGCCCTAACCAGTTTGGCTCAGTGGATAGAGCGTCGGCCTGCAGACTGAAAGGTCCCAGGTTCGATTCTGGTCAAGGGCATGTTCCTTGGTTGTGGGCACATCCCCAGTGGGAGGTGTGCAGGAGGCAGCTGATGGATGTTTCTCTCTCATCGATGTTTTTAACTCTATCCCTCTCCCTTCCTCTCTGTAAGAAATCAATAGAATATATTTTTAAAAAGGAAAAAAGAAAGCAAGTCCTCTGCTCTCCCTTTTATAAGCCAGTGATCCAGTCTTAAAACCATAGGAAAAAGGTATTATGAACAAATTTTCTTGTCTTTTATTTTAGAATCAATGAGTCTTCATTTTCTTTTTAATCCTCACCCGAGGATATGTTTTTTATTGATTCTAGAGAGAAAGGAAAGAGGAGAGAGAGAGAGAGATGGAGAGAGAGAGAGAGAGAGAGAGAGAGAGAGAGAGAGAGAGAGAGAGAGAGAGAGAGAGAGAGAGAAGGAGAAACATCAATGTGAGAGAGAAACATCAATCAGGGTATCAAACCTGCAACCTGGGTATGTGCCTTGACTGGGAATCAAACCCGTGATCCTTCAGTGCATAGATCCAACCAACTGAGCCACATCAGCCAGGGCCACATGAGTATTAAATTTCTAAATAGTAACAGTTTTAGAGATATTTTAAAAACTTGGAAAAGTTTGTTTTGATTATAAAAATACTATTGTAAAATAAAACAGTAAGTGTACTTCTAGCCTATTTCTGCATAGGAAAAAGGAAAACTTCAAGATTTCAAAATAATGATTTATTGGGTGATAATGAAGCATAGCAGTTATAGTAGATATAACTAAAGATGGCCAGGAAAAGCACAGTAGAATTATTGAGAACAAACTTAGCTATGAAAATCAGAAAACAGGGATACTGAAGCATACATTACATTAGCTATAGGGTCATAGCACCACTGGTCACATAGCCTCCAGAAAACCTCAGTAGATAAGAGAGTGAAAAAGACAGATCTTATTACATTAAAATAACGATATTATTTTATGTATATATTTTAATAAATATATACATCTGTATATATTATAACAAATACATACACCTATTATATATGATATCTATATACACTGAGTGGCCAGATTATTATGACCGGCCAGATTATTATAACTATAATGATCTGGCCCTCTAGCAACTTCAGCGTGAAATTATAGCTAATTTGCCTACAAATGTCAGGTAGGCATAATAATCTGGCCACTCAGTGTATATAAAAGCCTAAGCGACCGTTATGACCAGTTGACCAAACAACTGGTCGACCGGTCACTATGATGTGCACTTGACCATCAGGGGGCAGATGCTCAATGCAGGAGCTGCCTCCTGGTGGTCAGTACACTCCCACAGCCAACCTCCCACAGCCTGCCAACCTCCCGCGGTCCCTCCCCACCCCGGACTGGGCTAGATGGCTCCAATTGGCCCCGATCACCAGCCAGACCGAGGGACCCCATCCATCCATGAATTCATGCACCAGACCTCTAGTATAATAATAATATACTATTGTGAACATAATTTAGACTTTATAGACCCCTGAACAGGTCTTGAGACCTCCAGAGTTTCCCCAGACCACACTTTGAGAACCATTGGTTTACAGTTTTGTTGTATACAATATTTATGAGTTTGGACATTAAAAGTTTCTCTTCATAGCCGAAACCAGTTTGGCTCAGTGGATAGAGCGTCGGCCTGCGGACTGAAGGGTCCCAGGTTCGATTCCGGTCGAGCGCATGTACCTTCGTTGCGGGCACTTCCCCAGTGGGGAGTGTGCAGGAGGCGGCTGGTCGATGTTTCTCTCTCATCGATGTTTCTAACGCTCTGTCTCTCTCCTTTCCTCTCTGTAAAAACTCAATAAAATATATTTTTTTTAAAAAAGTTTCTCTTCATAAAATAGATACAGTTTTTTGTCTTTTCCTAGGAGCTGCAATAGTTTTTTTGGGGGGGGATGTCTGTGTGTGTTTGTCTTATCAGTTCTTCTGCCTCCACCCCTTCCACCTGGCCCAGTGTCCTATGTACATACTCTGAGGAGAGGAAGCTGATCAGGTGCCAGAAGGAGGAGGATCTGGTGGGTGCGTCTGCCACTGACTCGCCCCCCCTCCCCCAAGTGGCTGCTGTAAACTCAGACCCAGTGACCCTCCCGTGTGGTTGACTGTGACACAGGAAGGCTGGACCTTTCCTTGCCTTCCTCTTAACCGTATTTCCTAAAGCATCAGTGTAGAAAGCAGAAAACTGGGTCTTGTTCCTTTTTTCTTTTTAAATTCTCACCAAGGATATGTTTTTATTGACTTTTTCTTTTTGAGAGAGAGAGAGAGAAACATCGGTGTGAGAGAAACATCGACTGGTTGCCTGCCGTATGTTCCCCAGTGGTTCACACCCACAACCTAAGTATGTACCCCAACGGGGAATTGAACCGCCAACTTTTTTTTTTTTTTTTTTTTTTTTTTATTTTTTTTTGGTGTACAGGATGATGCTCCAACCAACTGAGCCACCTGGCTAGGGCTCGGTCCTGTTCCTTTAAAAAAAATTCCATGTCACTCCTTTTCAAGGTAAAACTTAATATGATGCTCTCTGCATTTACCAATACAAGGCCCTCAGTATCCAAAGAAAAGGCAGCCTCAGGCAGTAGAACTGAATCTGGCTTCACTGAGGATAATTAACATCAAAGCACTTGGCATGGTTCCTGGGCCATTGTAAGCCCTTGGTGAATGTTAGCTCCGTTATTGCTGTCATGGTGATTATATCATCATCGTTCATACATCGGCGCTGTCATCAGCTTTAGGTTCCCATGCCTGGCTGCAGAGAACCACGCTAAGTACCAGTGTCCCTGCACCTGGCATCCCATTTTGCTCTGGCTCTGGTGGGAGCATGGGTGCCAGAGAGAAGCACTCAATGAGCATGCAGCCTCAGGCATTGTAAAATAACGTGTATTAATAGAAGATCTGAGGTTCAGTAAGGCTAACAGATCAGAAGACAATCGGCTTTGAAGAGCTAGTTTGTTACAGTCCCCAAGAGGCAAGGGCGTGCCTCATCCTGGGGACTGCACGGGGAGCACCACGGCCATGTGGCCAACGGCCTTTGTTGTGGTTTCTGTGGGAAGGAATGGGCAAGACAGGGGAGCTGATTTAGGACTGACTAGTTCAAATGGTTTCAGTGGGCTCTGGGCAAGAAGGCTGTCTCTGGTTGTCTGGTCTCTGGCCTGGGTGATGAGGGCAGGTGGATAATGGCCCAGAGTGTGAGTCTGGTGGTTGGGTGTGGCTCTGGATTGGTTGGTTTGCATTTGAAAGGTGTGCTCCCAAGTGAGTGGTTTACTATCTCCAGGAGTTGGCTAGCTCTGGGAGAGGTGGTCCTTCCAGGGTCAGGAAGGCCCCAGAGGTCAGAGCATTAGAACAGAGAAAATAAAAGACAGGGTTAACCCAGGAGGCTACGAGCCTGGCCCTCCCAAACTTTCAGCCTCACCTCCCCTTTCTCCCTGAAGTGGACTGCAAGCATGAAGGAGCTCAGGGACCTTGTGTGGTCTCAGACCTTCCCTGTGATTTTCCTGCTTCCTCCATCCCACCATTGCTGCTGCTCATATCTGGTCATCTGGGTCATTGATCCCCTTCATACTCACCCCAACTGATAAAGGACAAAGTCTTTCAAAAGGAACTTTTATTTAAAAACATAGCAGCCCTACCTGGCCAGTGTTTCTCAATGGTTGAGTGTCGACCTATGAAGTAGGAGGTCATGGTTCAATTCCCAGTCAGGGCACATGCCCAGGTTGTAGGTTCAATCCCCAGTAGGAGGCGTGCAGGAGTTAGCCAATCAATAATTCTCTCATCATTGATGTTTCTATCTCTGTCTGCCTCTCCCGTCCTCTCTGAAATCAATAAAAAATATATTAAAAGATAAAAAATCAATAGGAGCACTTAGTTAAAAAACAAACAAAAACCACACAAAACATAGCAGCCCTGGCCAGGTGGCTTAGTTGGATGGAGTATCGTCCTATATACCGAAAGATGGTAGGTTTGATTCCCTGTCAGGGCACATGCCCAGGTTGTGGTTCCATCCCTGGTTGGGGCATGTATGAAAGGCAACTGATGAGTGTTTTTCTCCCACATTGATGTTTCTCTCTCTCTCCGTCCCTCTCTCTCTAAAATAAGTAAACATATCCTTAGGTGTGGATTAAAAAACAAAACAAAACACATAGCAAATAAGAGAGGGTGGGCATCCCAGCCAAGGAATGCCATGAGCTGGGAGCATGGGCCTGACACCAACCAAGGATGGTTCACCTTGGCCTCAGCTTGGGGCACACAGAGTGCAGGGTGGCAGGCAAGGCTAGAATGGTGATCTGGAGCCAGGCTGCAGAAATGGAGAACCACTGAGGAATTGCGAGCCCAGGAGGGCTGCGAACAGAACTGTGCCTTAGGAAGATTCATCTGGTGTCAGTGTTCACTTAACTGCAGACCCAGGAAGCTTAGGAATCCTTAGCTTGCTATGTGCAGGCCAGGGCAGGAGCTTAACGAGCTTCCTTTCGTCTATTCCTCATGCCCCTCCGCCCAGTGGGGTCTGTTTCTTGCCCTATTTTATGGACAAGAAACCAAAGTTTAGGGAGGTTCAGAAACTTGTGACAGGGGCAGAAATTGGTGGAACTGAGATTCAAACCCTGGCAGGTGTGCGAGCCTGTGCGCCTGCCCTCTTCCGTTGCATACTCAGTGGGAGTGAGGTTAGCCTTGGCTGCTGGCAGAGGCTCCTGGAGGGCAAAACCGGCAGGAATGGGTAACTGACAGGCACATCATTAGGCACTGAAGGCTGGAACCTTGGACCCCAGATAGATGGGATGGTGGTGATGCCTGTAATAAAAATGGGGAACCCGGGCTTGGGGTGGGGTGCATGACATGTGTAGGGTGAAACTTGATTTTATGAACTGAGGGCACATGCCGTTATCTGGCTGAAACAGAAGTTGGTGGGACCTAGAGCCCCCTGATTCCTGAGCAGGCTTCCCTCAAGTGCCCTTGCCATTGTGGAGTACTTGGGCCGTGCCTCCCTTCTCCCCGGCCACCTTCCTACATGACCTGTGGGACAGCTGACCCGCCTGACACTGCTTCAGATACATGTTCAAGAGCCAGCGGCAAGCAGTTCTCCATGAACTGCCCTGCTGGGCCCCACAGTGGTCAGCTTGCTTGGCACGGTGCAGACACACTTTTAATTCCATTACCTAATTGTCTGCATCACTTGCTGGGCCTTTCCATTATTTAACCAAGTCCATAAAAAAAGTGTTCCCAATTAAAGCTTTTGCCTTTTTCCTCGCTCTAAATTCATTTATTTCCATAACATGGCTCCTGTGCTGTCAGACCTTGGCTGGGATGAACTGCCCGACAGGCTGGCTCACGGCCACTGCCCTCATTTCCACTGGTTTCTATGGGGATAGACGTCCGAGGGCTCAAAACAAGGTACAGCTCAGAGACACCTGATGATTCTCAGGCATTTACACACCTTCTTGTCCAACATCTGTTTCCATAGAAACATGCTGACATGGTTGACCAATGCTCTACAGTAAACCTTTTCTTATCTAATTTTTTGTAAATACCAAAGCAGTTCGTGGCTTTTCCCTGTTATCACAGATTTTTGGAATAATAGTACCTTTTTGTAGTGAGGCATGTAGATTTCTAGTTTTGACCTATTTGATAAATCCTTATACTTAAGTGCATTCTGCCTTGGCTCAACCCAGAGTTTATCAACTTGGGCACTGTTGTCATTTTGACCAGATACTTCTTGGTGGTAGGGCTGTCCTGTGCATTGTGAGATGTTTAACAGCATCCCTGGCCTCCACCCCGTAGACGCGAGTGTTATCCACCCCACTCCAAAGTTGTGAAAACCAAGTGTTCCAGACATTGCTGAATGTCCCCTGGGAGGCAAAAGCATACCCAGTTGATGGCCACTGGCCTAAATCAGCGTTGCAGAGACTTGCTCTGTCTTTCTCTCTAAGAGTTTTTTAGCGTTAGCTTTTAATTTAGATCTAGGATCATTTTTAATTAATGTTTGTGTATGATGTGAGATAAAAATCTAACATTTAGTGTAATGTTTAATCTTGCTATTTGCCATCTGATTTCGGTTTATCATGTGTTTGTTCCTCTATTCTTCCTGCCTTCTTTTATGTTAAAATTTTTTAAAATCCTCACCCAAGGATATTTTTCCATTTGCTTCTGGTCAAGGGCACATACCTGGATTGCAGGTTTGATCCCCAGCCCCAGTCAGGGTGCAGGTGGGAAGCAACCATCAATTGTCTCTCTCACATCAATGTTTCTCTCTCTCTTTCTTTCTCTCTCTCTCTTCCCTCCCTCCCTCCCTCCTTCCCTCCCTCCCTTCCATTCTCTGAAAAATCAATGGAAAAAATATCCTTGGGTGAGAATTAACAAAACAACCCCCCCCAAAATTTGGGACTGTCTCTATTTCACCTGCGTTTTTAAAGAATACTTCCACTGGAGTTAGACCCCTTGGTCAACAGGTTTTTCCCTAACACTTTGAATATGTCATTCTATCCATTGTTTCTGAGGAGAATCCAGCTATTATTTGTTATTCATCATTGTTTCTCTGTATGTGATGAGTTGTTTTTCTCTTGTTACTTAAGAATTTCTCCTTATCTTTGGCTCCCAGCAATTTGATGTGCCTAGGTGTGGTTTTCTTTGTATTTATCCTTTTTAGGGTTCATTTAGTTTCTTTGGTCTGAAAGTTACAGGTTTTCACCAAATTTGGGAAGGGTTTACCATTTATTCAAGTATTTTTTTGGTCCCTTTCTCTCTCTTCTCTCCTTGAAATCCAATTACACACATATTAGAATACTCAATACTGAGTACAGCTCTTAGAAGCTTTCTTCATTTTTCTTCGTGTTTCTTCTCTCTGTTCTTTGAGCCCATTACTTCCTGTTGATCTTTTTCCCATTAACTGATGCTTCTGGCATCTCCTATCCACCACTGAGCAACATCCACTGAAATTTCATTTCCGTTATTATTCTCTCAGCTCTCAAATCCCCATTTGGTTCCCTTTTAAGAGTGTCCATTTCCCCACTGAGTGAGATTTCCTGTTTCTCACTCATTCTTAGTATATTTTCTGTTAACTCTTGAGCACATTTCTCTTTAATTCTTTAAATATTTTGATAATAGGTGCTTTGAAGTGCTTGTCTGGGCCCACTCAAAACTAGTTCTACTTGCTGCTTTATTTTTCCTGAGTACGGGTTACACTTCTGTTTCTTGACCATGTCTAGTGATGCCTTTGTTTGGAAAGCAGGCATAGTAGCATAGTCGCTGATGTTGTAGTGCCTCTGGGTTATGTTGTATTCTGCTGTTTTGTTCAGCATGCAGTTAGCTTGCCTGGTCTGTGCACTTCTCTCCACTGTGGTATGCAGCCCGGGTATCTCTGCTTATTATCTCCCTGCCCTTCTGGTCTCTCCACATAGTTTCACTGTGGAGAGATCTGGGCAGAGATTGTATTTACATACCTCAAGCCAATAAGGTTTCCACCTCTGCCACTTAAACTGTGGAGGTTGGGGAATACAATGAAAATCACAGAAAATTTGCAAGTTTCTCCAAGCTTTTCATTTCTCAGGGCTCCCTGGAGTTCTCTGCACAGTTAGCAGCCTGTTGGGGGTGCAGGGTGTTTTATCATCTCAGTCCTTCCACTGGTCTTGCTTCCAGAGACAACTCCGCCCCCCTCCCCCGCCCCCACCCCATTTACAGTTGCTCTGCTGCTTGTCCTCCACCAAGTCCACACCTTCAACCGGTACAGCTGTGGGTTTTCCTGCCTGAAATAGGTGGGAACTCGCCCAGGCACAGAGACCATGAATGCACCTTCTTGCCTAATTTTAATAGCTCTTCCCCAGTGAGCAAACACTTCTCAAGCTGTTCTCTGTCAGTGGTCATCTTCCCATTGCCCTGAAATGGTGGTTTTTAATGAATTGGTCACACTTGATTTCTGTAGAGGGGAATTGACTGACTCCTCATGTTCCTATTGCCAGAAGCTGTCGGCACTGTTCTAGGCCTGACACTCTATCTAGGGATATAGCAATAAGCAACATAGATATTCTGCCGGGAGAAAGCAGACCTCACACAAATAAGCCAATAGTAATATGTGTCAAATGGTGACATGTACCCTGCAGAGCAGTAAAGGAGGAAGGTGTGAGGGAGTGGGCTGCATGGTGGACAGTGGGAGCAGCACAGGTCAAGGCCATGAGGTAGAAGCATTTTGGAGGAATTCTAGGAACAGCAAGAAGTGGGAATAGGATATGGAATCAGAGACGGTCACTAAGGTCAGGTCACCTGGAGCCCTGGGAAGCATAGGGCCTTATTCTGAGAGAGGAGAGAAGCTGTTAGAAGTTATTAACTGAAAAGTGACGTTAAGTGGTCACTCAGAGTGCCGATTTTCACAATGAAAAATAAAACTGCCAGGTGAATTCAGGGAGTCACGAGCGGCCCTTGCCACTCCTGTACTTGAACTGAGCTTTGAGGCACTGGGACCAGGTGGCCTGTGGATCTCATGATTTCGAGGCTGAGGCAGCATTTGAATCAGGGTCCCTAGTTGGGTCCTGACTCTGCCATGTACAAGCCTTGGTGTCCCTAAATGGGCCAATTCCTAACTGCCATGAACAAGAGCAGCGCTCAGCTCAGTCCAACACCCCTGATACATGTTCAACAAACAGATGTAAATCTCATGGGGGCGTGAACCAGCACTGAGGTTAGGCAACTGCCGATCATCCCAGGCTCCCTTCTGTAGGCGGTTAAGCGATCTGTGGTTGTTCCTTCTCCCTCCAGACTCGGGCTCATCATTCTGAGGGTCACTTTCCTCTTCATCTTCATTTCCTTTTCTACTCCACTTGCTGGCTTTGCCTCGTCTCCCCTCTACTGGTTGCCCAGCCTCAGTCTCTTCCCTTCCCAGCTTGTCCTGCATGTGGCTCTTCCTAAAGCTCAAGTCATCCAGGGACATGAACACTTCATTTCTAAATTGGGGGACATTTTCAACATTGCAGAAGGTAATAGAACAGGTGGGGACCTGTTCCTTCCTCCTCCTGCCATCCTCCCCTCCCCAGAATTAACTGCTGTCCTGAAGTTCGTGTAAATTCTACGGGCGATTCTGGGCTTTTATAATATCTTTGTTTCGGTAAACAATATACACTTTAGTTTATGGTCTTTAATTTTACACAGGTGGCACAATACTGTACAATTCACTTACCAACTTGCTTTCTTCATTCAACATTACCTGTTAGAGATTTACTCGTACCAATACATGCTGCCGAGTTCATCCATTAAGCACTGTGTGGTGTTCCATTGTAAGACCGAACCACTGCATTTGTCCGTTCCTTTCTGAGGGACAGAGGCTCCCGTCCCTGTTTCCTTGTGCACACATGTGGGCGCTTCTCTGAGGTTCACAGCTAGACCTTGAATTGCTGAGTCAGGGGGCACAAGGGTCTCATCTTTACTAGATATGGCCAGATTGCTTACCAAAGTGGCTGACCCATTTGCATACACTTTCACATGATCCTTTAAAAGACATTTTTATGCCCCTCATCACCTAATAAAATTAAGTTGCTGCCCGGCCGGTGTGGCTCAGTGGTTGAACCAGGAGGTTGTGGATCGATTCCCAGTCAGGGCACATGCCAGGGCTGCAGGCTCCATTCCCAGTAGGGGGCATGCAGGAGGCAGCTGATCAATGATTCTCTCTCATCATTAATGTTTCTATCTCTTTCTCCCTCTCACTTCCTCTCTGAAATCAATAAAAATATTTTTAAATATTAAAAAATAAGTTGCTAGCCCTAACCGGTTTGGCTCAGTGGATACAGCATCAGCCTGCAGACTCAGGGGTCCCAGGTTCGATTCCGGTCAAGGACATGTACTGGTTGCAGGCACATCCCCAAGTGGAGTGTGTAGGAGGCAGCTGGTCGATGTTTGTCTCTCATCGATGTTTCTAGCTCTCTGTCCCACATCATGCCGGTGTGATGATGGTTGCTTCCTCTCTTTGTCCCACAAAAGCTTCCTACTGTCTTTCACTTCCCGTCCTGTTGAGCCTCCAAGTCTGTGTATTACATATTTTAACGTGTGGCTTTTCACAGAGCATTTTGCCATTATCACCATATATCTTGCTGTTTCACTTAGACCTCAGAAAACATTTAAGCAAGCAAATTGAGCAGGTAAGCAATGGGTTAGAAGAACCAAAGAAGTAAAGATCTTGGGGTTTCTCTGGTTTCTATCATGTGGTTATTTCCTAAACGGGACTGGTAGTTAGACCAGCCATCATTACCTGGGTGTGTTTTGTGAATGGGGAAGCTGCTGTCCCAAACAACTTCCAGGCATCACGGTGTGTCCTTGAGGATTCAGGACCTGCTTCACAGACACACACACACACACACACACACACACACACACACACACACACGCGCGCGCACGCGCGCACCAGGAAAAAGCACAAAAGGAAGGAAAGGGTCCATTCCACTAGGGCAGTGGTTCTCAACCTTCTGGCCCTTTAAATACAGTTCCTCATGTTGTGACCCAACCATAAAATTATTTTCGTTGCTACTTCATAACTGTAATGTTGCTACTGTTATGAATCGTAATGTAAATATCTGATATGCAGGATGGTCTTAGGCGACCCCTGTGAAAGAGTCTTTCGACTCCCAAAGGGGTCGCGACCCACAGGTTGAGAACCGCTGCACTAGGGAAAATATGTTGACTACGCTGCCTGTCCAGTCACCTTGTCCACCCTTTCTCTCCCATGCGGAGTGTGTTTCTCTTATTTGTACAAAGAGTGAGATTTACAATGCAGTGTTCTAAGGTGTCTCAAATTTAAACTGTTCGTAGCAGTCTCATAATTATTTCAAGTCGAAAACACTGGGTACTTTTGTCATATGTAAAACCACTTGAATACATTCTGCTCTCCTCATTATATCTGTAAGAATCTGAGTTTTCAAATGCATTTAGTGGTTAACCTTACTTTTATTTTCAGGCCAATTGCTTAGAATCTGGTTAGTCTGGAGTATTATGTATCTAAGGCCTCCAGTTAAGCATCTTGTGTCATAAGATCACCGAGCTGCCACAGGGAAGCTTCGCATTAGAGCACCTAAATTCCTCTCACCTCAAGCGCCTTTCTTATGAGGCATTCTTAATTTCTTGAAGTAATCAGTTACCCCTAAGCTCTGCCTTCAGTAATCTGATGCCCACTGCTCGAGCACATAAAGGCCAGTAATTTTAGTAAAATTCCTTCCAACAATGGTATTTAAAACCCCACCCTGAGGAGGCGTTTATTCTTGAAGCATTTTCTTATTCCTCACCTCCTTCCTTCACTAAGTGGATTGCGAAATATGTTTCGTTTGGCATTTCAAGAGCAGCTCGGAAAAGTTAGCGATGTGGCTGTGGAAAAGTTAACGATGTGGCTGTTTTCACATGGGCTCTGGCCCTAGGGCATCGCCACCCTCAGCTGCCTGCACTTGAGTGAGGGGAGCAGAATCCTTCCCACGGAAACTGGGGAAGGAACGGGAAGTAGCTGCCTCTCTCCCAGATGGAATGCTTGAGCAGTAATTGTCACTGAATGTGTCCTAGGTTTGCCCACTGCAGAAAGTTCTCATACATCCTCAGTGGTTCTGATCCTGTTGGCAAAAGTGCCTGCCACAGGGGCATCGCTCTTGGTCAGCTCTCTGCTTACACTTCCCACCGCACCTCCCGGTTTCCTCACCTTCCCGACCCTCCCTCCCGCATAGTTTCCCAGAGGGGCTGGGAATTAGATTGAATAGTATTGAATTCAGCTCTTGCGTCTCTTTGTTCAATTGCACTTTCCAGCTCCACTGGCTCAGCTCAGTTTACTGTGGCTCGTTAAGTCTCGGGAGCCCTGGCGATGCCTCCATTTCCTTTTCACCAGTGTTAGTGTTTCCTAGAAAGATGGCGACAGTGACTTGTTTACATCTATACAGTATATGCCTTTTCAGGATCAGAGAATATAAGCCATGATTTTAAAGGAGTCGGCAAGATGACCTTGATGGATGGATGGGGAAACCTAAGCGCTGACAAGAGCCATGGCTTCCAAGTTAGAGCCTCGGTACAAAACTGTCTTAACCAAGAACTACCAATTGAAAAATGGTTTTCATGCCTGTGTTCTTACATTTATGCTTTTAACATTAACATGATATTCTTGAAAGCACCAATGGTATTTGCCTGTGTTTTGCCAGTAGAGAGCCAGGGTAAAGTGGGTGGCTGGGGTGCCCACACTTACACAGTAGCTGCAACTCGAGTCAATGTCTAGTGAAGGGTTGTGTATTAGGGACCAAGCCCGTACCTTGTCCTATGTGTTGGAGGTTAGGAAAGGCCTATCAATTACAAAAAAAACACACAACTTAACTATATGCTACTTTTAATGAGAAAAATTTCAACTTGTTTTTAACTAAAAATAAATATTTCAACAAATCTCTTACGAACTTGTTTTTTGAGCAAGTTAACACATCGAACTTTCATTGCGGCCACTAGTTTGTATGAGTGTAGGTTGGTCGGCAAGTGAATGTCTCACACATGTACTTGTCCAGGGTAAAGAAATACTTGGCCAGTGTTGACCGAGGTTAGCCATTGACCATTTATTTTCCATTGAAATGGAATGTGGACGTTTGCTTTGTTTCTTAACGTTTCACATTCCATCCTGGCAGGGAAGTGGCATATCACCAATCCCTCTGTGAAATCGCGCTTCATATGCCCATTCCCAACCGGTGCCTCCAAAGCTTCGTTCCCTGGAAAAGAGCTGAAATACTACTCCACTGCCCAGAGCGCCCTGCCCTCACTCTGACCACAGAGCCCACTGCTTTTGTTCACAAGGAGCAGTCGTTTTCCTGAAACAATCAAGTATTGCACACACTATCTGATCACTGAGGTGTTGGTGTTTTAGTAAACTGAACTCCGAGCCGAGGCCACGGTGTAAATCTTCCCTAGTTGTCCCAGTGCTGACCCCAGGCCGGGCCTCACAGATGGCATTACCTCTGAGGTCCCCGAGTGAAATTTCAGGATGGTGAGTAGCTACATTTGGCTGAGCTGCCTACTCAGGTGAAGCCGCAGCAGGAGAAGGCTCTGCCCTGGCTATGGCGAATGAGTCAGGACTAGGGGTTAGATCGCCCCTGAACCTGGTGTTCCAGGGTGGATCGGAGTGGATTCTCTGTGATTGGATGAGACGGGAAGAGAGCAGGATGAGACTGTGAACTCCAGAATGCTGCTGTGGCCCTCCTCTTCACACTGTCTGGCCCTTGATCTGGACCAGGCACTGGGTACCCTCGGGCCTCAGATAATCTGGTGAGTCTGCTTGGGCCTCCTCGGAAACAGGCACCTCTGCAGGCCCCAAGTGGCCAAGCCAAAAAGACCTGGGCAGAAAGGGGCTGCCCCAAGCCCCAGGCCAGGCTGTCACCATGGAGTTGTCACTGTCTCAGGCTTGTTTTCCACGTCAAACAAAAATAATGATGGAAGGATCCACACCGTCGTCGTAAGAGTTAGGATGGAAGGCGCTATGGGAATGGCAAGCAGGTTCCTCGATGGTTCTATACGAGGGCACCATTTAAATGCTCTCCAGTGTGTGCTGGTGGGAGTCCCCTCAGCCCCTCCCACCAGTGAGACAGGCTGCCTGACAGAGAAGGCTCTGGAGCCTGCTGGCTCTGCTCTGCCTTTGGGGACCACTTAGAATAAAGTCAAATCCCCCTTTCTTCAGACGGCCCATCCTGGGTGACACTGTCTAGCAGTGGCAGATGGCGCTGACTATCTCTGTCCTAAAATGAGCCTGGAGAGACAGGCCTGCACCCACCCCATCCCCTCCCTCCCAACAGCCCTACCCAGAGGCCGTCCTCCTGGGAATTTGAGCTTTCAGATTCCTTGGAAACTGACTCAGGTAAATCAAATTCACAAAAGCCTGGAGCATCCAGAACGACTGGAAATTCATTTGAAAATAAAACAGGGTACTCATGTTTGCAGAATAGAGCTTTCTCTTCCTGTTGGCAAGTTTAGAGGAACCAAATTACAGGGTGTTGAGTGGACAGGAATTAGGGGAAGGATTGGTTAGATGATCTCAGGAACCATGGTCACCAGGGCGTGATGACCTGGGGCACCCCCTCTACGAGCCCCTCCCCACCCCCAGATTGGACTGCCAGCTTCCTCGAAGGCCCACCCATCCCCCTTTCCTGCTTCCACAGCAGGCCAGCTCCCTGACTTCATATGGACTCCGTCCTTCCTTGGTCAGTGCCCTGGTCGGACAACGGTCTGGTCTGTTTTGTACTGATGTTTATCATTTAACCTGCAAAGGACAGTGCAATCGCCCAAGTCCTGGCGGGGGGTGGGAAAGGACCACAGGGCCCCCGTGACTATGGCTGCTGCTAGGCTGGCTGGCATTTGATTACACACAGATGCGTACCAGCTCATAGATGCTATTTTGTTTTTAACTCCTCTCTTTTTACAGTTGGAACTTTTATTTTGAGATCATTGTAGATTCTCATGCAATTGTTAAAAATACGACAGAACAATCCTATGTGCCTTTTACCTAGTTCCATCCAATGGTAACAGCTTGCAAAACTATAGTATAATGCCACAACCAGGATGTTAACATGGATACGTTCAAGACGGTTGAGGTTGAGCATCTTATTGAGCCTCTTCCCAGCTGAGGCCGTGGACGTGTTTAACAGGCACCCCGCCTCCTAAAGAGGTGGACTGGCATTCTCCTGTTTGTCTTCATGGAGAGGCATGAGCAGAAGGCAGCCCCACGCATTGCTGTGGTTGGGCTAAGGCCTTCTCATTTTGTGGCAAGTGCCCGCTGGAACTTGCGGCAGGGGGTCCAGAGCATTCACCCTGTGTCTCTTTTGAAACAGGAGGACCATGACACCATGGAAGCCGATCTGGACAAAGACGAACTGATCCAGCCCCAGCTCGGCGAACTCTCAGGCGAGAAGCTCCTGACCACGGAGTACTTGGGAGTAAGTACCACGTGAAGGGGTTGGGGGTCCTGAAGTAGAAAGGAGAGATGGACATTGATGGCCTGAATGTTTGCCATAACATATGAGGGTTTGGTCTATTCTGTTACGATACTGTGTTGATGAGAAGTTCCATGTTAGCCAGTGTGTTTCCAGTGGCCCTGAAGTGCACGGTGGCCCCAGCTGCCTGTCACAAGTAGACCTGTTGGTGAACAGAAGAGGGATTAGAATATAACTAAAGGGCACACGCCAGGGACCTTCATAATATCTGAAGGTCTGCCCATGCTTGGCAGTAATTATCTACCTGTCCAGCTTCTTAATTTTCACATCTTGTCTGTTAGAAGGAAAGTCTGAGTAGGAGAAAACAGCAGTATTCAGTGATTACAAATATCCTACTTCCACAAATTTTGCAAAAACATATGCCCAAACAGAAACACCTTACTAGGGCCCCCTCTGGGGCCTGGAAGCTTTAATTCCATCAGCCCTTTGGTAGTTCCGCCCTGTGCGTCAGCCCTTCATCCATGTGCTTGAGCTTCTTGGTCATGAGATGATGGATGCAGCTCTAGGATTAAATTCATGATAAAGTCGGGGAGAAGACCAAACATGCAGGCCAGCCAAACCCACCCCCTCACGTGCTTTTCCTGAAGCTCCATCTGGTGACATCCACATGTTTTACTGGTCAGAACTGGGTCACATGGCCCCTAGCCTGGGAGTCTGGGAAGGTGAGTATTTTTAAGTATATACATTTATACTTTATACTTTATTATACATCATAATTTCTTTAAGTGATTCTTCAGTACTCAAAAACTAGTAAATGGAAAAAATATATCTTTCACTTAAATTGGCATGTGTTGACCATCTTTTACTAGTAAATAAATTACATTCAGCTAAATCATGAGCTGCATTTTTTAAATTGTGGTTAAATTTTTTTAGCAGCAAAACTTTTAGAGGCAGATTTTGTTCTTTCAAATACACTCTCATCTGTGACAGAGAAAGCCGAGTTCCTCTGGGTAGTCCGGTGGGTGCAGGAACACTTTCTCTTTTCCTCCCAGCATCCCCTGAGCATTTCTGTGGACCCCTGTGCAGACAGCAGGTTGTTAGACCAGACACTGTTTAAGATCTTTCCAGCTCAGAAAGGCTCCTCTGCAGCTGAGGGTCCCAGAAATCGCATGGGCCGCACCGTGGCTCCCCCTGCAAGGTCAGCGGGTTGTAGGTAACGAGGAAACAGTGGCTGCTCTG
The DNA here is from genome assembly GCF_000327345.1 of Myotis davidii. NCBI lineage: Eukaryota > Metazoa > Chordata > Mammalia > Chiroptera > Vespertilionidae > Myotis > Myotis davidii. Next base: position 2,607,300 of record NW_006288615.1, read on the forward strand.
AGACCCCAGGCATGCCACATGAGAGGTCCTGGGCCCTGCACACTGAACCCTCCTCACCAAGGACCTTTCCTCTGGTACCTTGATAATAAACCAGACCATTCTGTCCCACAAACCAGACTCGGTTTCCTCACCCACTGAAGAGGACAGATACCACATGCCATAAATTATTTCTTAGGTCTGTGACATTTTAAGGACTTGGTTTGGCTGCCTGGGTTTTCCAAAGGCTGAAACACTCAAATATCAGTGATATGTTTTCTCTCCTCCTGGAAGGAAGTCGGGGGGCGGTCAAGCTCCAAAGGACAGTGGAGTGGGGAGAAGGAGGCAGAGGGCTGGCAACAGACTTGAAGGAACCCATGTATTCACTGTCTCCCTTTCCCAGGAGCTTCAGACTTAGCCCCCTCAGCTCTGTGTGGAAAGACCCAAGTGTTCTGACAGGCAAAACGGGGGGAAGAGAAGGTATGAAAGGTCCTAAAGTACCGCTGAGAACTGGACGTAAGGGGCCTGCTCTGTGGTGAGGCCTAGGTCCTAGCGGGGGGGCAGTGTGACAGGGAGGTCAGAGTGGACAGCAGTATCAAGCGATTGCAGTTCAAACCGCTCTCTGCGAATTTCACAAGTGATATAAAGGAAAACAAAACTACGTTTTAGTTCTTATTTGGAAAGCTTAATTCTGTTCCATTTCCTCCAAGAGGGTAGAGGCCTCCCTCCCACCTTCTCTCTCCTGTCTTTTTCCCTTCCCTTACCAGTGCAGGTCTAGGCCCAGCCTACCTGCTGCCCACTGCCCTAGCTGGTGGCTGTCCCCACAACACAGGTGAGGCCTATTGATGCTTTCCATCAGAAAGTGACCCTTTTTCTTCTCCTTCACTCAAATAGTTGTAGATAAACCCAAATAACTTGTCAGTAAAAATCAAGAAATCACAGATATAATTCCAATTTTTAAAAAATTTAAACTTTTTTCTTTGAAATAATCATAAATTCACAGAAAGCTGAAAAAGTCGTGCAGAGAGATCGCATGTCCCCTCACCCAGTTTCCCCAGTACCTTATGTAACTGCAGCGCTTATCAAACCAGGAAATTGGTGTTGGAGCATCCACAGACTTTATTCAGATTTCACCAGTTTTTCAGTGACTTCTTTTTTGAACAACTAAATTATTAACATAATATAACCATATTACAGAACACTTGGAAAAATTACTCTTGGTTCTACTATCCCACATAGCCACTGCAGTCATTTAGTATCTTTGACTAAATCCCTCCAGACTTTTTTCATACTTTTAACATAATCAAAAGCATCATTTATATGCAGTATTATAACTTGACTTTTATTTAATGTTTTAAATGAACATTTTCTTTATAACTAGTATTTATCAGTGTAAATGGCTATATAATATTTCAAATGAACATGCCATGTTTTACTTAATTATTCCCCTATTACTGGACAGTTAGATTGTTCCAGTTTCACTCTCTAATACTTTTGTAAAGCAACTTTATTTAACATTTTCCATGTTTGGGATTCTTTCACTATGATTGACACCCAAAGATATGAACATTTTTACGACTCTTTTTTTTAAAATATATTTTATTGATTTTTTACAGAGAGGAAGGGAGAGAGATAGAGAGTTAGAAACATCGATGAGAGAGAGACATCGATCAGCTGCCTCCTGCACATCTCCCGCTAGGGATGTGCCCGCAACCCAGGTACATGCCCTTGACCGGAATCGAACCTGGGACCTTTCAGTCTGCAGGCCGACGCTCTATCCACTGAGCCAAACCGGTTTCGGCTTTTTACGACTCTTGATATAAAATGCCAAACTGCTTTCCAAAAGAGGTATCTCAGATTTCCAGCCACTAACATTTTCTTTTTTGTTAATCCTCACCCGAGGATATTTTTCCATTGATTTTTCTAGAGAGAGTGGGAGAGGGAAAGACAGAGAGAAACATCAATGTGAGAGAAACACGTCGATTGGTTGCCTCCTGCCTGACCAGGACCCAGGCCGGGAGGAGCCTGCAACCAAGGTACATGCCCTTGACCGGAATCGAACCCAGGACCCTTTGGACCAACTGAGCCACCTGGCCAAGGCTAGAATTGTAGTTTCTTATAAGTACCGCGCGCTAACCGATTGCGCCACTGGAGCTCCTAAAATTGTAGTTTCTAATTAGCTGTGTTGAAAAACTCAAAAAGAGTCAGAAGGCTACTGCTAGAAATAAATAATAAAGATTTATTCAAGGGACTTAGGGTATGCAAACCGGAAACACAACTAGGCAATACCCAGTGTTCCAAAGAAGAAAGAAAGCTGAGGGCTCTTGCAGTAACAAGTACATTCTTGGAAAGAATCAGTCCTGCATTCTTCGCCTCTGGATTGGTCAGAGAGGATAATTCTCTAGATGACCATGGTCTGGAAACTGCATGTCAGGTGGTCTGGGTACTCACACATTCCTCCTCCGTCCTTCAGAAGGTTATCTGGGTCTGTTGTGTATCCAGGCATTGACACCGGACTGGAAAGTTCCAAAGTTCAAGTTCCCAGACTAGTTAAAGCAAGAATAGAATCATTTCTTCAATACTCGACTTACTTGATTTTAGTAATTTAGCAGCTTGACTCTGGTGACTTCATTTTATTTCTTCACTTCCTCATTTGTAAGATTGACTATTTTTCTATTTTATGGTGATATTTTCTGTTTTGTGCCTTGGCTGTTTGAATTCTTTGCCCACTTATCTATAAGAGATCCTTATCTGATGAAAATTTTAACTTTTAATTTAAGTTAAATTGAAAAATTTAACTTAAATTTGCTGCAAATATTTCTTCTTAGTCTGTTGCTTATCTTTAATATACTCTAGATTTGGAAATGTTAGATTTGTTGTTGCTGTGGTTGCCTCCCGCATTCCCCCCGACTAGAGCCAGAATTGAACCCACAACCCTTGGGGAGGGACAGCACTCTAACCACTTAGAACACTGGCCAGGGTGGAAACGTTAATTTTTCATGAAACTAAATCTGTCTTTTTTCCCGTCTTGCTTTCAAAAGTTGGTCTTCTCCAGAGATGTGATATTACTATATTCAACTATTCTTGTCTCCTTTTTTAAAAAAAATTTTTTTTTATTGATTTCAGAGAGGAAGGGAGAGGGAGAGTTAGAAAAATCAATGATGAGAGAGAACCATTGATTGGCTGCTTCCTGTAGCCCCCTACTGGGGATCAAGCCTTCAACCCAGGCCTGTGCCCTTGACCGGAATCGAACCCAGGACCTTTCAGTCTGCAGGCTGACGCTCTATCCCCTGAGCCAAACTAGCTAGGGCTTGTCTCCTTTTTTTTTTTTATGGTCTGATTTTTTTAAATTTATATTACTAAATGGTGTAATACGCAAACACAAGGAGAAAATTTGAATAATCTATGGCATGATCCATCCTCTTTTATTTGCAAAGCCTCGTACTACTATAGATCGATGAATTAAATATAGTAAGTTCTACTTCTAGGTCAGCTTTCAAGATGCTTTCTCCAGCCCCTTTTTCTCTTTCCTTCCACCAGATCATGACCAACACGGGGAAGACGAGGCGGAAGGGCCCAGCTGGTGTGCAGTGGGGCGGCGACGAGCCCCTGCGCAGGCCTGTCACCCCCAGCGGCCATAGGAATGGGTACCCAGTGTAAGTATGGGCTAAAAGGATTTATTTTCTTAAACTGCAATGTAAGATGTATGTTTATAACATTTCAAAATAAAATGTTTCTGTTGAAAAGCATTTATCCTGCCTCAGTCAGCATGGCTCAGTGGGTTGAGCATCAACCTATGAGCCAGGAGAGAAAGAAGAGACATGTTCCATACCTGGGGGCACGTGTGGCTGTCCCCTGATTGGTGGATATGGTCCCTGCAAGGAATGAGAAACCTCATTTTCCTGAAACCGTGGGCCTTCCCACTATAGCAAAGCAATTGCCCATCACCACCCTCCATGCATGTCACTCGGTGCAGATGGTGTGCTGATTGCTGTGGGTGCACCAGTAAATGAGATGGGATTCCTGCTCTCAGCAGCGCCTAAAGGGGAGAGAACTGGCCTATGTGGTGTGGTCGGAGTAGGTGGCAGGGCGCAGGGGTGGCAGAAAGGACATTCAGGAGCTTAAATCAGCCTCTTTAAAAAGTAATATAACTGTCCACGCATACCAGCACCCCCAAGAACCCAGTGCTGCCAGAGCATAGACAGATGGAGAATCTCACTGACCTTGGGGGCACTCTGATACTGTGCTTTGTATGCATTCAGAATACTAGTACTTTTGGAGTCAGTGATCCCACTTCTAGGATTTTATACTGAGAAGTCAGAATTTTACAGAGATATATACAAAGGTATTTATTGCCACATCTATAATAATAAAAGCGTGATATGCTAATTAGACCCGAGGACCTTCCAGACGAGGCAGCCAATGCAGCTGGGAGGGAGGGATCCAGGCAGCCACTGCGGCTGCAAAGGCCTACTCTTGCATGAATTTTGTGCATCGGGCCTCTAGTTATTTATAAAATGAAAAATAATCTAAATGGCCCAAGTTGGAGGCTGATTACATAAATTATATATTCACACAAAACAGTATTGAAAAATGATGTTTTAGAAAAATATTTAATGCATGGGAAGAGCCTCATAATATATTAGGAAATGATAAAGCAAATTAAAAATAGTGTGGATCTAGCCTACTGGCCACTCACAGTGATCCCAAGTTTTTGTGTATGGTTTTTTGGGGGTATGTATTTGCTTTTGTTGTTGTTAATCCTCCTCTGAGGATATTTTTCCACTGATCTTTTAGAAAGAGTGGAAGAGAGAGAGAAACATAAATGTGAGAGAAACACATTGATTGGTTGCCTCCTGTAAGCACCCTGACCAGGGCCTGAGCCGGGAAGAGCCTGCCACCGAGGTACATGCCCTTGACTGGAATGGAACCTGGGCCCCTTCGGTCTGCGGGCCGATGCTCTATCCACTGAGCCAAACTGGCTAGGGCTGTATCTGCCTTTTTTAAAAGATGTCAAAAATGTCTAGGTATTTGGAGGGCAGAACATTATAGATTCTATATATTCTCCTAATTTTTCATGATAAACACTGGTTTTATAATCATGAAAAGAAAGGTTGAAAATAAAAACAAATACAACGGTCTCTGTGCAATTCGGGACCTTCCTCAGGCCAGCGTCAGATGCGTGCCACCCCCTTGGCCTGTTTTTTTCTGATCCAAGCCTCCCTCCTCCATGGATTCGAGAATTCCTTCTCCTCCCATCACTGCCCGAACTTTGCTCCATCATTTAATGCCTCTTTTGCTCCCTCTTCAAACTCACCTCCAACTGCCACTGGTATCTCCCTGCCTCCCTCTCCTCTCTGGTGACTTCCCTGGCCCATCCTCCTCTCCCTTCACAGCCCCACGTGGTCTGGTAGTGACTTCAGCAAGTTACTGCTGCCTCATCCATGGTGGCCTTCCTGTTCTGACCCCAGAACACTGCTGACAGCCCTCCCGCTCCATGTCCGCTGACACTGTGGGCGGTCCCTCACTCTCACCCTCTTCCTCCTAAATGCCGTGTACTGCAGGCCCCACTTGTCTGGTTTCCATGCTGCTGACACCCACATCTCTAATTTCAGCTCAGACTTGTCCCCGCAGCATCCCTGATTCAGGTTTCCTGGGTGAAGACACGGCCCTCTGAGCCCCCTGCTTCAGGGAATGGTGTCACTACCCAGACACTGAGCTAGAACTGTCCATGGACACAGAGCCCTCTCCTTCCCATATGCTCCTGCTCTGGCCCTTCTCTCTGCCCTCCTGAGCGCTCTCCTCTGCCCAGGAAAGCCTCCTAAAGGACCTCCCTGCTGGGTCCCCGCTCCACACCATGGACATGGAATGCCATTCCTGTGGCTCCTGTTTCCTTTAGAGATCAAATCTAGTCAAACCCTGGCCGGCACAGTCCCTCTCTATTGACGCCCACCCCCTCTCCTCCAGCCCTGGAAGCTCCCAGGACACCATGTACCTGCAGTTGCCAGTCCTTATGGTGCTTAAATCTTTCTGCAACAACCCAGCGTGAGTCATTTATTTGCCTCTTCACCTTGCTCATGGTGTTACATCTGGTAAATTCTCCCTCTTTTGGCCCCAGGTCAGAGTTCAGGACTGGCACACATACACCCGTACACACACACACACACACACACACACAGCGTTTCGTGCCCCCTTAGGACAGTTAAGTGTCTGCTTGTCTTTGCTATTGGAACTGACATTCAAGAACAACTACTTCATGGGGCCCACTCCTAAGACAGGTGGGCAAGTGCTTGCCCCGATGTGCCCCCACCCCCCACCCCCAGCCCTCACTAGAGGTGGTGGCTAGTGTCTCCTTACTGAGGGGAGTGAGTGCTGTGCATATAGGCTGGCCTGGGAGCACCCTTCTCGGTCCCATCTGTCACACCTGGCCTGGGTCTGGTGCACTGAGACACCTATACATGTCTGCTGGATGAATGAGTATCTGCCAGACACCTTCACCCACCAGGTGCCGACAGAAGGCCATGCCTACACCATCTAGGCCAGTGGTTCTCAACCTTCCTAATGCCACGACCCTTTAATACAGTTCCTCATGTTGTGACCCTCAACCATAAAATTATTTTCGTTGCTACTTCATAACTGTAATGTTGCTACTGTTATGAATCGTTCTGTAAATACCTGATATGCAGGATGTATTTAGGCAACCCCTGTGAAAGGGTCATTTGACCCCCAAAGGGGTCGCGACCCACAGGTTGAGAACCACTGATCTAGGCAGATTCCTGTGTTTGCCTAACTCCTGTTGTGGCTGACATGACATGTCACGTCTTTTCGGATTGGACCCATCCCTTCACTAATCTATTTCACCCTTAGAGGATGAAGCAGAAGATTGGTTCCTTAAATTGATTGAAATGTCATACCCCAGGTCACTCAAAGCCAAAAGATAGAATTGTGTCTTAGAAAGATACTAAGCTACGTATCACTAAATGTATAAGAGCTAACATGATCAAGGCAAGGGTACTTCTTAGTTTCTACCAATACCCCTAAAAAGGCTTAATATCTGCTAATAGCAAATTAACAAAAGAATTTCAGGTACTTCCACTTTCTGTATTTGTTTGTGATGCTACAAGATAGTCAGCAGTCCAATATCTCCTGGCTTTCTGTTTTGATGGCTGTTTTTCATTTTTTCCTGCAGGTTGGAAGACCATCCCGTTTCCCCCCAGACATCCCGACATGCCCGGAACGGCTGCCTCCAGTCCCCACCCAAGGCCCACCTTCCAGTCTGCAAGGGCGGCAAGCCTGGTGCTTCGGAGCCTTGCGTTTCGACTTCATGTAATAACACGGGCAGCACGTGGGGACACTTTGGGGCTGCTGATTTCTAAAAAGTATTTTTCAGATGCCAGAAAAAATACATATGCGTTGCATCAGAAACATACAAAGTATTTTCTTTAATTTTCAAGAGGAAATTAAAAGGATATGAGCAAGCCAGATAAGACCCTAATCTCCATTCAAATAGGAAAAACAACAGAGGAGCAGGTCAGATTCCAATATGAGAAACATCTGAGAACTTTTATCATCTGCCCACAGTTGGATCCAAACACTTCCAAGCCCGGGTTTGGAGCAGCAGACAGTCCCAGAGCGTAAAGGAAGCAGGCTGTCGGGGACTCGGGGGGCAGGGGAGGGGGGTCTTCTGCTGTGAGCAGTGCTAGAGGCTCTGCCAGCTTTGATCATCTGTTCTTTACTGGGTTCTGCTAGAGCTTTAAGCAGTAATACGCCTTTCGGCTCAGTGTATGCAAAGGTTTCTGCTGCCCGGGTGGAGGTTTTAGGCTGTGTAACAATTTTTGCCAATTTGACCTGATGCCGTTGAGTAAAAAATGGTTTCAAGTTCCATAGGCCTGGACCTCCAAAAAGTTGCATTTAGGGTAACTTATTTATCAGTAACATCCTGCTTGTACCAAATGACCACCAGGGTGGCTCTCTGTCTTGCACTGATTGCCAGTGTGGTCCTATCTTTTGGAAAGACGTACATGCTGTTACCTGCCAGGCGGCATTGGAGGTTATCATAGACAGAGGGCTGAGTGGCAGCTGATTGGCAATGTTGACATTATTGTTGTTTTCAAGATCAATTAATATTAGCCCTGACAGCGTGAAGGCCCTGGCAAATTCTGGTTCCTCAGGTGAGGACAGTGGGCACCCACCAGGGACTCGGCCTTGGCAATCACCAGTCCCCCCCAGTGCCTCTCCCTGGGGAGGCAGCAGCTGCTCAGCAGCCCCTCCAGATGGGGGGCCTGGAGTAGGAACAGCTGCGTATCCCAAGATACGCTGTGGGTGCACCTGTCAGCCTGCTCTGAACGCTGAGACCGTAGTCTGAGTCTCCCAACCTCCACCTGCTTCTGTTTTCTCAGACTCCCCCTCTGCCCATCAACTCCCCTCCCACCTTGGCGGACTCCAGAACACTGACCTGTGTGCCCTCCACCTGCCAGAGACTAGGCCTACCAACCTCTGCTCACCCGCTCTGCCAGGCCGCTCTCAGCCTCGGGCCAGCGTCTTCAGCTCCCCTTTACATTCCTTTTACTCACCCCAGTTCTTCTCTGGGAGAAGCCAAGCCTAGGTAGCGGCTTTCCCTAGGTCCCTTAGTGAGCACCTACTCCGTTTCTGGTCTAGATTCCGTTCCTCCTTCTACCCTCTTTCAGGCTTGCCCAGCCATAGCCACCCGGGACCGATGTCCCCAGGCCAGTGTCAGCTTCTTGGCTGGTCTGGCCACAGCCATCTCTTCCTTTTGTCACCCAGCCTCTATGTGAGGAGGGGTGGCAAACAGTCTTGGCTTCCATGCTTGGGATGCTAATTTGAGACTGGTTGTGAGCTGCAGCTGGGCTCCGCCAATGCAAGTGCTGTGCGGATGAGCAAGGAGAGAAGAAGGCCGAGGGCTGGGTGGCCACCCTGATCCCATTGTCTTTGTGTCATTCCTTCCCTGATCTGACTCCTGGCCCTCCTCCATGCAATCCTGCTTCTCCAGCCTTTTCTGCCTCCTCTGTGCTCTTGCTCACCTTGTCTCCCATCCCATCCTGGCCTCGCCCAGCTGCTCCCCACGGGTCCCCTTGCACACATGACCTGCTGAGTCTGGCCTCCTGGCCTTCACTCGGCTGGGAATTAACGCCCCACCCAGGACCCAGTGGGGACCCACCAGTGTGACCTGCAGGGCATTGCTCAGGACGCCCCCTTCAGACCTATGCATCAGTCAACACGAAGGTAAAACTCATGAGCAGAAACCTGTGGGACCCTCAAACTGCTTGATCAACTGAATGCAAGGCCAACGTATTTTTTTTATTGATTTCAGAGAGGAAGGGAGAGAGAGATAGAAACATGGATGATGGGAGAGGATCATTGATTGGCCGCCTCCTGCACACCCCCTACTGGGGGCTGAGCCCGCAACCCAGGCATATTCCCTGATCAGGAATAGAACCGTGACCTCCTGGTTCATAGTGACACTCAACCACTGAGCCACACCAGCTGGGGGAAGTACAATCTTTTTAAGCAAAAAACTCACCCCAGGTGCTGGAAGGAAATCATTCCCAAGGAATAAAGCCAAGAATATGGCCTGAGGGAAGTTATTCTCATTTCCCCAATGACCAAGACTATCTTGAATACCAGCATCACATGCCTTGTCAGTGGGCCCTGGAGTTAAACATGCCCAGCCCTGTCTGAGATGGAGGAACAGAAAGGAAACCAGTGCTTGTCCCAGGAAGCCTCAGGGCACACAGGCAGCTGCCCTTCTCCCCACAGCTCCCAGCGCTCACTGACTGAGAGACCCCAGAGGCCTCCGCAGTGTGGCGAAGGGTGACTGCTATCTGGTGACTGAACCAAAACCACAGAGGGTCTAGGGAGAGTTCAGCTTAGTTCCTCCTCCTAAGCCCATTAAGCAGAGAGCACAGACAAGCCAGCCATTGAAGCATGGATCAGTTCCAGACCCAGTTCTTGGGGGAGACTGTCCAGTAGATAAAGCCACCCGTTGGGTCTCATACCAGAAACAGACTCCTTATTTGGAAGTCAGAGATATGCCCTTGCAGGCTGAGGAAACCTGCCAGAAAGACTTTTTACATTTAAGATAAAGCAGAAGCCATATCACAGAGGTACCAGAGAGATTTTTTTTAAATATATATTTTATTGATTTTTTTTACAAAGAGGAAGGGAGAGAGATAGAGAGTTAGAAACATCGATCAGCTGCCTCCTGCACACTCCCTACTGGGGATGTGCCCGCAACCAAGGTACATGACCCTGACTGGAATCAAACCTGGGACCTTTCAGTCCGCAGGCCGAGGCTCTATCCACTGAGCCAAACTGGTTTCGGCAAGAGAGATTTTTTAAAAAACTGAAAAGATTGGAAGCTGTGAATCCAGACTTTGTCGCTGCAGAGCTCTGACAGCGAACATGGACCCCTTGGGCTGTAGGAAGAGAAGAGGAAGTGGGGCCAGAGAAGAAGGGGTCCAGGTCCCTGTCCCCAGGTTCGGAGGACACCTCCTGGGCAGTCACTTCCCCCGGGAGGGCCTTCTCTTCACTTCCCCCTGGAGGTCTGGAGGATGAGCCGGGCCTGGTCCCTGGCAGAGGGTCAGCTCAAGGCTGCAGCTGGGAATTAGGGATTCAGGCCTACAGGCGTCCGGGGCAGCTCAAAATAAAGAAAACCCCACCTCTGGGACTGCTAGGCTTACCAAGTAAAAATACAGGGCACCAAGTTGAATTTGAATTTCAGAAAAAAACACACATAATTGTTCAGTGTGTCTCTGGCTCCTGTTGGAATTCCATGTGTTGTCGGCTTTTCGCTGAGGCAGAGGGGAACCTGGGGAGGCCACCGGGCAGGCAGGCCTGCACTTCCCTGTGCTGCGTGTGTTTGGGCCTGAGCGCGCTGCTTCACCCCGGCTGTAGGTACTGCCCATCGAGGGGGCTGCCTAGAAAGTCCCAGCTGCACAAAAAGCAAGTCCCTGTCCATAACTGCAGGGACCGGCCAGGGGCTGGCCCAGGTGTGAGCTTTTCTTGGCTTTGCCGCCAGACCTGTAAAGAGCATCCTCAAGAGGCTCCAGAACAGAAGTCACTGAGCTCTCTCTCCTTCCCCCCAGCCTCCAGGGACGCCAGGCCAGAGGAGTGGCTGCCAGGAAGACATCAGGGAGAGCCTCGCCTGCCCCCCTCCGTGGCCCCCAGCCACCCGAGGGAGGTGCCCTGGGCCCTGTGCAGTGGAGAAGCCACCAGGTAGGAAAGGGAGGTGTTCTCCGAGTCCCGGGCTCTGGTGAAGGAAGAAGGAGCACTTACTGGGGTCTGAGGGGAGGTGCTGAGATCCCTGGGAACACAGCCACCCGCCTGATCACCTCAGAGCAGAGGGGCTCTGGTGCCTGAGAACTGTCTGTTATCAGCCCAGAAGGAGAAGAAATTCATAAACGCGCCCAGGGACTCGGGAGAACTGTAAGGTGAACACATCTGGGGGTGGGGTGGGGGGCATGACTCAGGGCAGCTTGAGGGCAGCATCCACTCTCAGCACTTGGCTGTGGAGACGGGTGGGATGGAGGGGAGAAAACGGAGAAGGAAGGCAGTGGCATGGTTTGGCTCAGATGTCAGCTTCCTGAAACAAGTCAAAGCCCTCCAGGCAGAGAAAAGGGCGTTTCTCTTACTCTGCACCCACGGAGCACAGGCTGGCCTTTGTGGGTCACTCGGGGTCCTTGGAATATAGATGGGGCCTTTCGGGGGTCTCACAGGCCCCTTCTCTCAGACCCGAGGAGACCTCAGGGAGAGGAGCCCCAGACCCAGCATCTCCTGAGCGCCAGGCACCCCAGCTGCCCACCTCTTCCTCCTGCTACAAACTCTAGTCACTCCACCGCATTCCAGGGCCACGGAGCCCACCGTGTGGTCATGTAGCCCATGACCGGCTCCCACGTCCTCCCAGACAAGCTACGTGTAGGGTGTTGGTCCCAGTGTGTTCTCTCCTGGCCTAGAACAGGCTCTTAACTTATTTGTTGGGTGAATCAGGAGGAGGAAGGGGGGATAGTGGCTCTCTGCAAGGCTCAGTGTTCCCAAGTCCTCTTTCTCTGCCTTTAGGGTGAGGACAACCCCTGCCCCAGAGGAGTTGGCTGGGTGGGTGGTGCTGCGTAACTGCTCAGAGCTGTGGGTGTGGGCACATGGTAAATGAGAGGCTTGCTGAGATGGTTTTAAATGTTTGCAGCCCCAGCCCCACCCCCGTGGCTTCCAGCACAGGCCTCCCTGTGGGATTGCCTCCGGGGAAGCGGGGAGTGAAGGTTCAGACCCCACACCACTGCCTGCTCCACCCTCCTGTGGCCACGTTTTCCTTTTCTTTTTTCTGTTTTGCTTCTTAGACTCCTTCGCATTGAGTAGCTAGGGAAGGAGCGATTCTATGAACCAGGCTTTAAAAATACTTTTATTTTTTAAGGTATTTATCCTGAGAAGAGTCAAGGTGCTCTCCCGGGAAATCTGTCAGCCCAGTCCCTGGAGTGTGCAGGGCGTGGTTTTCCGCTGTCCCCTCGGGAAGGTGGTGGGCCACACTGCCCAGATGGGCACAGGGTCCTGCCCAACACCCATCAGCCCTCCTGCTGCCTGCTGGTCCCGCTCGAGAGGCACAGCACACAGACAGGAGCCCTGCGGGGCGGGAAGGGCATTTGCCTAGACCAGGGGTAGGCAAACTTTTTGACTCGAGGGCCACAATGGGTTCTTAAACTGCACCGGAGGGCCGGAACAAAAGCATGGATGGAATGTTTGTGTGAACTAATATAAATTCAAAGTAAACATCATTACATAAAAGGGTACGGTTTTTTGTTTTTTTTTTTTTTAGTTTTATTCATTTCAAACGGGCCGAATCCGGCCCTTGGGCCGTAGTCTGCCCACGGCTGGCCTAGACCTTCCCTCCAGGCAGCCAAAGGACAGGGGAGGGATGGGCTCCTCGAATCCAGTCCTCAGCTGGGAGCAGAATCAAACAGAGATCCTGTCCTGCCACAGACAGGAAATGACTATTCTGCAAGTATTTTGTCATTTAAAAAGAAGGAGGGAAGATATTTTTTCATCTGTCTACTGTTAAGGTTAAAAAAAAAGTTCAAATCTGTAAAGAATTTTGTGAGTTTAATTGAGCCAAACTGTCAACAATTGCCAGGAAGCAAAATCTCAATGGATTGGGATAATGCTCCTGAGAAAGGTGAGTTCATACCTTGTTTTTATAAATTACCATCAAAAGGAAAAAACCTAAGTGGGTTACTTGAAATCCATTGGTGATAGATTAGGGAGGTAGGAGAAAGCAAAGCAGGGAAACCTCTGGGATTGGATAAAAAATGAAGTGATGGACATATGCTTCTTTTCCATACATGGGTACAAGGTAGTTAACATAGTTAACAGCTGGTGATTAACATGAGAACAATAGCAATGAGGGAAAGCCCTGGTGCCATTTTTGTGCCCTGAGGGGTCCGGAAAAGGGGTTACAAGTTCCCCAGACATTTCACACGTATGTTATTTTAGATGCAAAAAGACAATAGGCTAAGTAAAATCGAAGTTAATCTTTGTCAGGGAAAATACTAGCCTAGGACACGACTACCCACTATAAACTGCTTTTAGTCAAATATTTAATTTTCAGATCATCCTTTGTGGTTATTTTAGGTCTTTAAGTTTGCCCAACCGCTATGCAGGTTTTCCCTGAACTAGTCAGGTGAGCATGTGGCCCCCTCTTGTTTTTTTCGTCCATACTACACATATGCTTTTCCCCCTCATATTTTTCCCAAAAGGATATATGGCAGCTCACGATGACACATACACAGTGCATCCAGCCAAAAGAAATGCAAACTAGGAGGCCTGAGAAACTAGGCTGGGAGAGTTGGAAACCCCGTGAGGTTTTCCTACGTCCTGGTGTGTTCTCTCCCCAGCTCCTAGCCCCCACATGTTTCTGGGTTTTGTTATAGCCCCAAGGAAATAACGGAAGCAGTGACCCACCGCTGCTAATGAACCCCATGAGCAGACTCCACTTAGGAGTCCCCTGAGCATCTTAATGCAAAGGGAAGTTTCAGAGAAGTACAGGGACACAGGATCCTCTGTGTGGGGATTATGACTCAGCAGCATTCCAAACACAGGGAGAATAGTATCTCCAGGGGCCTTTTATTGCTCTTCCTTCCAGCGCAATGTTCCTATTGATAAGCAGAGACCATATAAGGGGGCTGGGCCTCTCAGCTAATAGTTACCTATCTTTCAGGGCCCCTCCCAATTTACACATATATTGCAATTTACATTTTTCCCGGTACCCAGCACCATGTGATCCTGCAGCAAATTACTTTTTCTAAGTCATAGGTGACAGCTGTCCTGAACTTCTTTTCCACCTGCTTTTTCTGCTCTGCCCTAATCTGGCCTCATCTCCCGCCAAACCATCACCATTTCCTGGCTGCCCAGGCTGCTGAGCTCACCATTCTGCAGGGAATGGGAGCCAGGCTGACCCTTACCAACAACCATCAGCCCCTATGTTCCACCATGTCCTCCCCAGACGGCCCTGCCGCCATCGCCCCTGAAGAGTTTAGTGACAGTGGCCAGCATCCTCAGACAGCATTGCCCCTCCTGCAGCAGCCCCAGGGTGGTTTGGAGAACCTGGGGGGGGGGAGGGGGACATGCTCTGGCAAGCCAAGGGATGGCTCCCTGGTGCTTTGCGGAAGGCCACTTTCTCCAATGCTAGAGGGAGAGGCAGCCAGAGGGAGCCCCTGTCTGAGGGTGCTCTTTCCCCAGCATCACTACCCGAGCCAAACAAAGGTCATGTTCTAGGTCAAAAAAGAGCTGGCTTTTGTTGTGTTTGTTTGTTTATTAAATGTATTTTTTAACATGTCAAATCCAATGAAGCAAAACCTTCTTAGAAAATTGTTTTTTCATTTAAATTATTTTTTGTTGAAAGTATTACATGTCTCCTTTTTCCCCCCTTGATCCCCTCCAGCCCACTCCTGCCTCCACCCCATGGATAGTCATAAGGGAGAGGGTTAGAGAGTTAGAAACACAGATGAGAAACATAGATCAGCTGCCTCCTGCTTACCTCCTAATGGGGATCGAGCCCACAACCAAGGTACATGCCCTTGACCAGAATCAAACCCAGGACTCTTCAGTCATGGGCCAATGCTCTATTCACTCAGCCAAACCAGTCATGGTAGTTTATCTCTTACTTCCCCCCCCTTCCTCCCTTGCCTTCCCTCTGAGGTTAAATATGTTATTATTGATTTTTTAGAGAGAGGGGAAGGGCGGAGAGAAAGAAACATCGATGAGAGAAACATCGGTCAGCTGAGGCTGGCTTTTAAGGTGTATTAGTCAGGCTTCTCCAGAGAAACAGAACCAACAGGATATGTGTGTATATATAGATAGAGAGAGAGAGAGCTTTACTTTAAGGCAGTGGGTCTCAACCTTCTGGCCCTTTAAATACAGTTCTTCATGTTGTGACCCAACCATAACATTATTTTCTTTTTTCATAAAATTATTTTCGTTGCTACTTCATAACTGTAATGTTGCTACTGTTATGAATCGTAATGTAAATATCTGATATGCAGGATGGTCTTAGGCAACCCCTGTGAAAGGGTCATTCGACTGCCAAAGGGGTCGCGACCCACAGGTTGAGAACCACTGCTTTAAGGCATTGGCTCACATAATTTACTTGAAGGAACTGTAGAGGCTTGACAAGTCTAAAATTTGCAGGGTGGGCCAGCAGGCTGGAGACTTGGGGAAGAACTGAAATTCGAGTCCAAAGGCCATCTGATGACAGAATTCCTTCCTGATCAGGAAAGTTCAGTTTTTTCCTGCTCAGGCTTTCAGCTGATTGGATGAGGCCCACCCATATTATGGAGGGCAATCTACCTTATTTATAAAGTCCACTTAGTTAAATCTTAATCTCATCCAAAAACACCTGTACAGAAACATTCAGAAATAACATTTGAATAACTATTGGGGTACCATGGCCCAGCCAGGTTGACACATAAAATTAACCCACACAAAAGGTTTTGATACACATTACCAAATTGCTCAGCTAAAGGCTAGGGCCCTTTTCTGGTTGCCCTGGGATGGGGAGATTATAGAGTCCTGAGCCCTGCTGCTCTCTCTCTACTTCTTGCCAGCTCATTTCAGCTGCCCCCAACCCTGCAAACTTGACATTACTGCCCATCAGCTTCAAGGCCCCATTTGGCAAAGCTGGCCAGCCATCCTGAGTCTGCATAGCTAGCTCCTGTGACCCAGGATGACCCTCCCTGGCCTGTGACCACGTGATGGGACATCCCAGGCAACTCAGGCTAACCCTCTGCCATTCCCACTACCTGGAATAGCTTCCAGTGTTTACCTGGTTGTTTTTAATAGTTTCTCTCAGTTGTTTCTTCCTAAAATGTAGTAGGGCTACATTTAAAAATGGTCATGATGGTTATCACCACAACTTAAAAATAACTGCTAAAACAATGATAAAAGTATTGAGATTAAAATAGCTAAATAGGCCCTGACTGGTTTGGCTCAGTGGATAGAGTGTCAGCCTGTGGACTCAAGGGTCCCGGGTTCGATTCCAGTCAAGGGCATGTATCTTGGTTGCAGGCACATTCCCAGTGGGGGGTATGCAGGAGGCAGCTGATCGATGTTCCTCTCTCATCGATGTTTCTAACTCTCTATCCCTCTCCCTTC
>NW_006288615.1:2627480-2631130 GCF_000327345.1 Myotis davidii
GGTGGCAGGCCCCTAACCAGTTTGGCTCAGTGGATAGACCGCCAGCCTGCAGACAGAAGGGTCCCAGGTTCGATTCTCCAGTCAAGCATGTATCTTGGTTGCAGGCACATTCCCAGTGGGGGGTATGCAGGAGGCAGCTGATCGATGTTCCTCTCTCATCGATGTTTCTAACTCTCTATCCCTCTCCCTTCCTCTCTGTAAAAAATCAATAAAATATATTTTTTAAAAAATAAAATAAAATAGCTAAATAGGAAAAAAAACTCATTTGAATCAAATAATAGTGGGTAAGAAAGCATCAGCGATGCAACTGTCGTACAGTCTTTGCTCATGGATCAAACAGGCTCCTGAACTCCCAGGAGCAGGAACCGGTCCTGGTTGATCTTTCATCCCTAGCACCCAGCACAGCTCTTAGCACACACGCATCAGCAACAAATGAAAGAAAAGTAAACCGTCAGGGAAGAGGCTTAATGAATTACAGTACATCAATCAGAAAAAAAGGCTCACAACCATCTATCTATATAAAAGGCTAATATGCTAAGTGTCCCTCCCACCATCTGACCAGTCTCTATGATGCACACTGACTACCCAGGGAGCAGATGCTCAATGCAGGAGCTGCTGTGACGTGCACAGAGAAATGTCACCGTGGATCTGGTGCTCACAAAGCAACACTTGGCTTCCCCCAAGTGGGACACAGGCCCCGCCACCACCCCAGAGCAGCAGCCCACCAAATCACAGCCAATGCTGCTGAGACCCCATGGGGCAAAATACAACCCACCGCCCAGCCCAGTCCAGAAACAGTGGCTGTGGCACCAGGTAATGATGTCATGTGGCAATGCCCAGCTTTCAATCCCTAGCAACAGGCCATCTATATATAAAAGGCTAATATGCTAAGTGTCTGTCCAGGTTATGACATCACATAGCAACAGCCGGCTTCCTCTCCCTAGCAACTAGCCTTCTTGCAGTTTCTTCAGCCCAGGAACACGACATGCTTATAGCCAGGTGGAAACATTTCACACAGTAACCAAATATCTGTGAAGCATTTTTCTGTGCCTCATCTCATTTGATCCTCACAGAAGTCCTGGAGTAGGTAGATAGGAGACTCAGTAGAATCCTATTTTCTTTTCATTAGCCAGAAAACGGAGATTTAGAAAGTTTAGAAACTTGACCCGACTGAAAAGAAGTAAGAAATGGTGGGCCTTGAAAATGACTTCAGGTTTTCTCACTGTGCAGAATATAGTCAAACACTGCTGCAGTTAAATACTTTACCCTTTGTTCTCCCAGCCTGGGACTCTAGCCTTCAGAGTTATAGTCAGGAAAATGGGCACATAGATAGCAAGGGCCGCAGAATTCAAGGTGGGAGCAAGAGGTGAGCGTGTATTCAGGTCAATGACAGCCAAAGAGCAAAGGGCTGGGTGGGGGAATCGTATCCCAACCCCAGCCACGTAGCTGGGAGGCCACAGAGGCAGGACCCCACTCCCAAGACTTCTCTCACAGCACGGAGTGATGGTGGCTGTGCGCTGAAGGGAAGGAAGACTCCATTCCAAGACTGGCCAACAGTCTGCACAGCCGGTCCATCAGGCTGGGACCCAGAGGGCGTCTGGAGAACATCCGGGTCTTAGGCCCCACTGGGTTCAGATCTTGGCCTCTCCACCTGCTTGTTATATGTGTGACCTTGGAGCCTCAGTCTGTACATCTGAAAAATGGGGTAGTAATGCCTGCCTCACGGGATCGTTAAAGGTCATCTTCTCAGGCCGTCCCTGATCATCCTATCTAAAATTTGCTTTCTGTTGTTCCTATACCAAATTGCCACAGATGTAGTGACCTGAACACCACGCATTTATTATCTTACAGTTCTGTGGGCTAGAAGCCCGACCCAGATAGATCTCACTGGGCTGCAATCAAGATGTCCACAGGACAGGCTCCTTTCTGCAGTTCTCGGGGAGATTCTCTTTTTTGCCTGTTCTGGCTCCTGTCTGCTCTGGCTCGTGGCCCCTCCTCCACCTTCAGCATCTCCGTCCCTTTCTCCATGGTCATACCTTTTCCCTGACTTCTCTCTCTCCCACTTTTATGTACCCCTGTGGTTTTTGGCCCACCCCAAAAGTCCAGGGTAACTCCCTATTTTGAAGTCAACAGATTAGCAAACTCAATTCCCATTTGTCATGTGACATTCCAGGGATTCGGCCTGGACATCTTTTCTGCCAACCACACCTTCCCTCGCACTTCATTCTCTCCCCGGCTCCCCATTCCCCTTCCCAGCTTATCTCCTCCTGAGCATGTATTTCTTTTCATTATCTCCTCCCTTAGAATGTGAGCTCCAAGGGGACAGGGACTTAAGCCTCTGGGTGCCCTGCTCTACCCACCCCGACCCCATATCCAGGGCACTGTCCGCCTGGCTTCTATGTTCAGAGCGGGAGTCCT
This sequence comes from Myotis davidii, assembly GCF_000327345.1. Lineage (NCBI taxonomy): Eukaryota > Metazoa > Chordata > Mammalia > Chiroptera > Vespertilionidae > Myotis > Myotis davidii. Next base: position 2,629,899 of record NW_006288615.1, read on the forward strand.
CCTCCTGAGACTCCCTACCAGCAGTAACTTTGACTCTAGCTTGCACATTTCATTCTAGGGAATTTTCGTCAGCCTTTGCCAGCAAGCCCCAGACCCCCTGGACCCCGGAAATCCTGGACCTGAACCCACCCAAGGCCAAGGCATCAGCCCTGGCCCCTCAGTTCTCCTCACGTGGCCCCCAGCAGGCCAGCCGGCCTAGCTACACTGCGTCCTCCACTGCGTCGTCCTCCACTGCGTCATCCTCCACGAGGGGCCTGCAGAGTAAGTCTCCCCCGTGAGGGTCTCCTTTCCCATGGAGAAGGGCTCTGTCCGCAGGACCTGTTTTGCATTGGTCTCTCCATTTAAGAAACTGCCTTTGGCCTGAGGGGCTCATGCACAAGCTAATGGAGTGAGACCCTCCAGGCCGAGCCTCTCAGAGATCAGATCCCCGCTCTGTGGGTCTTCCTGTGCTCAGCCCTGACACCCGGACCTGCCTCTGGTGGGAGGCAGCCAGCCTCCTGGAAGACAGGCCTGTGGAGGGACTGAGGGACTGTCCCTGGGATCCCCCTCCTGCCCTGTGCTCGCTGTAAAGACCACGTTTCCCTCTCTCTGCTCCCTCCTAGCCTTGGCCACACACACACACACACACACACACACACACCCCAACTCCCCAGCTGAGCCTGGACCTTTCTAAAGAGCTTTACTGAAAATAAGGGAAAACAGAAGAGGAGCAGAACAAAAGAATATCAGGCAGCTCAAAGCCAGGCACCCTCAGGACACGCTCATTCCTGTGACTGCTCTGCCCCAGCCCTCCCCGCCCCACAGCCTTCCTGACTGGCCCTGGGCCCTCTGGCCAACTGGGGACCCGCAGGGCTGGGACTGTGGTTCAGGGGCCACGACTGGGAAGCCTGTCTGCTGGGAACTCACAGCAGAGCCCCGGCCCCTCTCCCCACCCGAGGGGCAGGTCAGGCTGCTGCCTCACAGAGGAAGCACCAGCCAATGCTGGGCAGCCCGGCCAGGAGAGGCAGCAGGCCTCTAACCTGCCCAGCCAGGCTGCACCAGCCAGGAGCCCCGCGAAGGTTACGGATGTTACGTGAGAACAACGTGTAGCTGATGGGCTGGCCGGTGTGGAGAGCTCAGTGAGCAGTGAGATTTATGACCTGTGACCTCAGCAAACACATGAGCGTTTACCAGCAAAACTCACTGAGCCCCCGCACCGAGCAGCCTGCAGCCTGCTTCCTGGGAGGAAAGAG
>NW_006288615.1:2631197-2632658 GCF_000327345.1 Myotis davidii
CTATTTTGTTTGCGCAGAGTCAGTTGAAAGAGGGACTTGTCTGGGACAGAGGGGCTCTGTACGGACTGGTGCTGGCAGCTCCCTCTGGCTTTCTCCTCCAGGCAGCCAATCTCTCAGGAAGTGAGGTTGGTTTCTTCCCAGCTCACCCAGCCTCTGCAGGACCAGCCAGCTTCCCGGCTCCGCCTGCCAGCAGCTGCAGATGATTTTGTTTGCGCAGAGTCAGTTGAAAGAGGGACTTGTCTGGGACAGAGGGGCTCTGTACGGACTGGTGCTGGCAGCTCCCTCTGGCTTTCTCCTCCAGGCAGCCAATCTCTCAGGAAGTGAGGTTGGTTTCTTCCCAGCTCACCCAGCCTCTGCAGGACCAGCCAGCTTCCCGGCTCCGCCTGCCAGCAGCTGCAGATGACAGATGTGAAGAGACAGTTATCTATGAGCCACTGTAGCTTGGAGAACTGAGGGGAGGACGGCTCTCCAACCAGCCCAAAAGCAGGCCTCTCACAGCCCCGTGACCCAGGATCCTTTTCTGCTCCTGGCTCAGCCAGATGAGGAGGGCTGGAGAGGTCCTGTCATTGTCCTTCCCTGGCCATCCTGCTCACACAGAGGAGAGCGTTTCGCAGGCACATCACTGGGTAAACATCATGAGTCAGATCAGCGAGCAGGTCCACCTCGGAGCTTGTGTGGAGGCGCCTGGGACCCAGCTGGAGCCAGGCCGTGGCCTTGGCAGAAACTGGCTGTCCTCACCCGGACCAACTACAAGGAAACAACAGCGATTTAGACTCAGAGAAATTCATTCCCAAGCCATATGCCTGACCAGCAGACTTGATATTCTCCTCCTCTTCTAAAACCTGGTAAGAATAGGTTTGTTCCCATCTGTGACTTGGAAGGTGGCTGATCCAGAGCAGCCCTGTGCTTCTGCACACGTCGTTTGAAGGCTCCAAGGGTTGGCCAGTTGGCCTGTCTCCTTACCTCTAAGACCAGAACCACAAACGGTTCCACTAGCAAAGAGACAGGTTCCCGCTGGGAAGGCCCTGTGACATCAGAGCTCACATATTAGGACAAAGGAAGGAAATTCCCCTGCAGAGCCAGCAAGGCCGGGTTTGGGAAATGGTACCCAAGCTAAGAGCAGCGTCTCACCTCTCCTAAAATAGAAATATTGAAATAAATTTGTCAGCAGTTAGATGGTGTGTGTGTGTGTGAATACAATCACGTGTTCCCCCCGGGCTCTCCATCTGCCCTGGCCAGGCCCTTTAGTGGGGACATTGTTGTCTCACTGGACTAAGTAAAGGATAAGCATTGCATTTTTCAGTGACCTTCTGACTCCTCGGGGGAGCAGACAAGAGGCCAGGTGACCCATGAGGTGACTACAAACTTGTCAGCAGTCGGGACCCTGGGTTAATCTCGTGAGTTCTTGGGAGTGGCACAGGCTGGGCATGATAGAACTTCGGGGTAGTGTGGCTGGGCCCA
>NW_006288615.1:2633155-2643680 GCF_000327345.1 Myotis davidii
GACTTGACCTGAGGAGACAGAAAGAGAAAACACAAATGCTTATCTCCGGTGTTGTTGATATGAGCAGATGGGGAAAGCCCAGACCGAGTCCTGGAAGTGGAATCACTTTGTGGTGAACTTCGTTGCACGCAATGGAAAAATCTTTCCCGCTCTCCCCAGTGAATCCACCCGCTCAGATTCCTGGGGTGCCACCGACTGGCACGGCCTTTCCCCGCCTTCCAGTGGGAGCTGCTGACGCCAGCAGCCCTTTGGGAGTGGGAGTCTTCCTTTCCGCCCAGTGTCCCCCGGGGGTGAAGGCTGTTGCTCCCCCCCTTCGGATGAGCTAGAGTCTGATTTGTAAATGTCTGGCCATTTCGAGAAAATAAGAGATTGTCTTTTAGAGATGAGGGGAGTATCCTACTCGGGTCAAACTACACTGAGCTCATAGGTGTGGCTGGCTGGTTCTTCTGGGGAAGTGAACAGTGCCCAGCCGCTGAGCTACGCCCGGAGAGTCCTCATGCAGACATACTCCTCCCACCAAGGCTGACAGCCAGAGGAGACTGTAAAATATCAGCAACGTACTCCTCAGCATTCAGGAAGGCCGGCTACTGGCCCCTAATGTCTCCTGAGCAGGCATTGATCTCATTTGCTTCATTCAGAGCAGACGGAAATAGGGAAATAGCTTCTATTATAATCCTGGGTGAGACTGTAACAGGTAGAGATTTGCGATCCAATCAGATACCAGGGGTCACTCAGCAAATTGGGAAGGACTTAGCCCAAAACAAAATAGCTAAATAAAAAACAAATGCACAGCCATAACCGGTTTGGCTCAGTGGATAGAGCATCGGCCTGTGGACTGAAAGGTCCCAGGTTCGATTCTGGTCAAGGGCATGTACCTTGGTTGCGGGCACAACCCCAGTAGGAGGTGTGCAGGAGGCAGCTGATCGATGTTTCTCTCTCATCGATGTTTCTAACTCTCTCTCTCTCTCTCCCTTCTTCTCTGTAAGAAATGAATAAAATATATTTTAAAAATAAATAAATAAAAATAAAAAACAAATGCACAAATAAATAAATAAGAATGATACAAAAAAATCCATGACAAAATATTAAACTTTTAAATAAAAACAAGATGTGACCCTGCACCTGTATGACCCTACCTCGTTTTGCCAAACCCTAATCCAAGCCCCAGTTCCAATAAAACTTTTATTATAAAAACAGGCAGCCAGCCCACGGCCAGAGTTTACTGATTTGATTTTTTTTTAATAATGCATTAAAATATTTAACTTGACTGCTGAGTTTGCAGGCACCCCCTTTCATTTTGTGTGCAAGGTGAATGCTCCCCATGCCTCCTGCCCTGCCTGGCTCTGGGGGCTCTTCCTGCTCCCTCCAGTGTGCCGATAGGTGGGGGGTCAGGGGGAGGGCTACCTATCTTCGCCTCTTCAGACACCGTCAGTGGTAAGTTGTGCTAGGAGTGATTCCATTCACTTTTGCACATAAACTACCCCCAAAAAAACTTAGTGGCTAAAAACAACAATTTACCAGCTTATAAATTTACCAGCTTTATAATTGTGTGGGTCAGCAGTGGAGCCTGGGCTCAGATCGGCAGTTGGGCTTGGCCGAACCCAGACGTGCCTCTGTGGTCAGAGGACAGGCAAGGGCCTCACTCGTGGCTGGCGGTGGCTGTTGGTGGGTCCTGGGCTCTTCTCCATGAGGCCTCTCATCCTCCAGCAAGCTAGCATGGGTTCGTGCCCATGGCGGTATCATCCTCCAGCAAGCTAGTGTGGGCTTGTTCCCAGGGCGGTCTCAGAGCCCCACTGCATAAGAGAGGTCAGGCCCAAGTGCTATTCAAGTCTCCACTCACATCATGTGACTGCTCTCCCGCTGGCCAAAGCAGGTCACATGACCAAGGCCAAGGTCTATACAGATGGACAGGATACAGGGAAACTGACAAGACTGGAGCATGACCAAAACAACCTACCACATGGAAGGTGTTTGGAACATACTCACTTCTCAGAACCAAATCTTTCAGGGTTGTTTTTCCACTGTGGCATAACCTCCCTATCTTCATTTAGTCCAACTAACATCCCGTGGGGCTGCCCTGAGCTGGGGTGTGGAGTGTTGTGATTTTGCTATATTAATATTTGTTAAGTAGAGTCCTGGGTGAAAGACCATAGGGGACAGTGGAAGAGAGAAATTAGTTACAGGAAAAGCTGAGGTGGCCAGTTGGATGCTGAAGGCACTGGGGGTGGGGGGGTCCTAGAGAACAAAGAGGGGACAAGTTGATGGCATGAGCTGTAAGAAGGGAGGCTGGAGCACAGGCCAGGGAGCAGTGGTCTGGAGAAGCCCTGGCAGCTGGAGGCCACCAGGCCCTTCCCTGGGACCTGGGCAGAGCAGGTGTGCTGAGCCAGCTGTGGCTGGGCACTGCACTTCCTGGTGTTAGACATAGCCATTACCAAAACTCAAATTACATAAACTTACAATGAAATTAATTCTATTAAAAACAAAGGTAATAAGTCCTCAATTATTTTATTACGTTTACCATCGTTTGTGTCCTGGAGGTCACTTATATCTGCTGTGTGCAGGAGTGTGTAAGGAGGTGCAGTCTGAGGCAGCCAGGGACTGTGCTGGGGATGGTGTGGGCCCAAAGGGTGGCATGGGTAGTGGACCATCGGCTACTCTGGCAGCCTCTGCCCACATCTGTTTCTACATGTCCGCAGATCTCTGGCGTTGGCCTAAAGTGCCAGCATCATTTCACTTCTGGGTTGTCACCTAACAGGAACTAACTTGCAGCCTTTCTCCCTGGGCTGCGTGATAATGGAGGACCAGATGGTTAATGGAATCTTCCTGGACACCTTCCCACTTGGCACGCTGCTGCTCACACTTCTCTCTCTGGGTGTTGTTCTTTTTAACAGCTTGAGTGAGGCACACTGACCTACAGTGCACTGACCTACACCGGCCCCACGGGCTAAAGGGTGTGGCGCTGCTCCTGGCTGCCGTCACAGCTCTTGCTAGTGACCTACGAGTCCAGAGTGATGACCTTGGTTTGCTGGAAACCCTGGTTTATTTGCAGAAGGCCGGGCTGATAGAACCTGGATATAGTGCCGAGCCAAAGGCAAGAAGAGTGGGGACAAAGGGGACTAGAGTCACCTGAAACGAATATAATATTGTAATCAACTGCACTTTCTTTAAAAGGTGCCAGGTGGGGACACTATCACCATTCCCAGATGGCGAAACTAAAATTCTGGCTGCCAGTGGCCGCGTCCCAGTCGGCAGGAAGAGAGGCAGGGATGGTGGCCACGCAGAGTCTCTGGTGGGACCGACGGTGATGCCAGAGTGCCACGGTCATGGTCTCCTGGGGGACCAGACCCACTCCACAGCCTCAGTCGTGAGGGTCAAGGTCCATGGGAGGATTCTAAGGTCACCATAAGGCAGGAGCAGCAGCAGGCCAGGCAAACTGAACCAAAAAGTTCCAGGTCAAAAAAAAAATTCCAGGTCATATTGCCATTAGATACAACTTCTCAGAAACTCAGTCTGGCCCAGGGCTGAAATGCAAGAAAGCTTGGTGCCAGAATGTGAGGCCCCAGGACTGTGGCCTGGGAGGGGACAACAGGCTTGAAATGCCCTGGCTGCCTTTGTGCCCCATCTAGGACCACTCTGGCCTGTCTCCTCTGTACCCTGGAGAGTTTATGGAGCCATAGGTACTGGGAAGGAGAGAGGAGCATGAGCCAGGAGGCCCCCTCCCCTCCTCCCTACTTTGACCCTTTGGTCCCTGGGTGAGTCCCTGGTGCCCTCCCTTCTTCCCAAGCTGCCTTCCCGCAGGGGCAGGGCTGGGCCTCACTCACACACACCCTGGTCGTCTTCTGCTGTTACAGCATCAAAGCCAGGACTGGGTGTTTTCTCTCCTTTGTTGATTCTTCAGCATCTTTAATCAGAGGCTCCCCACACTGGCAGTGACCTCCCATGTTCAGGAGAGAGAGATCCTGGGTCCTACTCTCTAGAATCCTGGGTCCCCTGGCTCTAAAATGGCCCCCTATCCCTTCCTGCCCCTCATCTCATCCCCACACTGACCCACTTCTGTCCAGCCCCTCCTCTCTCATCTATGGGGGCTGCTGCCAATGTTCCAGTGACCAGAAAATCAAGTAGAGAGCAGGGAGAGGCCTCCTGGCCCAGGCCCCTCTCTGTCCTGGTACCTCTGGCTCCATGAACTCTCAGAAGAGAGATGGCATCCTGGGTCTAAGGCCAGCCTCAAGCTAAGACCAAGCTGTGATTCAGAACTCCGAGAGGGCAGTGGCCTGGGTGCTCCCCACAGGGTCCTGTCCAGGGGACACATGCTCAAACCTAAATGTGCAGGAGTCAACTGGGCAGGGCAGGGGCCTGGAACCTGCATTTCTTTTTTAAAAAAATCCTCATCTGAGGATATATTTTCTATTGATCTTTAGAGAGAGAGTAGAAGGGAGGAAGAAGTGGAGAGAGAGAGAGAGAGAAACATTGATGAGAGAGAGAGAGTAAGACTCACCAGCGGGCTGACCTTTCCTATTGATGGGTTGCCTCGCACACACACCCCAACCGAGGCCATGGATCAAACCTGCAACCGAGGTACATGCCCTTGGATGGGAATTGAGCCCAAGACCCTTTGGTCTGCAGGAAGATGCTCTAACCACTGAACAACTGGCCAGGGCTGGAATCTGCGTTTCTATGAGCGGCCCCACCACATCCTGAGCCCCAGGGCTTTGGGTCTCAATTCAGGGCTCCCTCCTGAGCTCCCCACACTCTGGAGTGCCTCCTGGCTGTGCCTTCCCCACAAACCACAAAGTCCCTCAGGGAGCCTGTGTCGCAGCCATCCTTTTGTTGTTCTTTTTAACAGCTTGAGTGAGGCATACTGACCTACAGTGCACTATATGTGTCTGTGTCCACGCTGGTAAAGCTTGGTATATGTAGACACCTGTGAAACCATCACCACTAACCACACAGGGAACAGACACATCACCCCTACATCTGGGACTGGAACCCCCATGTCCTTTGACCCTGCCAACCTTCACAAGATTTGACCAAGCCACCACAAGACCCGTTGCTTCTCCCTGACCCCCAGGCAGTGGCTCTCTCCCCAGTGACCTCAGCCCTACTTGGGGGAAGGGAGGGATCCAGTTTGGTGAGGAAGTGCCCCTGAGCCTTCTGGAAGAACTGCTTCAAACTTTCGAAGGCCCAGGTCCAAGAGGGCCTGTCCCTCTGTCACCAATTGCTGTCCCCCAGCTTGTTGGGTGGTGGCTGCCCCAATTTCTGGGTGTCTCATCTTCTACCACCTAGGAGAGCAGGCTGTTTGGGAAACAATGAAGGTGTCATAAAAACAATGCACCAGTGGGGAGTCTTTGGTCATGGATGACAAAAACCAACAACAACAAATTATTGGTGCCTGTAACGAAATCAAGAGAAGCAGGGTGGCACCGGTTCTCAGGGCCTGTGTTGTCTTTCTAGTGCTGCTGGGACCAGTTACCACAAGCTTAGCAGCTGGAAACAACTCAGATTCATTCTCTCAGACTTCTGTAGGTCAGACATCCGAGTTGTCTATTCAGGGAGAGGCCTCCTGGCCCAGGCCCCTCTCTGTCCTGGTAGAATTCTGAATTCTGAATTCTCTATTCAGAATTTTACAAGGTTCAGCTCAGATGTTGGCCAGCTGCGTTCTTATGGGGTGGCCCCGGGAGACTGCTTCTACGCTCACTCGGACTGTGGGCAGAATCCAGTTCCTTGTGATTGCAGGACTGAGGCCCATGTCCCCGCTGGCCGTCAGCTGGAGGTGGCCCTTACCTCCCAGAGGCCTCCTCTGGTCTCTGGGCCATGAGGGGGTCCCTGTACTTTAGAGCCAGTGGAGGCTCATCAAATCCCTCCCAGGCTGGAATGTCTCCAGCTTTCCCTTTTGCTGCATCTCGGCTGCTTCCAGCCACAGAGGATTCTCTGCTTTCAAGGGCTCTTGTGATCAGATTGGGGCCCTGGACAGTAAGGCTCACCACCCTAGTGTAAGGTCTGTAACCTTAATTACATCTGCACCCCTTTTGGCCACAACCTCACACAGCCTCACACAGCCCTAGGGGTGAGGCCGTGCACATGTTTTTGAGACGGGCCCTATTTGGCCAACCACAGGGCCTCTAAGCCAGGCTCCGGCTCTTTCAGTTTCTGTTCTGCTCTGAGTGTTTTGTTCTCTCACTGCAGACAGAGGGGTGCATGTGATACCATGTTTCCCCAGTATATTCAGTCGCACCCTCAAAAGCCCTGTGATCAGAGAGCAAAGGAGTGTCCCTCTCACAGTACCTCTTTAAAACTCCCCAGAGCAGAGCCCACCCCCTGACCGGAGCATGCTGTCAGGGTGGGTGGGGGCATAAGGCACTGTGACAGGTCCAGCCTGAGACTAGAGAAGAGAGGTGCTGGGTACAAACCCAGAGTCTAGAGAGAGGTGCCCACTTGTGGACCCGTCTCCAGGGTGCCTGCTTCAGCCACCTCATCAAGCTCACTGGAATCCCATGAGGCCCATCATCTTATTAACCTTCCTTACCAAGACCAGGACTCAGCTTCACCACTCACCAGCGGGCTGACCTTTCCCTGGGCCTCAGTTGTCTCCTCCAGAAAATGGGAATAATAAAAATCCTCGCCTGGCCAGGCTACCGAGAGCCTCTGGGGAAGCAGACAGAAAGGTATGCAAGAAGAGCCTCTATGGGACTGAGGAGGCCCTAGACTAGAGCCTGGGAGGGACTTGGGACTCTGAGTCTCACTGGCCCCTGCGGCTCTGTCCCCTCGGTGGTAGCAGCACCATGGCGACAGCTGTCCCTCGGCACTGGTGGGAGCGGGGCTGCCCAGAATGCACCTGGCCAGCCTCCGGGCCGTGAAAAGGCAGCCATTCAGGGCTGGCTTGGACAAGAGCCAGGTGACGAGAGACAGGAGCCCTGTGCGCCGCAGAGGAAGGAGGCCTCTGCACGGCCTCCCCGTGGGCCACGCTGCCAGGCTGGGAGGCCCTGCTGGCTCACCGGGGAGGGGGAGGCACGGGGGAGGAAGACTAAGCTAGTGTTTGAGGCCCAGGGACTGAAAGGAGGCTGTGTGTGCCCAAGCCAGCCGCCTGGAGGGCGGAGACGTGAGTCACTGGTGGCCTGGGGAGAGGGGGCAGCCCAGCTGTCCAGGACGAGGGGGCACAATGCCCACCCTCATGTGAATGCGTGTCAGTGTGAGTTTGAACGCGTGTTCTGGGGGTGGGGCCGGGGCTTTGCAAATCTGTCTAGGCCGCCCAAGGCTCCCTGAGGTGGGTACACCCAGTCATCTTCTGAATGTGGCCAAGTTCAGACTGCCCTCCTCCCTGCCGGGTCTCCTCCAGGCAGCCAATGCTGGTAATTCATTCCCTGGGCTATTTAAAGACAGGCACCGGCGCCTCCCCTTCCCTGTGATGCCAGGATGGAAGAAAGGCCTGTCCCTGCCCCGGGTTGTGCCCAGTGTGGTGGGACCAGTAGAGGAGGGACAGACATGATGCCAGCCAGGGGGAGGGAGCACCTACTCCAGAGGTGGGGACATTTGAGGTGGGTTTTGAAAGATGAGCAGGAGTTCATTCAACTTAGAAGTGGGGAGTGCATTTGAGCAGAAGGAAGCTGGGATCTTGATGAATGGGAGGAGGAAGCCAAGGGGGCTAGCGTAGGGGTGGGGGTAGATGTGGGTGTGGGGAAGTGCCCGAAACTCCTGGAAGCAGGGGTGGACACAGGCTTGAGGACCAGGAATAGATCAGAGAGGCCACTCATGGATGCAATAGGGCTCTGCCTGGTCCCGAGCCCATTCCCAAGTTCCCAAGGGCCCACCACGCAGGGTTTTACCAGTAGCAGATGAGCTGGTGGTTGAGAGGAGCCCCTCCCCCCTGGGAAAGGCCGTAGGGGTGTGTGTGTGTGTGTGTGTGTGAAGGTGTTTGTCTCTCTGGATGTGTCCGTGTGTGTGATGAGTATCTGTGTTTCTGAATGTGTCTAGGTGCACATGTGCATTTCTCTGGAAATGTGTATTTATGTGTATGTGTGTGTGTGTGTGTGTGTGCGCTTCTCACTGGGTGTGCTTGTCTCTTGTGCACATGTGTGTATGACTGTGAGTGTATGTGTGTATCTCCCTTGAATGTGCGTGCTTCTGTGTAAACGTGTCTGGGTGTGTCTGACCTATATGTGTCTGAGTGTTGTATGTGTCTCTGAATGTGAGATTGAGTGTGTGTATGTCTGTCCCTGGGTATGGATTTAAGTGCCTGGGCCTATGTGGCCTATGTCTGTGTCACTTGCACACGTGTGTGGCTCTGTGTGTGTGTTTGTCTCTCTGTGTGTCTGTGAGAGAGTGTGTCTGTGTGAGTCCAGGGCAGCGCTTGGGGAGCGCTCCTTCCACTCCTGCCTAGGTTCTCCACCCAGCTTCCTCCAAGGCGTGGTTCCCTGGCCTTTGGAACCCTGGCTTCTCTTTTCTGATGCGCAGCTCCAGCCCTGCCCGACTGGCTCCCACACCGCAAAGTCCTGGGTGGAATTGGCTGCCCCAGATCAGCCAGTGGGAACTTAGGCACAGAAAGGGGGCCAGATAGTCCCCCCTCCACTAGCTAGCCTGGGGCTCCTCTCAGCCTGGGGCTCCTCTCAGCCTGGGGCTCCTTGTCAGGAAAATGTGTGGAGACGTTTCCCACACAGCCACCACTCCTTCTTCTTCCTTCCAGGCCGCCGCTCCGAGGGTCTGTGTGGGAGGGTACTTTAAGAGTCCAAGAAGCTTGGCTGAGCAGGAGGACTGGCTGGCATCTCTTCCCTTGCTCTCTTTATTTCCAAATTTTTAAAAAATTGATTTTAAAATCAAGCAGGCAGGGCTCCCCTGCTTCCTCTGAGGGATCTGCCCTCTTCCAGGCAGATCATGTGGGGCTGCTCCTCCCAGGACCTTACACCAACTGTTATCATTGTAATTAGCTACTTAATATTAATAAAGGCAAGAAAGCAAAGTCAGACGTTGTAAGCATGGTCACCTGGGAAGCTTCGCCAGGAAGCTACAGCTTCACAAGCATTGTTCCTCTGAGGGGAATAGCACGGAGAAGGCGGAGATAGGCAAGTGCGCAGTAGAATTCGGGTGGCACAAGGGAGGTGCTTGCCTGTCAGTCTAGCTTGGAGAATAATGGATTGGCTAGAGGGTGCACCCCATCAGAAGTGTGAAATCTTGGAAAGTTCATTGGTTAGTTTAAAGAAGCTCCTGGTTAAACCCCCAAAGAGCCCAGCTACGTGGCTTAGTGGTTGAGCATCAACCTATGAATCAGAAGGTCATGGGTCAATTCCCGGTCATGGCATATGCCTGGGTTGCAGGCTTGATCTCCAGCATGGAGTATGCAGGAGGCAGCTGATCAATGGTTCTCTCTCATCATTGATGTTTCTCTCTTTCTCTCTCCCTTCCTCTCTGAAATCAATATAATAATAATAATTTTTTTAATTCTTCAGTTTCCTCTCTCTTGCCCTCTCTTGCTCTGTGACCCTAACTTGCCCATTCGTGGATTCACGTGTTCTCACTCCACAGCCATGTGGCCTTAGCAGCCGCATGACCCATGGCCATGCGGACTCCACATGCAGGCGCTGGACTAGACTGGACTTTAATATGGAGCAGAGACGACGGGCAGCGGCTTTTATTCTGGCCCTGCTGAAGACACGTTTGGACTTTTTCCATGGCGGGAGGGAGGGAAATGGAACATTGGAAACCCAGGAGTTTATTTCCACTGAATAAATATTACTCTTCCTCCCATGCAAGTCTCAGGAAATTCTTTTCCTCACAGCATTGCAAGAATTACACTTCCATCGATAACACAACCACAGTAGGAGACACATGACTCAGGCCTGGCCAATCACACTACCCCGGTCCCCCTAGACATGATCATTGGCCCAGGTCTGGGCATGAGACTAAAGCAAGACCAATAAGAGTCCTTCCCTGGAATTTTATATATGGAGGTTGGGAAGGGGGAAAACCCCTTTCTTCTGGGGTCCTCAAGATCGAGTGATAAACACCTGAGGCCATCTGCAAGCCTGCCTTTCTGCTAGTCCTCATGGAAGAAGCCTGTGGGTTCAGGAGAGAGGCAAGAGGTGGGTGAACTGCCCTGGCTGGTGTGGCTCAGTTGGTTAGAGCATTGTCCCCTGCACCAAAAGGTGGTGGGTTCAATTCCCAGTCAAGGCACATACCCTGGTTTCAGGTTTGATCCCCGGTCAGGGCAACCAATTGATGTTTCTCTCTCACATCAATGCTTCTCTCTCCCTTTCTCTCTCTAAGATCAATTAAAAGAAATATCCTCATGTGAGGATTGAAAATAAATGTTTTTTAAAAAATTATTTGTTTTAAACAAACAGGTAGGTGAACTGTACAGGGAGGTGGGCTGTGGGGGGAGGACAAGAGAGAGCAAGGGCCCAGGGTTTCCCATCAAAGAAGCAAATAAATTCCTTTGCTTGAGCTGCTTTGAGTTGGGTTTTTGTCACTCACACCCAGAGACACCAGGACACCCTGTCTCAGCCACAGGCCTGGGTCTCCAGGTTGTACAGGAATG
>NW_006288615.1:2643713-2644373 GCF_000327345.1 Myotis davidii
TGCCGACACGTGTCCCACCCTTTCCCATACTTTAAGCACCTAGATGCCTCTGCTTGCTCAGCTGCCACTTGCTTCACTAGGAAAAGTGAATTCCTCAACTCTCCCCCTCTCTGCCTCCAATTTCCTCCAGAGCTGCCTCCCCATTCTGTTGTCCCTCTCCCCAGGCTCACAGGAGGAAGTGTCCCTTTGCTGGCCCTTGACCATGGCTGACCAAGGGAGCTGGAATTGGAGGGCACAGTGCCAGTCTTTCCCAAACCTGCCTGTACATCAGAATCATCTGGGAAACTGGAAAAATACAATTTCCCAGGTTCCAACAGACTCTCCGCAGGCAGCCCTGCAATTTTTATTTTGAAATATCCTACTGGTTAGGGCAATGTCACCTTCTTGGTTGCTGGGTCAGTCTTGGCTCGATCAGGATTTGCCCACAGAAGAGCACTTGGGATCTCTGCCAATAGGGTGTATCAGTTGTGTTGCTCATATGCAAATCCTGAAAGGAGACTCTTTTAACTTCCCCCCAGCCTCTCACCCCTTGTGACGGGGGAGGGGGGGGGCTTCTCTTTGACCCAATCTGCCACTGGGTGAGGGCACCTCCCAGACTTCAAACCAGACCACCCATGCTTTGAAAACCCTGTCCTCCCTGCCCCTACCCCCAGCTCGTCC
>NW_006288615.1:2644529-2646290 GCF_000327345.1 Myotis davidii
CTCCCCTCCACTGTGCCTCGGCAGTCCCTCCCAGGGGGCCCTGCAGAAAGGGTCGGGTTCTCTGCAGTGGATATGGGTGGCCTCCAAGGACCAGAGGTGGGTGAAAATGCTAGGCCGCACCCCACACCTCCTTGCCACATGGTATATTATAGTGAAATCAATGCTCCCCTACTTATAGCACCTATTAGCAAGAAGCACAAAACAGACCTCCTACCACTGCCCAGGAGCCCTGGGGAACCCCACTCTCTGTCCCAAAAGTGTCTCTCTGGGCGAATTCAAGGACATAGTCCAAGGCTGGCTAACCCTCCAATCAGATCATTGAATGGGGTGTCCTGGACCAACTAGGGGAGTCCTGGGCCCAGGGCACTGCTCTGCTGAGTTGCTCAGGCTCGGGCAGAGGGGCCTGTACAGTGTTTCTTGCCTGGCACACATCTTCAAGGACATGCTTATCACTAAAGAGAGGTGGCTTCTGACACTCCGGTGCCAGTTGATGGACCCTCTGGTGCAAGTGTAGCCCACCCACTTGGCACTGGTCATGGCCGCCCTGGAGTGCAGGCTGCTGCTCAAGGCCCCTCTCCACCCAGGCCACTGCCCAGCACCATGAGCACCAGCCTCTGCGGATGGCAGTCTCTCTCCAAGGTGCCAGGGCTCCTCACACCCAGCTTTCTGGTTCTCTCCCCACAAAGTCAGCCCCACATTAAGGAATGACTAAGAGCAACCTCTGGCCCATCAGATGTCTCCCCACACCCAAGGGCAAGGCAGGTCCTTGGTCCCAGGTGAACTTCATTATAATTGCATCAAACCAGCAGGGTCTGGATTGCCCCAACTGGTTCTGGAGAATGGGTGGTGGCTGAAATAGAGATGGGGAGGAGGGAGAGGGAAAGGGGGTTGGGAAGGGAAAGTAAAGTGCAAAAGAGGTGTAGAGAAGAGAGGAAGGAGGAGGAGAGGGAGGGGGCCGGGGAAGGAGAGGGAGGAGGAGCTTCTTGGGCTTCTCCAATATCAGGCCTCCCTGCGTTTCCTTTTCAAAAGCAGAATCTCAACCTGAGGGGATCAGAGGACCCAGCACACCTACTCCACCACCACCACCCTCTGGAACTTCTGCCTCCCGACCAAGTAGCTTCTCCCATCCCCACCCTCCCTCCTTGGCTATAGACCAGACCACCCCCTATCCCCACCCTACCCGCCACACCCCCAGATCTCCTGGTTCTGTAGCTTCCATCTGCCTTCAGTCCCGACTCAGCCGCCCACGTCCGGACCTTTCCCTGAGGCTCAGGGTGAAGCTGAGTCCTGGTCTTGGTAAGGAAGGTTAATAAGATGATGGGCCTCATGGGATTCCAGTGAGCTTGATGAGGTGGCTGAAGCAGGCACCCTGGAGACGGGTCCACAAGTGGGCACCTCTCTCTAGACTCTGGGTTTGTACCCAGCACCTCTCTTCTCTAGTCTCAGGCTGGACCTGTCACAGTGCCTTATGCCCCCACCCACCCTGACAGCATGCTCCGGTCAGGGGGTGGGTTCTGCTCTGGGGAGTTTTAAAGAGGTACTGAGAGAGGGACACTCCTTTGCTCTCTGATCACAGGGCTTTTGAGGGTGCGACTGAATATACTGGGGAAACATGGTATCACATGCACCCCTCTGTCTGCAGTGAGAGAACAAAACAGAGCAGAACAGACACAGTGGGGTTGTGGGGTGGGACAGTTTCCATCTACAGGCTGATCTCCCCCTTCCCATTGGCCCTGCTCCACCACCCGAGCTGTGGTTTGA
>NW_006288615.1:2646326-2648391 GCF_000327345.1 Myotis davidii
CAGGAATCTGCCAGGGCTCTGCCCAAAAGGAGCCGCTGGTCACTGACTGAAAGTTGGCTGGGCCTAGCCCTGTCGCACATCCTCCACCCCCAACCCTGTCAGGGGCTGAGTAATTAATTGTCATCCATTCCCCAGTCTGAGTTCCAGCTAGGCACAGATGAAATGAACCCATGATGCCAAACTGTTCCTCTCAATGAACCGGATTCCACTGACAAACACCCAATTGAGCTTGGGCAACCCCCCTCATCACCACCTCCCTGAGCCCTGCTGGGTTCTTTGCCTTGTGGGTTGGGTTATTAATATTAACAATAATAATATTAATAGCAGCCAGCCTGCCGCGATGCCACCACGTAGGAGACTCTGATCTGCGTATCTCATGTAACTGGTGCTCACAGGGAACTGAGTCTCAAGGGGACAGGCCACCAGCCCCTAGTGCAGTGATGGCGAACCTTTTGAGCTCGGCGTGTCAGCATGTTGAAAAACCCTAACTTAACTCTGGTGCCGTGTCACATATAGAAATTTTTTGATATTTGCAACCATAGTAAAACAAAGACTTATATTTTTGATATTTATTTTATATATTTAAATGCCATTTAACAAAGAAAAATCAACCAAAAAAATGAGTTCGCGTGTCACCTCTGACACGTGTGTCATGGGTTTGCCATCACTGCCCTAGTGAGAGCCAAAAAGTACAGAGCTCTCCCTCTGGTCCCCAAACCTGGGCTCAAAACCCCTTCCCAGCGAATAGCTGTGTCTGCCCCTCACCAGGACCTGAGGAGACCCCACAGCTTCTGGGTGAAAGGTCAGTGCTGAGGTAGGGTGGGCTGTCCCCAGCCAGGCCTGGCCCTAGCCCTCCCTCAAGGTCACACTTCCAGGGTGAATGGGGAGAACCCAGAAACTGGGCAGTGAAGTCCCTGGTGCCCCTGGGACAGGTGGTCAGTGGGGTTATGAGTGGGAAGGTGCTGGTCCCAGGGTTTTCCTGTGGAATTCCTCCTGGAAGCCCCTTCGCATTCCTTGATTGGAGCTCACAACATCCATGAAAATTCTATTGCACTTTGGATTTCTCCACCCTCTCTAAAGGGCCCTTGAGCCTTAAGTCCAAGGCTCGTAGGGCTTCAGGGGCCTGGGTCCCAGCTTCAGAGCAGCTCCCTGTCATTGCTGCCCCTAAGACAAGGTCCCAGAGCCTGCTTCCGGAGCCAGGCGGCCTCCTGGGTTTGCTTATTAATTATGGAACCTGGCCTACTGAGCTTCCCCTCCTGGAACCTCCATTTCCTCCTTTGTAACGTGGGAATAACAATAGTATACGCTGCTAGGGTTACGTGAGTCAGCTGAGCAGCAGCCTGGAATTGTGCTTGGCATGTTTTAACTGCATGATAAATGTTAGCTGCTATTTACTGGACTGTGAAATGCTTCCGCTTAGCTCTACCCGCATTTTTCAAGGTCCTACCATATGCTCCGTGATGGGACCTCAGCATGGAACAGGACTAGCACAGGCATCTGGGAGAGCAGGGCAGAGGGCGTTTTACCTGTTAGAGGATTCTGGAAGTCCCCTGGATGGGGCCACCCATCGTCCCAGGCCTGGCGGAGCCAAGAAAGCCCCCCCAGTCTGTCCAGTACAGCCCGCCCCTAGGAGGAGCGGGCCTGGCACACCCACAAACAGATTAATAAAGGCTTGGGGACAAAAAGGGTTTTGAGTGAAATGTTTGCTGATGGATGAAAAAAGACGGCGGCTGAGCGGGGCGGACAGGCCGTCCCTTGGTGCAGGGGAGCTCCCCGCGGAGGGAGGGCGCAGGCTCGGAGGGGCTGCTGCCCGGGGGTGCGGATAAGGTCCCGAGCCCTCGTCTGCCTCTGCCTCCCGCCAAGGAAAAGTCCGATGGAGCCAGAGGGACTTGGCCCCGACCCCGGCGCCCCGGCTGCGGGAGGTTGGGGATGGTGGATGGCGTCCAGGTTCCCACGCATCCAGACGGGTCGGCGACTCCTGAAAGCTCCACGGGGGAAAAAGGCATACCCGGGGCGACGTCCCGACTCAGCCGCCCACGGTCGGACCGAGTGACCTTGGGCGACT
>NW_006288615.1:2648768-2663885 GCF_000327345.1 Myotis davidii
CCGGCCCGCGCGCCTCTCCCTCCCCGCGTCTCCCCTCCAGGACTTTTTCCTACAAACCGAGTGGGACGGTGCAGGTGAAACCGGCCTGTGGTGGAGGGGCCTTGCCGCATCCCTCTCCCTGGGGTGACCCTCCTGGGGTTTGAGGGGCTTCCTTGAAGCCCCCTGGGCTGGAGTACCAAGCACTCTGCTCCCCCACCCTCCCAGGTCAGTCTTAGGTCACCCCCCCAACCCAGTACCTGAGGTGACCCAGTCCACCTTCCACTCCATGCACAGGAAACCTTGGGACCACATGGGGAGGTGTCACCCCTATCTCCACAGGCGAGGCCAGAGCAGGTGGCCTGGCCACCCCCAGAGTGTGAGCCGAAGAAAGAGGGTGCCGAGTCCAGCCTTCCTGGCAACACTCTAATTTCTGCTTCTGAAATGGGTGGGATAGGGTTCCTGGGCAAGCAGGGTCCTTGGAAGGTGGGGTCCGAATGTGCTCCCTCCCAGGGCAGCATAGCATCTCTCCTAGTGTGATGTTAAGGGAAGTGGGGGCCAGACTAGGGGCTTAGGGGGGCTGTTTGGTTTTTGTTGGGTCAGGTGCATGGGTTGGAGGGAAGAGGGACAGGCTTCTTCAGTCCCAAGTTAGAGCCCGCTCCCCAAGCCCCCCCATAGTATAGAGCTCTCAGGCATAGAGCAGGTCGTCTCTACTCCTCCCCATGGGTCATCGGAATGGTGCACAGTCTGCCCAGGAAATTGAAAGTGATGGATGGAGGTGCCTTGCTGCGGGCGGGGAACAGGGCAAAGGTCTCCACCAGAGGAGTCCCTGTAGAACTGCTAATCCCTGACTGCACACACACTGCCCTGCCCGGGGCTGTAGCTAGAACTCCAATCCACGCTGTCCTCATTTCGGGGAAGAAGAAATCATGGTTTGGAGAGGTTAAGGGAATCCCATCGAAGTCATTTAGCTTGTACGCGACAGGGCAGCCTGACTCCATGCTGTGCGGCTCCTTGTCTTGGAGGAGGGAAGTCAGGGTGGGAGAGGAAGCAGAATCCTCCTCCGACCCACACCCAGGACCCATTGCCCCATCTGGGACTATAGTTACACACCAGGGCTGCTGCGAGGGTCATGGGAATTCATCTTTTTCTCTGTTTCCCCTCTCCCCCCACCTCCAGGAAGAGAATTGTCTACAAGAGTGTGTGTCTGTCCCTAGCCCTGCTCGTGGCCATAGCTGTATTCCAGCGTAGTCTGACCCCCAGTCAGTTTCTGCAAGAGCCCCCACCACCCACTCTAGGGCCACAGAAGGCCCAGAAACCAAGTGGACATCTGGTGAACCCCAATGACTTCTGGAAGAGATCGAAGGATTTGGTCTCCCCCGTGCTCATGGCCTCACGGGGCCCTCAGGCCTGGGACGTGACCACCACTAACTGCTCAGCCAATATCAACTTGACCCACCAGTCCTGGTTCCAGGGCCTGGAGCCACACTTCCAGCAGTTTCTGCTCTATCGCCATAAAAAAGTGCAAGGTGACGTCTACCTGCTGGTGGTCGTCAAGTCGGTCATCACGCAACATGACCGCCGGGAGGCCATCCGCCAGACCTGGGGCCTGGAGCAGGAGTCGGTGGGCAGGGGCCAAGGTGCCAGGCGCACCCTCTTCCTGCTGGGCACAGCCTCCAAGCAGGAGGAGCGCGCCCACTACCAGCAGCTGCTGGCCTATGAGGACCGCCTCTATGGCGACATCCTCCAGTGGGACTTTCTTGACAGCTTCTTCAACCTGACCCTCAAGGAGATCCACTTTCTCAAGTGGCTTGACATCTTCTGCCCCAATGTCCGCTTCATCTTTAAGGGCGATGATGATGTCTTCGTCAACCCCACCAACCTGCTGGAATTTCTGGCTGACCGGCGGCCAGAGGAAGACCTGTTTGTGGGTGACGTCCTGCAGCATGCTCGGCCCATCCGCAAGAAAGACAACAAGTACTACATCCCTGGGGCCCTGTACAGCAAGACCAGCTACCCTCCCTACGCCGGTGGAGGCGGCTTCCTGATGGCCGGAGGCCTGGCCCGGCGCCTGCACCACGCCTGTGACACGGTGGAGCTTTACCCCATCGATGACGTCTTCCTGGGCATGTGCCTGGAGGTGCTGGGTGTGCAGCCCGTGGCCCATGCGGGCTTCAAGACTTTCGGCATCTCGCGGAACCGCAACAGCCGCATGAACAAGGAGCCCTGCTTTTTCCGCTCCATGCTGGTTGTGCACAAGCTGCTGCCCTCTGAGCTGCTGGCCATGTGGGGGCTGGTGCACGGCAACCTCACCTGCTCCCGCAAGCTCCAGGTGCTCTGACCCCGGCCGGACCACCAGCATCAGCTGGAGCTGCAATGCCAGGGCGGATGGAGCCTTGGTCCCCTGCAGGGCAGTGGAGGGTCTGGATCTGGGCCTTGTGTGCTCCTGGGTGTGGGGGGCACAGGCAGCCAGGGGCCTCCCTGTGTGGACACTCTCCAGAAAGCGGAGCTGGGGCGCGGGAACGCTTGGAACGGCCCAGCCTGAAGAAGGTCCTCTGGGGAGCGAGGCTGCTGGCAGCCCTCCTAACTGGGTTCATTGCCTCACTCCCTCTGACCCGGTGGGAGGCCCTGGAGGCCTCTGAAGGAACCCCATGCTCAGGTCCCTGGGCGAGGCCAGGCCCTGATGGCTCCGTGGCTGCCCTCTTGATTCACAGCAGGTTCTCCTGTGAAATGCCTCAGTCTCCCTGCGGGCCCAAGCAACCTTTTCAGGAGAAGCTCAACCCTGTGCAGGCTCACAGTCCCCCCACACCCACTCTGTGCTCCTTGGTCTCCTGGAGACAGAGCCTCAGAACCGCCTGGGCACACCCTCCCTCCCCCCAGACCTGCCTGGAGTTGGCTGCTCAGCCCCCTCTGCTCCCAGGTGGCTTCAGTCCTGGCTGCGTCCTGTGATGCCCCGACCGGCCCCTGCCTGGAAGAACCTACCCCTCTGACTACCTCAGCAATCCTCAGAGCCTCCGGATGGCAGCAGCCCCCACCCCTGACGAAGGGCTCTGCCCCCCAAGTCACGGTGCTGCCCAACCAGCCCCAGCCACGTGCCCTCCTGCGGCCCCACTGAAATCTGACTCCCTGGCCAGAAATCAGCCGGTTTGACCCTGGAAGTGGACATACCTCTATCACTGTGAAGTTCTATTTATGAAGAATTTGGAGGAAGAAGGCACCAGGCCTCAGGAGATGGCGGTGTTCCTCCCTTCCCTCATTCCAGCAGGACAACTCCTCCCTGGGCCACCCTGACCCACCCCAGGGCACCCCGGTGCCTGGCACAGCCCCCGCCAGAACCCTGCTGCTCCAGGGCCGGACAGACCAGCATCTGCTCCTGTGAAGGCAGGGCGTGTCCCTGTGGGCCGCCCCGCCCAGGGTCAGGGGTCCTTGGGGTGGGTGCAGAAGGATGTCACCTCGTATCTCGGGGTAAAGTCACCTGGGAAAAGAGTGAGGAATTAACTGTTTTCTCAATAAAAGGGGATTGGGTTTTTTCTGCCGTGAAACTTCCTGTTCCCATTCCCATCAGAGGGCCTGTCGGGGCCAAGTTGCCAGAGATTTCTGAAGACAGCTTGTTCCTTGTTCTTGGCTGGTGGGTACACAAGGACCCCTTGAAGGGCCTCAGAGGGAGGTGAGTGCCAGGAGGAAAGGAGAGGCCACAGGGCCGGAGTCAAGAAAGATGTTCCCTGGACTGTTGGGGGGGCGGGGGGGTGCAGAGTGGAGGAGGTTTGAGCTAACAGCGCATTCCCACGGAGGGCAAGGCCAGAGCTCCGGATCTGACAGTGAGGTTGTTACAGGGAGTGGGTTTGGGTGGGGGCATGCAGGGGCTGGTGAGCTCCCTCATGGCCCTTCTTGATAAGGTTGACCAGAAGCACTGAAACGGGCTGGTTGGGGCCGAGAGGGGTCTGGTGTTGGGGGAACCGCATGGTGTGGCCTCAGCCACTTACCTCCAGGGTGGGGAGAGCAGCCACCCAGGGAGAAGGGTTCTGGGGCTGTAGTCGGCAAGCAGCATATCCCTTCCTGCTGTGCCCAGCTCGGTCATTGCAGAGTGGGCCTGGTGCCCCAAGAGTCACTCATGGCTCTCCCCCAGGTGAGTGATAGAAATGGCTGGATCCTAACATAACACATGGAGGGAGGCACAAGACTACATTGTTGCAACCATTTCTTCCTCCTCAGCACAGATCCCCACCTTGGTCATCTGGCAATGTAATTTGCAGTGCCCCTGGTTTTAAAAAATTAAGAATTTCAAGATCACTACAGCTGAGACCTAGCCGGTTTGGCTCAGTGGATAGAGTGTTGGCCTGTGATCTGAAGGGTCCCAGGTTCAATTCCGGTCAAGGGCACATGCCCTGGAAAGGAGGCAGCCAATCAATGATTCTCTCTCATCATTGATGTTTCTCTCTCTCCTCCATTCCTCTCTGAAATAAAAAAAAAAAATTTAAAAAAATCACTACCTCTAGCTGAGAGTTAAGTCAAGGCGGGCCCCTTCCAAGGTGGGGGCGGGGGGAGCCTTCCAAGGCGGGCCCTGTGACTGCACACTCCCCGTTTGTCCATCACTCACCCTCTGAAGCCAGGCCCTGCCAGGGCTGCAGAAAGAGTGGGGCTTTGGGGCCTCTTCCTGGAGCGGAGTCCAGTGAGGGCAAGAGCAGGAAGGACAGCCAGGGGACCACGTGGAAGGGCCACTGACTCAGCTCTGACCTTTCCCAGGCTTGTTGTGTTAGGTCTGACCAGGGGCAGCCTTGTGCTCAGCTGCAACCTGAGGAAGAATGCACTAGCAGCCCTAACCGGTTTGGCTCAGTGGATGGAGAGTTGGCCTGCGGACTGAAAGGTCCCAGGTTCGATTCCGGCTAAGGGCATGTACCTTGGTTGTGGGCACATCCCCAGTAGGGGGTGTGTAGGAGGCAGCTGATCGATCTTTCTCTCTCACTGATGTTTCCAACTCTGTCCTTCCCTCTTCCTCTCTGTAAAAAAATCAATAAAATATATTTAAAAAAAAAAAAAAAGAATGCACTAGCACAGTGGTTCTCAACCTTGGCAG
Organism: Myotis davidii; assembly: GCF_000327345.1. Taxonomy (NCBI): domain Eukaryota; kingdom Metazoa; phylum Chordata; class Mammalia; order Chiroptera; family Vespertilionidae; genus Myotis; species Myotis davidii. Next base: position 2,653,819 of record NW_006288615.1, read on the forward strand.
GTGATTCTAATGTGCAGCCAAGGTTGAGAACCACTGTTCTAGCAGAAGGAGGAGGTGCGGGTGTGAAGGGGATGAGGTGGGTGTCTGACGGTGCTCCTCAGAGGCTGGGGCTGGATGTGTGCCCTTTCCTCTGGGCTGCCTCCAGCTAGTCCCGTTGATGGGCGCTTCCTCAGCCTCTGCCCATGGGGGGGGCCTTGCTCCTGACCCCATTTCAGACCTCAGGGGCCCAGGCCTAGGCTGGCAGAGAGGAATGGGCACCAGCTTAGCACAACCAAATGGAAGGAAAGAAAAGAAGGGGGCCAGAGTAGCAAGACCCCCAAGTACAGGCTGGGGAGCAGGCTTCACCACTAGCCCTGACAGTGCACCTGCCTCTTGAAGGAGCAGTGGGCATTTATCTTGTGGAAGAGAATGGAGGGCCAGGCCGAGCTGAGGATACACGTGACAGCCCAGAAGTGCGAAATAGTGGGGCATCAGGAGGGACAGCCAGCTGTGGACAGAGCTGGAGACGGAAAGGCTGGACCGGGGCATCCCTGTGAGAAAGGCTCACCTTGCTAAGAGTTAGGGTGCTTTCTGCAGGCATTGAGGAGCCATCACAGCTTCCAGAGCAGGGAGGAAACAAGAACAGATGGGGATCCTAGAAACATGTCCACACTCCAGTCCCCCATGGGGAGGCAGCCAGTCCCAAGTCCCAGGAACTGAGAACATAGAGCATGGCCCCGAGGCCTGCCCATCACTGTCGCCCAGCTCCTCTGTCTCCTTAACGGGAATGGGGCTCCACGAAAAAAGAGGCGAGTGACTCAGAGGAGACTTGCTGGGCACTGCCCACCCTAAGCCTAAGCCAGAATACCCCCGCCGACTGTGGCCTTCAGCCAGCTCCTGGCCCGCCCAACCCAGCTGACTCTGGTTTCCTCCGGCCTAGGAGTGTGACCTGGCTGCCTCCAAAGACAGCCCTGGCCTTTCCCAGGTGTATTGTGTTAGGTCTGATCAAATAATTGAATCGATACTCCCTCCCCTAGGAACTGATCTTTAGGCCACTTCACCAACGACATTCCCTTTTGCTTAGACCACATTTCACTTGCTAAGACCATTATCCTATCCCTCCGGACCTTCCCAGGATCCAGACCCACCCAGAGAATTCTCCGCCCAGAAAAAGCCCACCTAGAGTCCTTTAAGATCTCTGATTCCCCTCCCTAGGTGCTGGCGCCATGTGGGGGCTCAGCCCACCTGGTTTTCCAGATGACCTAATAAATGTATAATCCGTTACCACTTTTGGCCACATGCGGCTCTTTGGCCCCTTGAGTGTGGCTCTTCCACAAAATACCACGTGCGGGCACGCACGTACAGTGTGATTGAAACTTCGTGGCCCATGCGCAGAAGTTGGTTTTCGGCCTGGGCGAGTCTATTTTGAAGAAGTGGCGTTAGAATAAGTGTGGGGTGTCGGTCGGTCACGACAGGAGATGTGGTGCAGGTGGGCCACAGGATACGCAGCGCGGGGGAGGTACATTGTTTTGAGGTACGTTCGCTGAGGTTGACCCCTTACAACTCTCTCATCCACACTCGTCTATCTGAAACAAGTATACAAGATGAGTGTGGGTGGGATAGTTGAAAGGGGTCCACCTCAGCGAACGTACCTCAATCAGATTGAGGATGTTTTTAGCAAAGGCCAGCTTAGGAGTACCCTAATTAAGTTAATAACAATGTACCTACCTATATAGTTTAAGTTTAAAAAATTTGGCTCTCAAAAGAAATTTCAATTGTTGTACTGTTGATATTTGGCTCTGTTGACTAATGAGTTTGCCGACCACTGACCTAGGCTGTAGTGAGCAGAGAAGGAAGCTTCTAGAACCCCATTATGCACCATGATCAACTTTAGAAATGGAGGCTCCCCCTGCCCCCCAAAAAGGGTTCCATAGTCGTTTGGTGCACAACCTGAACTCAGGTATGTGCTCCTACCCCTCCCCCTATTTTCGCAAGACCGTCTCCCTCCTCCCTTTTTCCTTGGTAGTAACTTCCATGTGTATTTGTGGGTTTTAGTAACTTCCATGTTATGTCTGATGCTTGATTGGAAACTTAGATTTTTTTTAATATATATTTTTATTGATTTCAGAGAGAAAGGAAGAGAGAGAGAGAGAAAGAAACATCCACGATGAGAGAGAATCATGGATTGGCTGCCTCCTACAAGTACCTCACTGGGGATCGAGCCCACAACCTGGGCACGTGCCCTTGACCGGAAAATTATTGCACTGGGGGGGCGGGGGAGGAGAAGGGGTCCCTCAGCCTGACCTGCACCCTCTCGCAGTCCGGGAGCGCTTGGGGGATGTCGGACTGGCAACTTAGGCCTGTTCCAAGCCTGCTCCCCACAGTCAGACATCCTTAGCAAATCCTTAGCTCATCGATTAGCCTGGTTGTGGTTAAGCTGAGCTCCCGCTGTGGGAGCGCACTGACCACCAGGGGCAGCTCCTGCATTGAGTGCCCCCTGGTGGTCAGTTCTCGTCATACCCACAGGTGTTTCTGGTTGTTCCGTCATTAGCGTCAATTTGCATATTACCCTTATTATATAGGATGAACACAGACACATTAGGGGGTACAATGCACTTTTTGCATATCATTCTAATACAGAACTGGAATCTTGGAATGAATTTCACACCTTCCAGCTGAACCTAGAGTTCAAGCTTCCCGGAGGGGCTCAGCCCTGCTACTCTTTTGAAAAGCCCCCAAAAAAGCTTTGGAAAAAAATGCTTGCGTCCAGGTCCCAACTCCCAGCGATGGGGTGAGCGCGAGCAACTGCCCGGGTGACTCGGGCGCCCCCCGCGGGGACTACCGGCCGGGCTGGGATTTACTGACCCTGCACGCAATCGGTGACTTATTAGGAATCTCCTCCTACCGGTGCCGCGGAATCGACAAGGTCGCCGGGGATTCCTGTCCAGCCTGGGGGCTTGAAACCGCTGGCAGAAAAGTTGCAGGCGGGTGCGGGCGCCCGAGGACGGGCAGCCCAGCCCGCGACCCCGTGACCATCACCGAACCCTTGGGCTTAGTAGGGGCCATCGCGCTTTGCTGTCTGGGGTGGGGTTGCAGTGGGGGGGGGGGCGGGAATCCACCTGATCTCAGGGGTCTGGGCAGGAGTGCGCGTCGCGGCACCTCGGGGTCCGCACCCCGAAACGCGACGTAGCCAACGGAACCTACCCCCAGGCCGTCGCTGCTCGGCCATGGGGGGGTGCGGGGCGGACCGCAGACCCCTCGGAACTGCCTCTCGTAGTGGGGGGAGGGGGGGGCCTGGGCACGGCCCCGGGAAAGTCCTGAGCGCCGGGCAGGGCGGGAGGAAGGGAGGAGTCCCTGGTGCTGGGCAATCCCAGGAGAGGGCGTGGAGCGCCCCCAACTGACCACATAGGGCAACGTGACAGTAGGACGATTTGAGCTGGTTACGTGAAATCTATGACTTGTACCCCGAGTCATCCGCGTTAACTAAGGGCGTGTGTGCCTCAGAAATGCGGGGAAATTGCCAAACCGTCTCGCGGGAATTCCTCGGGGTGGGATTCCAGTGGCTTTATCCTTTCCTTTGGGCTCATCTGTATAAGGAAAGCTTCCTAAGATAGCAGCTATCACTGAGCTGAGGGGAAAAGTTTAGGAGATGGAAGTGTACCAAGATCCGGACAGACATGGTGGCTTTGGAGGCTGTGAGGTAACTTTAACCTTAGGGGGCGGGGCGGGGCGGGGCGGGGGCTCATTCAGGGGAAAGAGGAATGACCCTCTTTTTTACCCACCAAGGAGCCCTTCTGATTGACAGAATCATTGTGGCCAGTCCAGCCTCCTGGGCCTTCTGACGTCAGAATGAAGGCCTTAGATATCTGGAAATAGTTGCTGTCTTAATTGTTTAGTATCTGAGCTCTCGCTGACAAATGATATAGCCCATGTTTTAATAAAAGCTAATACATAGCCAACATTGGTTAGGATATGTTTGGTTGCAAGTGACATAAAATTCAGCTCAAACTGTTTGAAACTTTAAAGGGGATTTGCCAGCTGGCATGAGTGAAAGGCCTTCAGGGTTGGTCTGATCTAGCTGCTCATCCAGGATAGAGATGTAGAACAGATGCAGACTTGCTGGAGCCTCCTGGTTGTAAGTGATGGGTTGAGGTCGGAGCTCAGGCAGCCAGGCTGCAAAAGCTGCACATTAACCACGACTCAGAACCATGCATGTGGTCTGGAAGGTTTGAGGCAGGTCTAGAAATAGCTCACGATCCTCCACCATAGCTGCCTGCAGTTACTAGTAGCTAAAACCAGCTGCTTGCTGAAAGGCCAGACTCAGATCAAATCAGCCCAGCTCATCCAGACCTAGTCAAACATTTCTTGCTAGATATGTTTTATGTAATTTGAAGCTGTGTTGTTTGGGACTTTAAAAAGAGAGCAAGAGAGCCCTGGGCAGTGAAAGGTCTCAGGCCAGGCTGAGGGACAACCCTGCCCACCCCCCACCCCCACCCCCAGTGAGTGTAGGAATGTCATGTACCGGGTCTAGTATTAAATAAATAAGTGGAAAGAGAACCCATCTTCCTATTCTTTGAAGGCATTATCAAAGAATCACTTTCTTAAAGTCTCTGGAGACCATTTGGGCAGTAAATTCTTTCAGACTCCCAAGAAACAACCCATTCCAGCGTATGTAACCCGTTTCTGACACAAAATACTCATTTTATGAAGTTAGTATAACTCAGGTCCCAAACCCAGCAAACAGAGCCCAGCGAATCCCCCTGACTCCCCAAACTGCACACCCTTCCACCTCTGTCTCATGGCTCCCAGGTTTCTCATTTGTCCCTAAATCCTATTACTCAGTAGTCCCCCTTCTCTTTTTAGAATTATCTCTGGGACCCTTCAAGGGCTTGTCTCCTGCATAATTCTCACCACAGCTGGACTTTGCTCACTGACCTCCTCATCACTCTCATGGACTTTCCACCTGGATAACTGGCCCTCACCCAGCACCCTGTACCCACACTGCACCTTCAGGACCACTTACATGGCCATGGGCATTGCTGTACAACCATGGACTAGAGCAGGGGTGGGCAAACTTTTTGACTTGAGGGCCACAATGGGTTCTTAAACTGGACCGGAGGGCCGGAACAAAAGCATGGATGGAGTGTTTGTGTGAACTAATATAAATTCAAAGTAAACATCATTACATAAAAGGATATGGTCCTTTTTTTCAATAGTTTTATTCATTTCCAACGGGCCAAATCCGGCCCGCCGGCCATAGTTTGCCCACGGCTGGACTATAAGGAACCTTGGGAACCTGTTGCACGTTAGGGCTGACTCTGCTAGGCTTTGGGGACAGAGAGTGGACAAGGCAGTCAGTCCATCCTTCCTCTTATGGAGATCGTAGCTGCTTCCCACCTCCTCATCTCCCTCTCCCTCCCCCCAGCTTTCTCACCAGCGCCTCTGAACCTGCACTTCACTGAGATGCATCTCCCCTTCTCATATCTTTTTTTTTTAATATATTTTATTGATTTTTTACAGAGAGGAAGGGAGAGAGATAGAGAGCTAGAAACATTGATGAGAGAGAAACATCGATCAGCTGCCTCCTGCACATCTCCTACTGGGGATATGCCCCCAACCAAGGTACATGCCCTTGACCGGAATCGAACCCGGGACCCTTCAGTCCACAGGCTGACGCTCTATCCACTGAGCCAAGCCGGTCTCGGCTCCCCTTCTCATATCTTATTAGGGAGACAGATCCCACAGTAGGGCTGCTTGGGTCCCTGGGGGAATGTGGGGTTTTTTGGTGTTTGTTTTGTTTGTTTTGTTTTTTCAATCTTGCCACAAACTATTTCTTATTCAGGTTGCAGTCACTCGTATCTGATAGGAACCCAACTCCAAACTAGCTCAAAACAAAACAAACAAAAAAACCTTTTAATGTGTGTAACACATCAAGGGTTTCAGGCATGGCTGGGTCTGGGTGCTTAAATGATGGTTCTTTATCTGTTGGTCTTCTTTTCTTTGAATTGGCTTGATCTCCAAATGGAGGAAAAGATGATCCTCACATTCCCCCACATAGCCTGAGCAGGATTATAATAGAAAGGGCAGTGAGGGAAGGATGGGTTCCCCAAAGAAAGGGGTTATGAGGCAACAAAAATAATAAACTCAACCCATAGAACCTGAGTTTGAAGTTGGCCCTCATGCTCTGCTCAAGATCTGATGCTTCCCATCCTTGGGCCCCCAGGTAAGCCTGTGCCCCTCCACCATCCCCCTCCTTACAAGATTGTGTTTCTATTGGGCACTATTGATCCTTCTTGCAATCTAGCTTCCATTCCCTACCCACCAAAGTCCATAGGATTGTTCATTTGTGGTCACCCCCAATTTACATTTAGTTTTTTGTTAACTGATTTTTAGAGAGAAGAAGGGAGGGAGGGAGGGAGGGAGGGAGAGAGAGAGAGAGAGGAGAGAGAGAAACGTTGATTTGTTGTTCCACTTACTTATGCATTTATTGGTTGATTCTTGTATGCGCCCTGACCAGGGATCAAACCCAAAACTTTGGTCTATCACGACGACACTCTAACCAACTGAACTACCGAGCCAGGGCCTTAAAATTTCAGTTTCTGATTATTTGTTGGTAATATGTAGAAATACAACCATTAAAAAATGATTAATAGGAATGCCTTAATAATAAATATGAGAGGTGAGTGAAGAAACATAAAAACTTTTTCTTAGTGATATAAAACAATTGAAAAACATGTTCCTGTAATAATATTAATGTTTAAGGTTTAACAATTCTATACAAAATTCTATTTTCCTTTTTTTTTTTTTTGGTAGAATTTGACAAAGCTCTTTTAAGAGCCATCTGAAAGAAGAAACAATCAAAACTAATTAAGAATATTTGAAAATAAAAGAAACTAGCTTTACCAGATTAAAAACCCATTACAAATTAACTACTACAGTAGTTAATTAATATTGTCTGGTACAATACATGGTCAGATTAATGATGTTTAATAGATCAGAAACTGACTCTGGGGTAATTAGGACTATCGCATATAACAAAACAGAAATTGAAAATTAGTGGGGCCCTAGCTGGTTTGGCTTAGTGCAGGGATGGCGAACCGATGACATGCGTGTTAGATTTTGCAAATGTTGAATCCAAGGATCTGCTCGCGGACCAGGAGCTGTGGGCTCGGCTGGAAGAACTGGAGCCACAGGAGGAGCTGCTGGGCGAACTTGAGAGTCAGCCTCCTACTGTGGTTGCAAACGGAGAAGACACAGCGTCTTCCGAAGAGGAGAAGGAAGACGCCGGCACATGTGTGAGGACGTGTGATGGGACGCATCTGTCGGCCCGCGGACGACACCACTGCGCTCCTTGCCCCCTCAAGTGATGAGGATGAGGATGGTGACGACCACGATGCTCTTGGGCCAGGGGCCAGCTCTGTACCAACCATATATTTTTCTCACACCGTCAAACCCAAGCGGGTTCGAATCGATACTGGGAAAAACACCACCTTAGAATTCAGTGAGAAGAAGGAAGAAGCCACACGGAAGCAAAGAAACAGCTGTGATGGCCACCCGGCCCCCGAGCTGCCGACGATCAAGACCCCTGCGGACATCTGCAGGGTCTTCGTGAACCTGGTGAACGGGGCGTACGTCCCTCGGAAGTCCATCCTGAAGTCAGGCAGCCTGGAGAACAGCATGTGCAGCGACACCAGCGAGGGCAGCGCCGACTGCGAGGAGCGGCGCGGGCTCCTGCGGAGCCTCAGCTGTGAGAGCATTTTGGAGGAGGAGCAGGAGCAGCTTCCAGAGTCGCTCTTGCCCGCGCCCGGACGCTCGAGGCTTTTTCTGGAACTGTAATAGAGAGGGAATTGTCGCCCTGCCTCGCCCCGCACCCAGCCGCGGTCCATCCTGTGCTGCCCACCATCCCTGAGCGGAGAGAAGTTCTGTCAGAAGGGTCGGAGGTCACCAAGCAGGTGTCCAAGTTCAAAGCCCACAGGCTGTAGCAGAGGACCTAGGCTGTGAAAGGAAAACCGCTATTCTGTAGGACTACTGTTTGGAGTTCTCTGCTGTTCTTTGGACGGCCTCTTATTCTAGAAGGTAAGTTTGCTTCCTAGCCCGTTTTAGCCTGCTTGAATAATGGGGAAGATAGACCTCAGGCTCCTAACCACTCACCTGCCTGCTTACCTGATTGCCCCTAGCTGCCTCTACTTGCCTGCCTGCCTGATCACCCCTAACTGCTCCCTCACCAGCCTGATCTCGCCCCTAACTGCTTGCTCCCCCACGCTGGCCTGATCTTGCCCCTGCTTGCTTCCCCCCCTGCCTGATCACCCCTAACCGCTTGCTCCCCTGCAGGCCTGATTGCCCATAATCACCTCCGCCACAGTGGTTTTGTCTGGAAGGAAGTTGGACATCCAGAAGATGTCTGGTTGATCCCGTCTAATTAGCATATTACCCTTTTATGAGTATAGACTAGAGGCCTGGTGCACGAAATTCGTGCAGGGGGGAGGGGTGTCCCTCAGTCCAGCCTGCACCCTTTCCAATCTGGGACCCCTCAGGAGATGTGGGATCAGGCCTAAACCGGCAGTTGGACATCCCTCTCACAATCCAGGACTGCTGACTCTCAACCACTTGCCTGCCTGCCTGCCTGCCTGCCTGATTGTCCCTAACCACTTCTGCCTGCCTGCTTGATCGGCCCCTAACCACTCCCCTGCCAGCCTAATTGATGCCTAACTGCTCCCCTGCCAGCCTGATCGCCCACAATTGTCCTCCCCTACTGGCCATCTTATGGCTGCCATCTTGTGACGATGTGGGGGCGGCCATCTTGTGATTACATGAGGGCGTCACGCAAGGGCGCAGGGCCACCTAGGCTTTTATTAGTATAGATTCTCAGGTACAGTTGGGTTTATTTCCATGCTTCCTATGCACCCGCCTATTTGAGACCTTCTCAATGGTCACCTAAATGGATTCAAGTTTCTCATATATTAAAAACAAACGAAAACAAAACCTCTCCTTCAATCCTATAATCCTCTTCAGCTACTGCTATCTACTCTGACCTTCACAGCCAAGATCCCTGAGAGTGTCTCCTTTCTGTCTCTGCATTCCCATATGCTGGTCACTGCATAATCACTGCAGTCGGCTTGGCCCTCCCCCTCCCCCCATCAATCTATAGTCCAGATGAATGGGGGACTCTGGGCTACTCTTGGTCCTTTAGTTCTCTATGCAATTCTAACCAGGTTCAGTCAACATATTCAAAAGGAACAGAATGTGGCTCAGGATATCCCTTTTCACACAGTTCCCAGTAGGGAGAACCAAAAGCAAGTGACCAGTCAGAAGTCAGTTTAGCCACAGTTGTTCCAAGCACCTTAAGAACCAGTGGAGCCCTAACCAGTTTGGCTCAGTGAATGGAGTGTTGGCCTGCAGACTGAAGAGTCCCAGGTTGGATTCCGGTCAAGGGCATGTACCTTGGTTGCAGGCACATACCCAGTAGGGAGTGTGCAGGAGGCAGCTGACCGATGTTTCTCTCTCATCGATGTTTCTAACTCTCTCCCTTCCTCTCTGTAAAAAAAATCAATATATTAAAAAAAAAAAAGAACCAGTGGAGTCTGCAGGGGGAGTGCATGGTGGTTGGTGGGAGGACAGCATATTTGACTTCCCATCTGTAATCCAGGCCACCTGCCTCAGCATTCCCCCCATTGCCAGTTCCCAAGCAATGCCTAAATTAGTGTTTGATGGAAGAACTAGCGACTGTAGCCTAGTCAGGTTGACACATTCAAAAGACCATCACATGGACTTAATAGACATCTTTAGAACGCTTCACCCCAAAGCCAGGGAATATACGTTTTTCTCAAGTGCTCATGGGACATATTCAAAAATAGACCACATATTGGGTCACAAGCAAAGTCTCCCCAAATTCAAGAAGATTGAAATCATACCAAGCATCTTCGCAGACCACGATAGCATAATATTAGAAATAAACTACAATAAAAACAACCCAAAATACTCAAACACCTGGAAGCAGAATAGCATGCTATTAAATATTCATTGGGTTACCAATGAGATCAAAGAAGAAATTAAAAACATCCTGGAAACTAATGACAATGAAAAGCCAC
>NW_006288615.1:2666967-2669261 GCF_000327345.1 Myotis davidii
TCAATTCCAGTCAAGGGCATGTACCTTGGTTGCGGGCACATCCCCAGTGGGGGGTGTGCAGGAGGCAGCTGATTGATGTTTCTCTCTCATTGATGTTTCCATCTCTCCTTCTCCATTTCTCTCAAATCAATTTTTAAAAAAAACATTAAAAAATGACTATTATTCAGTTTCACTTTTTTGTTGTTTTTTAAAATATATTTTTATTGATTTAGAAAGAGGAAGGGAGAGGGTAGAGAGAAAGAAACATCTACCAGATACCTCCTGCAGGCCCCTACTGGGGAAGGAGCCCCCAACCCAGGCATTTGCCCTGATTGGGAATTGAACTGGTGACCTCATTTATGGGTTGACTTTCAAACACTGAGGCACAACAGCCGGGCTAGTTTCACTTTGAATAATGAACATAACAGGATACAAAAGCCAGGTATTTTTGTGCTGAAATTTTTTTGTGAATGGAAGAATGAAGCCAGCAAAACAGAAAGGGCATGATATGTCCTAAAAATGCATAGAGATAGCCGTGACCTGTGTGGCTCAGTGGACAGAGTGTCGGCCTGCGGACTGAAAGGTCCTGGGTTCGATTCCGGTCAAGGGCATGTACCTTGGTTGCAGGCACATCTCCAGTGGGGAGTGTGCAGGAGGCAGCTGATCGATGTTTCTCTCTCATCGATGTTTCTAACTCTCTCTCTCCCTCTCTGTAAAAAATATATTTAAAAAAATGCAGAGATGAAGAGGGGTTTTATGTAAGAAAAGCTCAATTCAAAGAAGCTGGAACACTTCCAACACTTGGATTGGCTATTTCATGAGAAACTTTTATGAAAGCATCCTCTAAGATTGCTTACCAGAAGCCAAAGAAAATTTCCCATGTCAGAGTGTCAGGACATGCACACAAACTATGGAGCCACTTTCTGGATTGAGTCAAAAGAAAACATTGGAAGCAGTTCCCCCATCAAATGATGTAATGTGTAGTAGAAGAGATGACATTTATTTTAACACTAGAAGCTTGGTGCATGACATTCGTGCACTCGAGGGGGGTTCCTCAGCTTGGCCTGGGCCCTCTTGCAGTCCAGGACCCCTAAACCAGCAGGCGGACTTCCCCCGAGGGGTCCTTAGCGCTGTCCCAGAGTCAGGAGGCTCCCTCCACCGCCGCTGCACTCACCAGCTTCTGTCTGAGCAGCACTCCCCATGTGGGAGCACACTGGCCACCAGGGGGAAGCTCCTGCATTGAGCATCTGCCCTTGGTGGTCAGTGTGCATCATAGCAACCGGTTGTTCTGATGTTCAGTCATTTTGCATATTAGCCTTTTATTATATAGGATTTTAAAGTAGGTCTTTCAGGAAACAGCAGCCTCATTATTCCCCAAGGAGGCTTTTTGCTCATGCTTTTGCTCATTATGGGCAGGCTGACGCTACCCAAGATTTACTTTGTAAATTGCCTTTGCAAACTACAAAGGCTGTCAACATTTTGGAAGTGGTAAAAGGTTTTTTGCCAAATAAAACTTTGAATAGAAAAAGTTCTCTGAGCAGATGAGCCTCCTGCAAAACTGAATTTGCAAATTTAGTGATAAAGAAAGCTCCCCTTGTCATTTTACATAGACGTGCACAGGCAACAAAGACTTTTCCAACATCCTGAAAGATGTTTTGTCAACATTTCTAAAAGTCATCGACTTTATCAGAAGCAGGTCTCTCAATCATTGCATTTGAAAAAAACTTTATCAGGAAATGGGAAAACAGTCATTTGAAGTGCTTCTTAGTGACTTTTGAAGGACCAGTTAGTTCTAAGGCATTTGTTCAGACTGACAGCAGAAGTCTTTTTCTGAAAGAGGGAGAAAGCCCACTTCTTGAAAGACTCTGAAGAAAATTATATTCTTAGGTTACCTTATTTGGTGGATACTTTTAACCATCTAAATGAGATGTCTTCCCATTCGAGGTTCTGAAACAACCATTTTGATCTCCTCGAAAATCTACAAGCTTTCTTGGTAGTGCTGCCCACATACAGTTCTCAACCTTCCTAATGCCGCGACCTTTTAATACAGTTCATGTTGAGGTGACCCCAACCATAAAATCATTTTCGTTGCTACTTCATAACTGTAATTTTGCTACTTTTATGAATCATAATGTAAATATCTGATATGCTATGTTTTCCGATGGTCACGACCCACAGGTTGAGAACTGCTGACACAACCAAAGAATAAACAGGTATGGATAGAACCCAGGAGACACAAATATTTAAGAATCTTATTAAAAGGACACTTTGTAGCCTTGGCCAGTTTGGCTCAGTGGATACAGCGTCAGCCTGCG
>NW_006288615.1:2670308-2675857 GCF_000327345.1 Myotis davidii
TCTTCTATCATTGACAGTCCCTCTAGGTTGTGGGCTGCTTGCCTGTGTTCCTGAGAAGCATCTACGGTACCAGTCTATAGAGTGTGTTTTCTTTAGTGAATTACCGGTATGTTTACCGGTAATAAACTTGCACTGTTTTATGTATATGTTTGATTACATACAGCCTTGTGACAGTTTTCCTGCATGTCATAAGCATTTGAATATAAATTAAAATGTTAAAATCAAATCTGATATTGTTTTACCTTTTATTTGGTGTGTGGAAGGTGTGCGGAAGAGGGGGTAGTCTTATACGGCGAGTATATAACAAACTCTGTATTTTGAGTGGAAATGTTAGGGGGTCGTCTTATACGCCCAGTCGTCTTATCCGCCGGCAAATACGGTCGCCCTCAGCCTGGGCATGTGCCCTGACTGGGAATCTAACCGTGGCCTCTTGGTTCCATAGGTCAAAGCTTAACCACCCGAGTCACGCTGGCTGGGCTTCCACCCTCATCTTCATTTAAACCAGCATACCTCTGGAGTTAACAGGACTGGACTGTTTCCATCCCTTAATGGGAAGGAAGTAGCAGGAAGAACCTTAACTTTCCTGCCCATATTGAGGACATGGTATCAGCATTTATCTAGCAGAGACCAACTCTAATGGCAGGACAGGTATCTTATACTACAGGCCCTACCCTAGCAGCCAATAACTCCTCTTGCAATTATCAGGTCAGGCTCTAGCCTTCTTTACCTTCGCTTCAACAAGGTAAGCCCCCAAAACTCTACTCTAAGTTTCCAAGTCAGACAAGCATTGAATAAGCACTATTGGGCCTGAGCTGGTAGCACTCTACTTCATGCTCCTAGATTCCCAAATTGCCTATTACTCTTAGGCCTGTCAATTGTGGTTTTTTTTTAAATATATTTTATTGACTTTTTTACAGAGAGGAAGGGGACAGAGAGTTGCCGCCTCCTGCACATCTCCTACTGGGAATGTGCACGCAACCCAGGTACATGCCCTTGATCGGAATCGAACCTGGGACCTTTCAGTCTGCAGGCCGACGCTCTATCCACTGAGCCAAACCGGTTTCGGCAAGGCCTGTCAATTGTTGAGCAAAGCAGCCAAGCATCTGCTTGGGAGAAGGCCCAAGTCAATGCTGATGGGTCCCTGGAGGCCCACAAAGACCCCTCACAGGCCCATGACAGTTTAGGAGGGATTAAGCACCATTAACAAAACAACTTTTGATATGTTCAATTCTAATTCCACCCAGCCTTTTGAGATTTAACCACGACATGCTTGGAGTTGTAACTTTTAGTCTAGGAAAACACTGGCTCCCAGCTCATTTTCGTTTCCCTATCAGGACAGACCTCCCTTGGCAGCACCTTTCATTAGCACTGCCATCCCTCAAAAGCAAGACTTGTCTTGCTCTTAAGTCCTTAGTACTGGTAAGTGGTTGATGTGCCACATGGTTTAGATTTCCACATCCCACCAGCAGCAAAAAAAAAGACACAACTACCCACTTACCTTTTAGGTTGGTTTCCTTCTAAGTGTATTGAATTCTACCAGTATTGCATTTTTTTAGTCTGATTAGTAACCAGGTAGTTAAGTCCACCGGCTTTTAAGAGTTGGCCGATTTAAAAAATCTCAGCCATGCCCTAGCCTGTTTGGCTCAGTGGATAGTGCATCGGCCTGCAGATGCACTTGAAGCTGTCCCAGGTTCAATTCCAATCAAGGGCACATGCCCGAGTTGCAGGTTCAGTCCCCAGTAGGGGACATGCAGGAGGTAGCCAATCAATGATTCTCTCATCATTGATGTTTCCCTCCCTCTCTGAAATCAAAATTTAAAAAAAAAAAAAACTTAGCCGTCACTGGGGGTACTTTAAAACTTTTCCTTGATTTCAGAGGGAGAAACACGATAATCATTGGTCAGTTGTCTCCTGCATGCCCCCTACTGGGGATCAAGCCTGCAACTCCAGCATGTGCCCAGACCAGGAATTGAACTATGACCTCTGGCTCATACATTTTCACTCAACCATTGAGCCACATCAGCTGGGTTGGGGCACCATTTTTCAAGTAAACGTATCATGTCAGTCCCTTGACCCTAGACATCTCATAAGCCTTTAACTTCTAACAAGTGTGTGTGTGTAATAGGGGCAGGGAATGTTTAATAAGTCAGTTAGAATGTCTGGGTACTGCACATAGTGCAAAACCAAAGGCCTTTCTTATAGCTCCACCTAAGATTGCTGGAAGATAGACCAAAAAATACCAGGTCCATCATCTATAGGATTGGTAGCTTCTTCCCCAGCCTCACAGTCCCCATTGGTCCATCCATCCGACATTAGTCACTGACTATTCCAGAATCTATACTCTCAGCGTGTATCTACGGAGGCCTAACCAAAGGGCTCCTGTTCCTCTTTCCCGAGCTTGTCAGAACACACTGGCCTCCCAAGAAGCCAGAGGAAACTTCCATTTCACCAAACTTGTGGCTGGAGCATTTGAAACCTAAGCAACAAGCATTTTCATCAGGGGTGGGATGGATCTGAAGTGGGTTTACCATGCTCCACCTTCAACAATATTCCAGGAGAAACACTCTAGGAAGTACAAGTCTGGCACCAGAGTTTAGGACTTTTAATTTGTCCCATAGCTGCTGAAGCAAAATTATGATAAAACATTCTGCTTTCCTTTATATCCCAACACACACACAAAAAAAAACTATTTGTAGGAAAAAAATGGTTTTGTACACGGGAAGAAACAATATAAATTCAAAACTTACAGATAAGGGTTAGCTCTACCACTCATCTCTTTAAAAAGTTTATACGAATATCCAGTCAAAACCAACAGGTTATCTCCTTTGAAATGTTATCTAAATGGATTTCCAAGTAGACCACAGGACTGTATACTGTCTTGGAATGTCCTTAGAAGGCTCTGTCATTGATCAGGTAACAGAGTAAAAACACCAGAGTCCTTTCTTTTTCAAATGGAAGAGGGAAAGACAGGGATAGAAGAAACTAATCAAACTTCGTCTTCTTTCCTTGTGGCTTATGGTCTCCCCCTCCTCCTCTGCCTCCTCGGAAGCCTCCTCGACCTGAAGGAAGAGAAGACGTCATTAAACAGGTGCAAAGCTGCCAGGTCTTCCTCCCCCAGTGATAGTGACCACTGATGCGGACCCCAATGATCCTTACCTCCAAAACCTCCCCGGCCTCTGCCACCAAATCCACCTCGGCCTCCTCTGCCACCGCCTCTGCCTCCAAAGCCACCTCTGCCTCCACCACGACCCCCGAAGCCACCTTCACCCTTAGGCTTGGCCCAGTCCAAAGTAACTTTGTTTCCATCAATTTCACCGTCTTCCATGGCCTCCTTAGCGGCTTTGGCATCTTCCTCACTGTTGAAGTCTACAAAACCAAACCTAAAACACCAAATAAAATTATCCATTATAAAGCAAAGATATATGGAAAACAGACTCTAACTTCATTCATTCCAGCAGGCTCTTCAAAAATGGAATCATTTTCCCCACTAGAAATGTAAATTGAATCCATTCCAGACCACTAAATGATTCTGTTTTAACCTTTCTTATACATAATACATGGCTAACATATTGTTTTATATAAACATTTCTCTTCTAACTTTTATGGAACCACCCCTACTGGCTTTATTTACTTATTTTAATATATATTTTTATTACTGATTTGAGACAAAGGGAGAGGGAGAGATAGAAACATCAATGATCAGAGAGGATCTGGGGATCAAGCCCACAACCCAGGCATGTGCCCTGATCAGGAATCGAACCGTGACCTACTGGTTCATGGGTCGATTCAGCCTTAACTAGCCTTAAATCACTTTCAGCACAGGTTCCACTGGTGCAGCATCTTCTTTCTCAGGGATCATGGCCTCAGCCAGCTGCTTTTCATTTATCGAAATCAACAACAGTTTTTCTATCTCTCCAATTTCCTGTGATCATTGTTTTTCGAGCACTTTCACACAGCAACATCAGCACTCTTGTTTTAAAATTATGCCAAGCTTCCATTTCACCAGCAAAACACACAAAAATATTCACAGCACAATTTCCTGAGATGCTAACTAGAAGTTTAGAGGTAAACTGATTTACATTCTCTCCCGTTTGTGGTCTGAGAGATGCTTTTTGTCATGCTAATGTATCAACATAAAAGGGTTATCAGGTCTAGATGAAAGGGCCTAGAACTGCAGTTTTGTTATTAGAAATATTTTTTTCTGTGAACAAGTTGATCAAGAACAGAACTGTTTGAGATGGGACACATTTAAGAACTGAGGATTGACTCACATATTGGACATTGATCCCGAGAAAGTAGCCTTGCTCAATTGAGAAAAGACCAAAGTGGCAAGAGTAGCTCTCTCCAGAAAGTTGAAACTGGATTTACTGACAGCCTAAATACAAAAATGTCTCACAAAACAGCAGAATATACCTCCGAAGACAGGAGGCAAAATAATGCTAGCTCTGTGAATTGTCTCTTCTTCTCGTGCGAATCCATAAACTGCCACAGAGCGACAGAAAGGAGCTCATTGAGAAGACACACTGGATGAGAGGTCCCCACTCAGTGGACACTGTACCCTCGTGCACCTTACCCTTTGGAAGAGCCCGTCTCCCGGTCAGTGACTATCCTTGCCCGGACAGAGCCATCAAATGACTCCTTCAATGTCTCTTCCGTAGTCTCCTCAGACAGACCTTTGACAAATAGAGTTTTGGATGGCTCTGGGAAAGAACAAAAAATAATCATTCATAATGATGACATGGATTTATGCAATGTTTAGAATGACCACTAGCCAAGAATGCTTGTTGTTTCGGAACCCTCAAGTGTCTCTATGAGAAAAAGGAGGTAATCTTAGACAACTAATACTTAATGAAATCAAAGGACTTAAATCAACTGCTATCTCAAGTCTACTTTGACCACCAAAGCAGATCTTTTACAAAAGCAGGAAAGCCAACCCAAACAAGTGAGACAGATCTCAAGCAGGAAGCTACAACCACTACACAGGGCAGTAAACTACGGGCAAATCTGTTGCTCAGAGCTGACGTGGCTGGATCAGAACTTGACTATCTAGAGGAATTTTCTTGGATTTCATCAATTATTTCTCAGATAATCAGTCATCATATCCAGTGTCATTTACTCAGCAACAACAGGAAAAAAAAAGTTCACCTCTAGATCTGACCCAAGTTGAAGCATGGCACTGAGGACAGCTATCCCCCAACCACAACCCCTGGTAATTGAAACTTACGGCTTCTTGCATTAGGCGATCCTCTGGGTCCTTGCAATTCCAGCCTGATTGCTCTGCCCTCAATTTCTCTTTTATTACAGGAATTTAAAGCTTCTTTAGCATCTTCAAATGAAGCAAATTCTATAAATGCATACCTGAGGATGAACAATATTTAGAATAAGTTACCAAGCTCATGGCTCCTCTGCAATCATACCTGATGCCATAGCCTTTTTTTCTCCCCGCTCAAGCAAATAAATGAGACTCTTTATTTTATACTGATTTGTATAGCTAAAAATGATTCAGCTTCTAACAGACAGCGTTACAGGATTATATCTATTCAAAACAC
>NW_006288615.1:2675888-2681415 GCF_000327345.1 Myotis davidii
CTTTCAGCCAATGACTGACAACATAAAGATACAAATTACTATACCCTTTAGATTTGCCATTTTGGTTCTGGGGCACTTTGATAAAAGTTGCCTTTTCAAATACTTCCTGAAGAGTTTCTTCTGTTGCACTGTAGGAAAGGTTGCTTAAAACCAGAGTTTTTGATTCACCTACAAATAAAGAGATGCCAAATTAAAACTGTGAAACAGTGGTTCGCAACTTCAGTCACAGCTATATCTTGTTCTTAAGAATCTCTGTGCTTAGGAGAGTTAACATACTAATGTTGATGCAGATAGAATCCCATTCTGAGTGTCTCAATATACTGAGTACCTATAATGCACTGTTATGTCTGGCTTCCTTCCATTCCTGTTATTCAAAAGTGTAAGCTGACTACTGATCTGTATCTTCCTAGATCAAAACTCTAATTTTAAAATGTACATGAAGTCATTCAAAATATAAAACAAAAAAGTTAAACTTGTCTATGTTCTAATTCAAAATGATTTCATATAGCTCTCATTCAAAACACAGAATTACTATTACAAATAGAAGCATAACTTGCTTAACTACATCTACACTCAATCAGTCATCTTATATCAAATTCAAAGATGCAAAAATTTTGCTCCATCAATTCTAGAACCCCGTAGGAAGCCCATAAATTCTTACCACTCCAAGTGCTGTTCTTTCCACCTCTATGGTCTTGATTTTGACCTTTCTCTCCAGTATAGTACAGAGAAATGGATCGCCCATCTATTTCTGTCCCTTGCTTTTCTTCCAAGGTTTTCTCTGCATCAGCTTCTGTCTTAAATTCAATATAAGCAATCCTGCAAAAAGGTGTTTTAAAAAAAAAAAAGAAGAATTTGCTTGATTTTTAAAGCCATATTTTTTTAAATTATATTTTTTATTGATTTCAGAGAGGGGAGAGACAGACAGAAACATCAATGATGAGAGAGAATCTGACTGGCCACCTCCTACATGCCCCACACTGGGGATTGAGCCCGCAACACGGCTGGCCTCAAACAGCAACCTCCTGGTTCACAGGTTGACGCTCAATCACTGAGCCATGAAGGTTGGACAATCCTTTTAATTTTTAACACAAATAATTGCCATTCCTTACAAAGCATACGCTATATATTTTGTAATCCTTTTTTCACATTAACTCCTCTTTTAAAATCAGTATAAATTAAGTACATTATCCCGATTGTACAGATAGAAAATTAAGGCACAGGTTATAGATTTGCCCAAATCACACATAGGAAAGTTGGGCCATTCCTTTTATAAATTAGAATCACATTGATTTATAAAACTCTTAACATTCCGATAGATACAAAACATACCCTTTACTTTTTCCATCCTTGCTGACTAATCTGATCTCCATAGCATCTTCAAACACTTCTTTTAATTCGTCCTGAGTAACTTTATAAGGCAGATTTTTTGCCAACAGTGTTCTTGCATCTCGATCTAAATTTTAAAAAACACAAAATGAATTGGATGGGTTAAAAGACCTTTCTCCTTACCTCCAAGATACTGACCAATAGAAAAGTTCTGTTTAATAATTTGGGGTCCTATAAGTGTACAAGACAGACACCAATAGTATGGCAATACAGCAGTAGCAAGACACAAGCTCCTGTCACACCCGACATCAAACTATGTGCTGGATACTTGGAACTCAACCTAGTAGGTGCTTAGCAGTTTGTTTCAAAAATGTATTTTCGCCCTAGCTGGTTTGGTTCAGTGGGTAGAGAACAGCCTATGGACTGAAGGATCCCAGATTTGACTCTGGTCAAGGGCACATGCCTGGGTTGTAGATTTGATCCCCAGTGCAGGGCATGCAGAAGGCAGCGATCCAAGATTCTTTTTCATCATTGATGTTTCTCTCTCTCCCTTCCTCTCTGAAATCAAAATATATATTTTTAAATATATTTTTATTGATTTCAGAGAGAAAGGCAGAGGGAGAGAGATGGAAACATCAATGATAAAAGAATCATGCATTGGCTACCTCCTACACACCCCACACCGGGTATCGAACCATGACCTCCTGGCTCATAGGTCAATCCTCAACCACTGAGCCACACCAGCTGGGCATTTTAAATTTAAAGTCATGAGCAGCACTGGCTGGTGTGTCTCAGTTGGTTGGGTGAAGGCACAAGCTTGGGTTGTGGGCTTGATCTTCCAGGTGGCCGAATGATGGATCTCTCTCAAAAATCAATTTAAAAATCTTAAAAAAAGAGTCATGAACACATATGAATCATGACAAAGTATGAGAGATACAGAAATAGTCAGGGATTTGATCTAGTTCCAGTGAGGAAAGATCTCCCTATATTAGGGTATGCCTGTACATCTAAACAATTATACAATTTTTTAAATACATTTTTATTGATTTCAGAGAGGGAGGGAGATTAGAAACATCAATGATAAAAATCATCCCTACAACCTGGCCATTTATATGCCCTGACCAGGAATGGAACCCTGACCACCTGGTTCATAGGTCTCCGCTCACTGACTGAGCCATGATGGCTAGGCTATATTTCTTTTGAGGTTTTTTTAAAATTTAGGAAAAGAGGCATCAATTGGCTGCCTCCTGCACGCACCCCGCCCCCTCCCCCAACTGGGGGAATCAAGCCTGCAACCTGGACATGTGTCCTGACTGGGAATTTGAACAGGCAACCTTTTGGTGCATGGGATGATGTTCACCAACTCAGTCACACTGGCCAGAGCTAAACAGTTATTTTTTATTAGTCCATTCTTGTTTGCTGACTCAGGAATTTCTAGCACCAGCAAATACTGCCAGGCACTACTGTAAACACTTAACATCCTAATTTATTTAATCCTCACAACACTGGGGGTGGGGGGGAGCAATTATTTAACCTGGTCAGTCTAGAAATATATCAATTAAGGAATTACCTCTCAGTATCACAATTACCTAAAGCAGTACATACCTTTTTTACTGTCTTTTCCCTTTGGTTTTTCTAGTTTAATTTCATTGCCAAAGACTTTTAAACCAGTGAGTTCTAAGGCTTTTTCCAGGTCCTCAGCAGATTCAAAATCCACATAGCCAAACTTCCTTTAAGGTGATAAGGCAAAGGATAAAAGTTAGTTTTAAAAAAACAGAAGACCCCTCATTAACATGTATTCTAGGCAAACAGCAACACTAATGCGATGGGGCAAATGGATTAAGTTAAAAAGCACCGTACTCTATTAGCAAAATTAAGTAAGACACTGAAAACTCAGGATACAGACTGAGGTGTAAGTACCAAGACCTGATGCAGACCCACCTCTGAGTTTGTCTTTTTTTAAAAAATGTTTCATTGACTTTCCAGAGAGGAAGGGAGAGGGACAGAGAGCTAGAAACATCGATCCGCTGCCTCCTGCACCCCCCCTACCGGGGATGTGCCTGCAACCAAGGTACATGCCCTTGACCGGAATCGAACGGGGACCCTTCAGTCCGCAGGCCAATGCTCTATCCACTGAGCCAAACCAGTTAGGGCATGAGTTTGTCTTTATTTTTTTTTTTTATATTTTATTGAATTTTTACAGAGAGGAAGGGAGAGAGATAGAGAGTTAGAAGCAGCGATGAGAGAGAAACATCGATCAGCTGCCTCCTGCACATCTCCTACCGGGGATGTGCCCGCAACCCAGGTACGTGCCCCTGACTGGAATCGAACCTGGGACCTTTCAGTCCGCAAGCCGACGCTCTGTCCACTGAGCCAAACCGGTTTCGGCGAGTTTGTCTTTATTAACTACACTGCTCATAACAGCTAACAAAAGAACTTGTTAAAGCATCAAGGTAGGAGAATCCTATCTGGTTATTTGTATCTAATAGTTTCAAATTAAATATTTTTAAGAATAAAAGCTCATAGCTTATTAAAAATTATTTTGTGCTATATCAAAAGTTAAGGGAGATTATGGAAACTTCAATTGGGGAAGGTCATACAATTTAATAATCTAAGTAACAGTTCATTAATGTCTAAACTTTGAAGACACATTCATGCTTAAGAGTAAAGTACTAATGTTCTAAAAAGGGAGGGAAAAAAGCATTAGCAGACCTAGCAGTACAATGGCTTAACTTCCCCATACCTACCTGGACACACCAATTCTGATATCCACAACAGCAAGATCGTTTTTAGCAAAAACATCACTGATACCCGTTTTTAATTCAGGAGCAGACTTGTTGAAGTTCAGGTTTCCAACAAAAAGATTGAAAGCTGTAGTCGGTTCTGTGGCTGCACAAAAAATTAACTCAAATTAATCTGATTTATAAAGTATGGGATGAATTTGATTTCCAACATAAATTTCTATACATAGCACATCAGCATACTGCAATGTAACATCAGGTTTCAGTATTAAGTCCCTTTTTTGTTCATCACTTGTGCTATTAGGTGCAAATCCTCCCCCTCTCCATTCTGACAAGTTACCTTCCACTTTCTGTTTCTTGGCCTCAGGAGCAGCTTTCTGTTTGGCCATTTCCTTCTTTCGTTTTCCAGGTGCTTCTTTGACAGGCTCTGGACAAGATTTCAAACAAACTGTGTTATCCATAAGTAGCCACACATATTCAGTATCTTCTTTAAATAAAACTCATACCAAATCACTTTAGAATCTAGCTCAATTACCTTCCTCCTCCTCTTCCTCATCATCCTCGTCTTCATCATCTTCATCGTCCTCTTCATCATCTTCATCATCATCCTCATCATCCTCATCCTCATCGTCCTCCTCATCTTCATCCTCAGCTGTGCTCTTGGCCTTCACAGGAACAGCTTTTACAGGAGCTTTCTTGCCTTTGGCTGGTGTAATCTCCATAGGTTCTTCTTCAGAGTCTGAAAGAGAAGCTACCTAGTCAAAAACTCAAGAGAATTATCCTCAAACCAACATAGCTTCAGATAAATCTAAAGGAAAAAAAAATACATAATACTGTGCTTAGTAGTTATAGCAAGAATTAACAGATTATTTGGAAGCAAAACCCTATATTATGAAAACTACTCATAGAATGTGCTGTGTTAAACATTTTCTCAGAGACAGGCAATCATTCATGGCTAACTAACACCCTAGTATACAACCAGCACAGAGAATCCCTGGGAGGATTTTTATCTAATCCCCATGGTGTCATGGAAGGATATGTCTGCATGTTGCCCACCCACTCCACAACCTCACCCTAATGTACCTTGCAAACAAGAGAAGAGCCCAAGAACTACCAATAGAACGCCTTACCATCTTCTTCGTCATCATCCTCATCCTCATCTTCATCCTCATCTTCGTCATCATCCTCATCATCTGAGGCAGGAGCAGCAGCAGTAGCTTTCATCACTGCTGGCTGAATTTCATCCTCATCTTCATCCTCATCCTCCTCATCGTCATCATCCTCCTCTTCACTGTCGTCATCATCTTCCTCATCACTATCTTCCTTCTTGGCATTCTTGCCGTTCTTTGCTCCCTTGACTGGGATGGCTGCTCCCTTCTTACCAGGAGTTGCTACCAATGCTTTGCCTGGTGTGCCTCCCTTCTTACCAGGTGTGGCTAATGCTTTGGCTGGTGTGA
>NW_006288615.1:2682402-2683362 GCF_000327345.1 Myotis davidii
CTCCTTCTTTCCTGGAATTGTGGTAGCCTTCATACCTTTTTCTCTGAGGAATGATAATATATTCTCCACTGCTTTCATCTTCTTCATCTGACATTTCCTCATCTTCACTATCTTCTTCTACCTCCTTTGGAGGAGGAGCCATTTTCTTGGGGTCACCTTGATTTTTACCAGCCTACAACAGACACGGTAATTAGCACATTACACCTCCCACATTTCAGGCCACTCACATTTTGCTCACATTCTTCATAGTACAATGGTCATCTCCCTTTCTCAGAACCCACTTTTCATTCTGTCAATTACAAATAACAAACCAACCCTAGGTAAAGAGACAATTTCAAAGATATCATCTCCCTCTTCCTATTGCCTTAAGCACACCCGTTTTAAAATTTATACTTCCAAAATCTACTCTTATATCAGGCACAATTTCTTAATACTCACTAGCCTACAATGGAACCATTTTAATGCCAACAACTCAAAACCTCATCTGGGGAAAACTGCCTTTAAAAAACCCTTTGATGATGGCAGTAGAGGTGTCCTAACATATGGTGACAGATTTGACTGTGTAGTGAACACGTGGTGCAATACACAGATCTTGTAACATAGAAACCCACACCTAAACCTATTATGTTCATGTTGACCAATGTCACCCCAATAGTTTGAGAAAAAAAAGCCTTCAGTAAATTCTGGCACCTTATCCCACCACTCCTCTGACATTAAATCAGGGCAACATTATAGAAAAATCACGTCTTTAAGACCATTGGTCGTACAATTTTCCTTTCCCGGGGAAACCCCGCCCCAGGGCCACGTGGGGCCATCTCCACCACGTGCGCGCAGCCAGGCAGAGAACACGCGGTGGGGCCTCCTTCCGGGGTCCACCTCATAGTTAAGATCCTATAGGCCGCGGGCCTCCAAATGAAGAAATCCCACCTCTCCCCACCTCACGGAACGGTCCCCTCCGAA
>NW_006288615.1:2683402-2716407 GCF_000327345.1 Myotis davidii
CGAGGCACGTGCGTCAGGAGGCGGTGTCCCGCTCGCACCGGTCCCAGGAGTTTGGCCTCATCCCTCTACCGAGGCGCAGCGCCCCCTCGGGACTACGCTCAGTCCCGAGGTCTTTCCACGCCGTTTCAGCAACACCTGCAAGCTCTCCACCTCGCCAAAAAAGTACCCAAAAAACGCGAGACCTCCGTACTGCTCACGCGAGACTTCCCGCAGCATGGCGCCCTCGAATGCGCCTGGGACGGCGCGCAGGCCCTCCTCCTCGCGGCGCCGCGCGCGCGCTCCTCAGAAAATAGGCCTCGGCGTCCGTGATTGCGCGAGGAAGGCCTTACCTTTGCGAGCTTCACCATGGCGGCGGCTTATGAGGGTGGAGTGTGTAGCGGGTGAGTGGCGCAGATGTGCCCAGAGGAACCAAACGGCGTCGATGGCGGCCGCTAGTACTGAAGAACCGGAGCGCGTACGTCTCGCTACCAGCTAGAGCTCGAGACTGAGGCGAAAGACTGAGCCTGCCCAGTAATCCCCTCTGGAAAGGCGACGACTGTGCCCTCGTGACTCCACTTCAACCAACCAGAGTTTGCGCTCATCCCACGAGCCAATTGCGAATCTCTATCGAGGACGTCGCGGGGCGGGGCCTGGGCAGGAGTGGGCGGGCCAAGGCCGCCGGAGGAGAGGGTGGAGATTCCGTTTCGGCGGCCTGGGGGGAGGATCGCTTTGTGCAAGGCCGACGTTGATTGGGTGGTGGGCGCGCGGTGACCGAAGCGCCCCTCCGCGGAGCCTGCGCCTTGGGACGGACCTTTTTTGGCGCCGCCTGTGTCGATCTCGGTGCGCCGTGGGTATCGGCCCTCTCCTGGTCCCGGTGTGTCGGGATCCTGTCGACTCGGGCAGTTTTTCGGTATCCCCGCCCCGCACTCCATGCTTAGCCTCTCGGCTGCCATGGAGAAAGGAATTCGCCCATATTACCTTGATGAGCCCGAGATCTGGGTTCACAACGCCGGAGTGGGAGGCCCACCTTAGCCCCGGGTCTGCAGGTGATTCCTTCCCGGGCCACGCGCCTAACGTTGCCTCCGGAGAGCTGTGCATAAAGGCAGTCGGGGCTAGTGTGGGTGGCAACCAATCCATGTGTCTCTCTTGCATTGATGTTTCTCTCCCACTCTCCCTCCCTTCCAACCTCTGAAAAGAAATGGGGAAAATACCTCCAGGTGAGGATTAAAAATAAACAAACAGTTCAAGCAGGGAATTGGTTCCAAGGTTAATAGAATTGCTGAGAAGCCCAATGGGACTTAAGACACAAGCAGGAAGTTGCTGCCACCCACAGACGACCCCTTTCCAGGGATCAGGAAACCGGCCTCGGGCGCCAGAGTGAAAGGACCTGGCCGTGGCCTCCTAGAGGCAAAGGACCGACCCCTTTGGGGGTCACCTAAGACGAGAAGCTCAGAGATGCGGGGCTCAGCCCTCAGCTCCCCGACTGTCCCAGTGACCAGGGACCCCTGAGCCTGCAGGAGGGCGGGTCCTGGGCCCGAGTCACCGCCCCTGACTCACCTGCTGCACCTCCCAGTCCAGGCCCTGGTCAGCTACCCCCTCTCCCTCCAGGAGGCCAGGCCGGCTGGAGAGGAGTCCTGCCTGCGATGCGCAGGCCTGCGTTTCTAACCGTACTGCTCAGCAGCAGCTCGGAAAACCTTCCAGGAGTTCCAAATGGATTTGGCCTCTGGTTGCCATCCCCATCCCCTCCCCCCCCCGCGTCTATTCCCTGTCTTCTCTCCAGGGATCCTCGCTTCTCCCCCTCCCCCAGCATTTACCCATTTCCCACTTCCCGGGGAGAAAGCAGACCTCCCGGGTGTTCCCACCTGGGAGTTGCAGACAGCCCTGGTCCTTAGCTGTCCCCTCCAGGCCCCCGGAAGCTGGAGGCTCTCTAAAACAGCGGTTCTCAACCTGTGGGGCGCGACCCCTTTGGGGGTCACCTAAGACCATCGGAAAACACATAGATAATTACATATTGTTTTTGTGATTAATCACTATGCTTTACGTTCAAATTATAACAATGAAAACACATCCTGCATATCAGATATTTACATTATGATTCATAACAGTAGCAAAATTACAGTGATGAAGTAGCAACGAAAATAATTTTATGGTTGGGGGTCACCACAACATGGGGAACTGTATTAAAGGGTCGCGGCATTAGGAAGGTTGAGAACCACTGGTCTAAAACAATGTTCTTTCACTGGGGACAGGGGAGCCTCTCTCTGCCTCACCCTCACCCTCCTCCTTTCCTTCTCTTGTCCTTCACCAGAGCAAGCTGCAGGGAAGAGGAGAAAAGTTGCTGCCAGTCCCTCTCAGGACCCCAACACCCTCTTGGTTGCGAGCCCAAAGGACACTAGTGAACCTTCTCTTTCTGCACCACTCTGTGGCTTTTTCCTTGACCGTGTCCTCCATGGAACGTTTCCCCTGCCTCCTTTCCCTTCCTTCACCCTGTAAGTTCCCTCCTTGGATAATGCCCTTGACTCTGTGGTCTCAACTCCTTCTGTATATACCTCTACCTCCTGCCCTCTGCTTGGGGCCCCTTCTCTGGCAGCAGCTGTGGCTCCACCTCCCAGTGAAGAGCTGCCCCCCACCCCACCCACCATGGTGCCCAAATGGTGTTCCTCTCCAGGAACAACTTGCCTCCTGGGATCCAGAAAGCTGCCTTCGGGGTTCTATAACTCTTCACATTCAGAACGTCACAGCTTCTTCCACCCGAACGGCCATTTTTCATATCTCGTTAAATGAGACACAGCAGCCAGCCCTCTGTGCCAAGAGCCAGATGTCACCTTAGACCCAACTTCTCCCTCTACTCCCACAGCAGGGGCTTCCCAAGGCCTGGCCTTCGGATGTCTTTGGGATCCGTCCACTACTCTGGCCACTACTTCCATTTAAGCCTTCCTTTCCTGCCTGGATCATGAGGTCATGTGGAATTCATCCTCTACACAGTGTGAGCAAATGACTGGTGCTCAGTGAATGCTGATTCCATGAATGATGGCTTAGAGTTGTTGGAGGAATGTCAGGATAAGCCAGGGAGGTCCCAGGAACTCTGGTGGGTATTCCAGACAGTGTGGTATCACAGATACTCCAGAGAACAGGGCATCTGCTCTAGGTCCTCCAATCTAACCTCAGCCCATGGCCACCTTGCCTGAGTGGGAGCAGGCTTCCCAGCAAAGGACTGTCTTTCCTGAATCCCCACTGTTCCCCGCCTGGGCCTCAGCTTCTGTTCCTGTCCAGTCTTCCATCTGCCCTCCTGTGCAGAGGATTGAAAGGTGAGGTTGAAAGTAGCTGAGGGTCTGGACCTCAGCCTTGAAAATTCAGAAACCTGAAATTTTAAAAGATCATTTATACCTCACACCCGTTAGGTAAAAAAAAAAAAAAGCCCTAGCCAGTTTGGCTCAGTGGATAAAGTGTCAGCCCAAGACTGAAGGGTCCCGGGTTCCATTCTAGTCTAGGGCACATACTTCGGTTGCAGGCTCCATCCCTGGCCCCAGTGGAGGTGTGTGCAGGAGACAACCAATCCACGTGTCTCTCCCATCCATGTTTCTCCCTCTCTGTCTCTCCCCCTCCCTTCCACTCTCTTTAAAAATCAATGGAAAAATATCTTTGGGTGAGGATTAACAAAACAAAAGAAGTGTTGGTGGGGATGTGGAGAAATCGAAATCGGAGCCCTATACTGTGCTAGTAGAAATGTAAAACAGTGCAGCTTCTTTGGAAAATAGTCTGGCAGCTCCTTAAATGCTTAAACAGAGTTACCATATAATCCCGCAAATCCACTCCTATGTATATACCCAAGAGAAATGAAATCATATGTCCATATAAAAATGTTTACATGCCCTAGCTGGTTTGGTTCAACAGATAGAGCAGTGGTTCTCAACCTTCCTAATGCCGGGACCCTTTAATACAGTTCCTCATGTAGTGGTGACCCCCAATTTCATTGTTAAAAATTGAACATAATTAAAGCATAGTGATTAATCACAAAAACAATATGTAATTATATATGTGTTCTCCAATGGTCTTAGGTGACCCCTGTGAAAGGGTCGTTCGACCCCCAAAGGACTCGCGACCCACAGGTTGAGAACTGCTGAGATAGAGCATTGGCCTGCGGACTGAAGGGTCCCAGGTTTGATTCCAGTCAAGGGCACATGCCCGGGTTGCCAGCTCGATCCCCAGTAGGGGGCCTGCAGGAGGCAGCTGATCAATGATTCTCTGTCATCATTGATGTTTCTATCTCTCTCTGAAATCAATAAAAAATATATAAATATATAATTGACTGGGAATTGAACCATGACCTCCTGGTTCATAGGTTGATGCTCAAACACTGAGCCACACCGGTCAGGCTGAATTGTACACTTTTGTGGATGAAAAAAGGGTTCTGTGGAAAGTAGCCTCACAGGATGGTCTGATCATAAACTCCTAACTGGACAGCTCATGGTGAGTAGTCACAACCCATATCTATAACTTTGTTTTTTATTATTTTTTTATTTTTAATAAAATATATTTTATTGCCGAAACCGGTTTGGCTCAGTGGATAGAGCGTCGGCCTGCGGACTGAAGGGTCCCAGGTTCAATTCCGGTCAAGGGCATGTACCTGGGTTTTTTCTCTCCCCCCCTTCCTCTCTGAAATCAATAAAAAATATTTTTAAATATATATGTTTATTTTAGAGCGTAAGGAAGGGAGATAGAGAGAGAAACATTGATGATGTGAGAAAATCATCGATCAGTTGCCTCCCATATACACCCCTACCAGGGATCAAACCTGCAACCTGAACACGTGTCCTGACTAGGAATCGAACCAGCGACCTTAGGATGGATGGCACCACATTTAACCAACTGAGCCACACTGGCCAGAGCAGGCCCACAACTTTTTAGTAAAAGGTTTATCTTGGCCTTAAACAAGCCCTGTCCATTGTTTCTGTGCATCTAGGTTAACACATTTTTGAAATAACCACTCTCAAGAGCACATAATTATTACATAATTAACTATCCTAGAATCCAATACCTGCCTTGCTTTCTCACCTCCATGTGATCTCCCTTATTTTCCCTCCTTAATTTCAAGTGCATACAAAAAGCTGCTAAACTGTTATTTTCTGGAGCCTTTGAGATCTTGCTCCCCAGTATGTCGTCCGTTTGGCTCAAATAAACTCATAAAACTTTTCCACAGTTTCAGATGTTTTTTACATTGACACTTTAAAAGGGTGACTAAAAAAATAAATAAATAAATAAATAAATAAATAAATAAATAAATAAATAAATAAAATAGCCCCACCCAGTTTGGCTCAGTGGGTAGAGCTTCGGCCTGCAAACTAAAGGGTTCCGTTTTTGTTTTTTTTTTTAATGTATTTTATTGATTTTTCACAGAGAGGAAGAGAGAGGGATAGAGAGCTAGAACATCGATGAGAGAGAAACATCGATCAGCTGCCTCCTGCACATCTCCTACTGGGGATGTGCCTACAACCAAGGTACATGCCCTTGGCCGGAATCGAACCTGGGACCTTTCAGTCCGCAGGCTGACGCTCTATCACTGAGCCAAACCGGTCAGGGCAAGGGTTCCGGTTTTGATTCGCATCAAGGGCACATACCTTGGTTGCAGGCTCTTCCCCAGCCCGGGGCCTGGTTGGGGGTTTGTGCAGAAGGCAACCAATCGATGTGTTTCTCTCACATTGATGTTTCTCTTCCACTCTTTCTAAAAAATCAGTGGAAAAATATCCTCAGGTAAGGATTAAAAAAGAAAAAGGTGACTATTATGGCATATAAATGATATCACAATAACAAATTTTATATAAAAATATATGAAATTCAAGGAGAAATACATGAACCATGACCATTATTTGGAGGCCTGCAGTGGAAGCTGAGTCAGAGGTAGCTTGGCAAACATGGAAGGCCAATTGATGACCTTCACAACATATCCAGAATCCCAGCCCTCCTCAGCATCGCCACACTCCAACACAGTGAGATCTAGTCTCAACTACCCGCTCTGCTTTCCAGCCTCAAGGTTTTCTTTGAAATCTCTGGATTCACCCAGGTACACTCTCACTTCCAAGTCCAGGTCTCATTTCTCTCATCTGAAATCATGAGTGTGGCCATTTGATGCCTGTTGCCTCCCATGAGATCAGCAGCATTTCCAGAGCTCCCCATGGGGAGCTGGGCCTCGCCCGCTGCCTGGCAGAGCAGGAGCTCAGCAGATGTTTCTGGAGTGACCTGGAGTCAGGAAGAGCCTTATCGAGGAGATGTCATTTAGGTGGAGACCACAAGGGGAGGGGAGAGTGTCCTGGGCAGGCACAACAGCTGTACAAAGGCCCTAGAGCAGTGGTTCTCAACCTGTGGTTGCGACCCTTTTGGGGATCGAACGACCCTTTCACAGGGGTCGCCTAAGACCATCGGAGAACACATATATAATTACATATTATTTTTGTGATTAATCACTAAGCTTTAATTATGTTCAATTTTTAACAATGAAATTGGGGGTCACCACAACATGAGGAACTGTATTAAAGGGTCGTGGCATTAGGAAGGTTGAGAACCACTGCCCTAGAGAGAGGGCTGGTGCCCTCTCCCTCAAGGGAGACAGAAGGACTTGAAGACTCTGGATCCAGGTCAAGGAAGACGATCCACAGCAGAGGGAGCTAGAGACCCAGATAGAGGTTTGAAAGACTTATGCATGAGACACCTTTCATTGCAGCTGCTCAAAACTGTTTTCATACCCAAGGGGATTCACTGGCTCCCAGTACTGCAAAGTGCTGGCACCCTGACTCAGCACGTCAGGACTGGCTTGATCCAGCAGCTCAAAGATATCATCCTGGACTCTGTTTTGTGTCTTTCTTCCCCCACTTCTCCATGTCAGCTTCATGCTCAACCAGCTTTCATCATTGTGGCAAAATGCATCTTGTTGCGGTTCAAGCAATAAAGCTCATGTCTATATATCTTAGAGTCGGGAGGGAGCTGGAAATATCCTTCCCAGCTACCCCAGCTAAAAAGAAAGTCTACTCCACTGCCCTTGTGTTATAGGCCGACCCTGAAGCCAGGTAATGGGACTGTGCTGATAAGTGTGGGCCTGAGCCACCACCCTGCCCCCAGGCTCAGGTGGGTTGGTACTTGGGACAGTGGGTATCCAAGAATAATCAAGGGAGAGGCTAGACAGCAGAGAAGGGTCATGGGAGATAACCACAATAGCCAAAACGCTCAAATTCTCAATCCACCAGTGTGGCTCAGCATTTGAGCATCTACCCAGGAAGCAAGAGGTCACTGGTTCCATTCCAGATTTTGGGCTCGATCACCAATAGTGCAGAAGGCAGCCGATCCATTATGCTCTCGTCAGTGTTTCTGTCTATCCCTGTCCCTTTCTCTCTCTCTAAAAAAAAATTTTTTTTAATCAATAAAAATGTTTTAAAAAGGAAGCTCAGCCCCAGCTGGTTTGGTTCAGTGGATAGAGCACTGGCCTGCGGACTGAAGGGTCCCGGGTTTGATTCTGGTCAAGAGCACATGCCTGGGTTGTGGCTGGATCCCCAGGAGGGGGCGTGCAGGAGGCAGCTGATCAATGTTTGCTCTCATCATTGATGTTTCTATCTTTCTCTTCCTCTCCCTTCTTCTCTGAAATCAATAAAAATAAAAAATAAAGCTCAAATTCTTTTAAAACAATATATAGTTTTATTGATTTCAGAGAGGAAGAGGGAGAGAAACATTAATGACAAGAGAGAATCATTGGTCAGCTATCTCTTGCACGCCCCCTACTGGGGATTGAGCCGCAACCCGGGCATGTGCCCTGGCTGGGAATCCAGCTGTGATCTCCTGGTTCATAGGTCAAGTCTCACTGGGTCAGAAAGCTCAAATTCTTAATTTCATTTTCTCATCTATATGGGGGTATCATCTTTACTTTGAGGGATTGTAAAGAACAGACAAGCAAGTGCTGCCATCATCACTGAGGTGACCCCAGACAGAATACCCTGTTCTGCGAAGGAGGGGATGGGGGTGGGGGTGCTGATTTCCCTTCAGTGAAAGGAAAGGCTGGACGACCTGGCGATCACTATGCCAGTTTAACTGCTTGCTCAAGAGAAGTGCAGTGGCCCTTGTTGGCCAGCAGGTGGCAGCGCTGAGGCGATTCCTAGTTCCGGTGCAGCCCCAAGGCCTGCGCTGGGTGAAGGCTGCTGGGCCTCTCCAGGCTCAGCGCAGTGCTTTCTTCAGAACCTGAACTCTAAGGTACCGCAGGCGTCGCTTCGTGGGCGTGTGACTCACACTTGGAAGGGCCCCGGGATTGATTTAAACCATACGGTTTCTTATGTGTGAAACCATAACAGTGTTGCACAGGAGCCCTGCATTTTAATTTTGCACTAGTCCCCAAATTATGGTGCAGGTGGCAGGGCTGGTCCTGCCTCAGGAGCCCCGTTACTGCTATTTCCCACAAATGTGCTGGAACCTTCTTCCCTTTGTTGGGCCTTTGCTCAGTCTCCCAGGGCTCCTGATCATGCTTGTCTCCGTCAGCTTACCTTCTGCTGGGAAGCTGGAGAGGATGGGGACCCTACAGGGGGAAGATGGGACCCTATATGTAGCTTGGGGTGTGCCAGAAGGCTGCTGGCGCTGTGCCCTGGTCAGGGGTCAGCATGGGCTCTCTAATTTGTCAGAATTATTCCATGGAGGTGGAGGCTGCCGTCAACCGCCGGGCCAACCTGTATCTGTGGGCCTCCTACACATACCTTTCTCTGGGCTTCTATTTCAACAGCGACAACATGGCTCTCGAGGGCCTGGCCACTTCCGGGAACTGGTGGAGAAGTGCAAGGGCACTGAGCATCTCTTAAAGATGCAAAATCAGTGCAGTGGCCCCATTCTCTTCCAGAATGTGCTGAAACCTTCCCAAGATGAGTCGGGCAAAATTCAGGATGCCACGGAAGCAACCATGGCCTTAAAGAGGAACCTGAACCTGGCCCTTTTTGAGCTGCATGCCCTGGGTTCTACTGGCACAGACCTTCATCTCTGTGACTTCCTGGAGAACCACTTCCTGGATGAGCAGGTGAAACTCATCAAGAAGATGGGTGACCTCTTGACTCACCTCTGCAGGCTGCCGGCCCCCAGGCTGAGCTGGGCAAGTATCTCTTCAAAAGGCTGACCCTCGAGCATGGCTAGGAGCCTTTGGAGCCCAGAGGCCTTTCAGGGGCCCCTCTGTATTCCCCTGGTGTCTGGCCTTTGCCAGCGTCTCTCCCTGGAGGAAAGGCCTTATTTATGGTAGAAGTCCAATAAATTTACTGTTTGGCAAATACCCAGGAATAAGGGTTTAAGGCAAGAATCAGCAATAGTTGCTACAATTAGATCAGTGAGGAAAATTATAAGAAACAGGATAGAGCCCTGACTCGTTTGGCTCAGTGGATAGAGCGTCGGCCTGCGGACCGAAGGGTCCCAGGTTCGATTCCAGTCAAGGGCATGTGCCTTGGTTGCGGGCACATCCCCAGTGGGGCGTGTGCAGGAAGCAGCTGATCGATGTTTCTCGCTCATCGATGTTTCTAACTCTTATCCCTCTCCCTTCCTCTCTGTAAAAAATAAATAAAATATATTTTTTTAAAAAAGAAACAGGATAGAGAGTCTCAAAGTATCTCCCCATAAGATACTGATAAACGACTAATTTTATAATGAAGAAACCGGATGAAAATCATCTTAACCAAATGGTCAAAGTTAACATCACCAGGAATGAGGCAGATGGACATGACATGCCTCCTGATATAATGCACCAAGAAGGATACAACATTTGGGGGTAAGATTATCACATAAGTGGAAACAAAGAGTGATAGGGGTTGATTGGAGGTTTGGGGAAGATGGGTCAAGACAGACTTTTCTGAGGTGGCAACATTTAAGCTTGGACCTGAGTGGTCACATCTGGAAAGGAGTATTCCAGGCAGTGGAAACAGCTACATTAAAGGACTCAAAGCACAGAAAGAAGACAAGTATTGGACATGCAGTGAGGAGCAAAATGGAAAAGAGATTGAGGAGACAGGAGAGCCCCTATTACATAGGGCTTTGTAGTCCCATGGTAGGTGAATTTAGTTTTGTCTTTTTAAAAAAATATTTTTATTGATTTCAGAGAGGAAAGGAGAGGGAGAGATAGAAACATCAATGATGAGAGAATCACTGATCAGCTGCCTCCTGCACACCCACCACTGGGGATTGAGCCTGCAACCTGGGCATGTGTCCTTTCAGTCCGCATTCTGACACTCTATTCACTGAGCCAAACCAGCTAGGGCAAGTTTTGTCTTTTTTCCAAAAAATTTTTATTTTGGTAAAATATACATAAAATTTGCCATATTTAATTGTTTTTAAACGTACAGTTTAATGGTATGAAATACATTTGTAATCTTACACAACTATCACTGTCATCCAGCTCCAGAACTTTTTAAAAATTATTTAGCCCCCCCAAAAATAAATTAAAATAAGATAAATAAATAAAAATTATTTAGCTCAGCCGGCATGGCTCAGTGGTTGAGCGTCAACCTATGAACCAGAAGGTCAAGTCACGGTTCATTCCCGGTCAGGGCACAGGTTGTGGGCTCGATCCCCAGTGGGGCCTGCAGGAGGCAGCCGATCAATGATTCTCTCTCTTCATTGATGTTTCTCTCTCTCCCTCACCCTGCCTCTCTGAAATCAACAAAAATATATTTGGAAAAAAATATTTAAATTTATTGGGGTGACATTGGTTAATAAAATTACATAGGTTTCAAGTGAACAATTCTATAATACATCACTGTGTGCCCACTTCCCAAGGTCAAGCCACCTTCCATCACCATATATTTGACCCCCTTTACCCTTTACTACCTCCACAACCCTTTCTCTCTGGTAATCACCATAGTATTGTCTGTGCCTATAAGTTTTTGTTTGTTTGTCTCATTTGTTCATTTGTGCTTTCAGATTTTATATTCCGCATATGAAATCACAGTTCTTCACTTTTTTTGGACTTATTTCGCTTAGCATGCTATATTCTTAAGAACCATCCATGTTATCATGAATGGCAGTATTTCATCTTTTCTTATGGCGGAGTAGTATTCCATTATATATGGAACATGTCTTTATCCAATTGTCTATCAAAATGTCCAGAACTTTTTAAAATTTGATTGGTTGATTTTAGAGAGAGAGGAATTGGAAAGAGAGATTTATTGTTTCACTTATTTAGGCATTCCTTTATTGATTCTTGTATGTGCTCTGATCAGGGATTGAACCTGCAACTTGGTGAATTGGGATGATGTTCTAACCAACTGAGCAACCCAGCCAGAGCTGTCCAGACTGTTGTTGTTTTTTTAATCTTTTTACTTATTTATTTATTTAATATATATTTTTGATTTCAGAGGAAGGGAGAGGGAGAGAGATAGAAACATCAATGATGAGAAAGTATCATTGATCAGCTGCCTCCTGCACGCTTCCCACTGGGGATCAAGCCCGCAACCCGGGCATGTGCCCTTGACCAGTATTGAACCCAGGACCCTTCAGTCTGCAGGCTGAAGCTCTATCCACTGAGCCAAACCAACTAGGACCAGAACTTTTTTTTATCTTGTAAAGCTAAAAGTTTATACCCATTAAATAACAACTCCCCTCCCCGCTCCCCACAGACCTGGCAACCACCATTCTACTTCCTGTCTCTATGATTTTGACCACTCTATATATCTCATATAAGTGGAATCACACTGTATGTGACTGGCTTATTTCACTTAGCATAATGTTCTCAAGGTTCATCCATGTTGTAGAATGTGTCAGAATTTTCTTACTTTTAAAGACTGAATATAAAATAAAAATCAAATCAAATCAGTGTTAAGGCTGAATAATATTTCATTGTATGGAGATATCACATTTTGCTTATCCATGCATCCATTGGTAGGCACATTTAGCTATTGCTAACATGAGTATGCTCTTTGAGACTCTGCTTTCAATTCTTTTGAATATATACCCAGAAGTGGAATTGCTGGGTCATATAATAGCTATATTTTTAAGAATATACATATTTTCTTATTGATTTCAGAGAAGAAGGGAGATGAAGGTGAGGTGGTATCTCATCAAAATTTTGATTTGCATTTCCCCCAATGATCATTGACATTGAATATCTTTTCATATGCTTATTGGCCATTTGTACAACTTCGTTGGGAAATGTCCATTGAAGTCCTTGGCCTACTTTTTTCAAATAGTTTACATTCATTATTATTTTGTATTAGTTTCAGGAAAACAGCATAGTAGTTAGACAATCACATCCTATATAATAAAAGCATAATATGCAAATCGACCGAATGGCAGATGAAGGGTGCAACAACTAGTCACTATGACACCCACTGACCATTAGGGAGCAGATGCTCAATGCAGAAGCTACCCCTTGATGGTCAGTGCACTCCCACAGGGGGAGCACCCCTCAGTCAGAAGCCAGGCTCACGGCTGGTGAGTGCAGCAGCAATGGTGGGAGCCTCTCCAACCTCCTTGGAGCAGCAAGCAGGCAGCAGTAAGGAGTGAGGGGTCCCAGACTGCCAGAGGGTGCAGGCCAGGCTGAGGGACCCCCCCGCCCCACCCAGTTTATAAATTTTGTGGACCGGGCTTCTAGTACTTTACAAAAAAGTGTTCTCCCAATGTTTCCAGTACCCAACTGGCACCATAAATAGTTATTACAATATCATTGACTCTATTCCCTATTCAGGCCATTCTGGGCTGAACATTGGGTCCTACTTGTTCTTTCCTGTTCACTCTCTGGATGAGGAGATTGTCAATGACCCAGAACAGGATAGAGGCACAAAAGGGAGGGAGCTTGTGTCCCTACATGATCACATGGACGGCTATGCTGATTTCATAGCCCCATGACAATTTTTAACAACCAATTTGTACTTCTTAACTCACCTTTTTCTCCCAATCCTTTACCCCCTGCCCCTTCCTCTCTGGTAACCTTCAGTCTGTCCTCTGCATCTATGAGTCTTGTTTCTTTGCCCATTTTTAATTGGGCTGTTAGAGGAGTTTGGGTTTTATTACAAATGATGTAGGGAATCATTGGAGAATGTTAAGCAGGGAAGTAATGTGACCTAATTTGGGTTTGTTTTGTTTTATTATTTGGTCACTTGGCCTGTTAGGTGAAGAGTGTTTTGAAGGAGAAGAGATTATAGATGGAGAGACTAGAGGCAGGCTGTAAATGGAAAAAGAACAGGGCCTAGAAGGCGGACGCAGATGGAGAGAAAGGCTTGTTTGGATTCTTTGGAAAACAGGGCAGCATGAACAGGACACTAGTAGCATCAGAGACCCACCAGCTGCTCATCCCCACCCGTTCCTCCTCTGGGATGCGGAGCTGGGTACATTCCCAGGCTCCCTTGAGACTAGAGTTGTGGTCATTTGACCAAGTTCTAGCCAAAAGTAGTGGCCCTTCAAAAGTCCAGGCCACTCTGGGCTGAATATTGGATCCTACTTGTTCTTTCCTGTCCACTCTCTGGATGAGGAGATTGTCAATGACCCAGAACAGGATAGAGGCACATAAGGGAGGGAGCCTGGGTCCCTACATGATCACATGGATGGCCACCAGTCTGGCAACACTGATAGTAGGGAAGGGCACATAGCCGGTTTGGCACAGTGGATGGAGCATCAGCCTGCGGTCTGAAGGGGCCGGGTTCGATTCCAGTCAAGGGCATATGTCCAGGTTGCAGCCTCAATCCCCAGTAAGGGGTGTGCAGGAGGCAGCCCGTCAATGATTCTCTCTCATCGTTGATGTTTCTATCGCTCTCTCCCTCTCTGAAATCAATAAAAATATATTTAAAAAAAGTAGAGCCACAGTTTAATCATTATTCACCTTACTAACAATAGATAAGTTTTCTTACAGACCCTGGGAAGCGAGAGGATGAAACAAGGATAAGATGTCTTGATGGGCCCATTACTCGGAAAAGAAATACATTTTGAGAACAGATCAAGGACAAGATGTGCTTTGATTTGGTTGCTGTGCCCGGACCCTGACGTTTGCCTCAGGAATGCTAACCATTCTCCAGTCCCAGGAACAGGCTGAGCTGTTTGTAACAACATCATAGATTAGCCACCTTGTTATCGGACTTTGAGCTCCTGAAGGCTGGACTGCAGGCCCTACGCTCTCCGTTCCATGTTCCACATGCAGCTCAAAACTACATGTAGTTATCTTCTCCCTCATTCGTATATAATTAGCCAACTGATGAGAGGGTCAGAGCAGAATTTCCAGGGTGACCAACTGCTCTCCCCATACTGCCAGCAATATTGATTTATTTTTTCATGTTCTTGCCAGCAGTATTGAAATAAACACTCATAAATGATTCAACTCTGTCTCCTGCTTAATTTGGCCGAAGTAGTGACAGGCAGCCTCAGAACCATTATGTCCAGTTTCAACACTGCTCTGAACTGTGGCATGAATGAGAAACACACTTTTACTCTGTTGAGCCACTACAATTGTGGGCCCATCTGTCTGAGGAGCTAGTTAACTTGAGACACTGGTGAAATAAATTTTTTTGTCTGGTATACATTACAGCTGTAAAACTGAGGAAGCAGCTCTTTGTTATTCATATGGAATGGTCTCCAAGATAGCTTTAAATGAAAAAAAGCAAAGTACAGGGGAATGTGTATAACCTGTTTTATGGGTAAAACAATAGGTGGGAAAAATAATGTAAACATAATTCCTTGTTCATGCACAACAGTGGAGGGACAAAAGAAACCGGTCATACTGGTTACTTCCATGCAGGGGAACTGAGGGCCCGGGGAGGGGTAGGAGACCTACTGATATGTACCTGCTGAATTATGAATGATGTGAATGTGTTTCCTAACTTAAAATTTTGGTTTTAATTAGGAAATAAAAAGGAGTATGCCAGAGACGGGGGCATGTTCAGATATTGGTGGAAGGAGCCAGTACAAACAAAAATCCCCAAAGTACAGGGAGATAGAGGATGGAGGAAAGCCCTGCAGGGCAGGGGAGAGGTAAGCACAGGGCAGAGAGCTGCCAAGCGCGGGAAGAAGGTACCTTAGGACAGGAAGGGAGGAGGCTGGAGTTGTGCAACCCCAGGTGAGTGTGTAAATGTGAACAGGAAGGGAGGGTGAAAAGGTTCTCAAGCAGCGTTTATTTAGAAGGTGAGGTCACCGAATAAGAATGAGGAGTGGCAGACTTAACTTGTAGGGGAGAATAAGGGATCACATGGACAAGGGAAGAGGGAATGGAAGCCTTTCAGGGAGCAGTGTGGGCCAGGCCAAGACAGGAGCCATGTATTTAGAATCAGAGCCTCACAGCACCAGTCCCCCCTCCCCATCCCCGCCTCCCTCTCCCCATCTTTCTCTTTGCTCAGTGGGGCTGACCCAGCGGAGCTTCTTCATGCTCCTTAGTGGTTCCAGGACCTCTGCTGGGAGGCTGTCATCAGACATGATCTGTCGCTCC
Source organism: Myotis davidii (assembly GCF_000327345.1). Taxonomy (NCBI): domain Eukaryota; kingdom Metazoa; phylum Chordata; class Mammalia; order Chiroptera; family Vespertilionidae; genus Myotis; species Myotis davidii. Next base: position 2,698,791 of record NW_006288615.1, read on the forward strand.
TTCCCGGGACAGCAGGGTTTCTCTGGCCTTCTCAGACCCTGGCAGGATGAAAGGGGGATCTCACCTCTGGAAATCAACCCTGTGGCTCCTGTGAAGCCAAGAGAACTCACCCTGACTGGCAGAATCAAATAAACTCAGTCCTTGAAGAAAATCACTCAGAAAGACAAATGCCAGATGATTTCAGTAATGTGGAATCTAGAAAATGAAATTAACAAGCAGAACAGAAACAGACTCATACATTTTTGACAGTTGTCAGAGGAGAGGGGTTTCAGGGGATGGGTGAAAAGGTGAAGGGATTAAGAAGTTTAAATTTAAGCCCTAACTGGTTTGGCTCAGTGGATAGAGTGTCGGCCTGCAGACTGAAGGGTCCCAGGTTTGATTCCGGTCAAGAGCATGTACCTTGGTTGTGGGCACGTCCCCAGTAGGAGGTGTGCAAGAGGCAGCTGATCAATGTTTCTAACTCTATCCCTCTCCCTTCCTCTGTAAAAAAATCAATAAAAATGTATGTTTAAAAAAGTTTAAATTTAAAAAATAATAAATTGGTAGCTACAGAATAGTCAGAGATTGAAAGTATAGCACAGGGTCCTGGTCAATGTGGCTCAATTGGTTGGAGTGTCATCCCATACACTGAAAGGTGGTGGGTTCAATCTCCGGTCTGGGCGTGTGTGGGAGGCAACCAATTGATGTTTCTTTCTCCTTTCCTTTCTCTAAATATTAATTTTTAAAAAATCTTTGAAGTACAGCATAGGGAATGTAGCCAATAATATTGTAATAAATACGTATGGTTTCAGATGGATATTAGATTTATTAGGGTGATTACTGTGAGTTATATAAATGTCTAATCACTGGGTTGTACACCTGAAACTAAAATAATGTTGTAATCAACTATAATTGAAAAAAATTATTTTAGAAAGAGAAAAACATTGACCTGTTGCTTTACCCATCCATGCTTTCACTGGCTGACTCCTGCATGTACCCAAACCCAGACCAAACCCTGCAACCCTAGTGCATCAGGATGACACTCCAACCAACTGAGCTACCAGGCCAGGGCTAAAAAATTATTATTTTTCAATATATTTTATTGATTTTTTACAGAGAGGAAGGGAGAGGGATAGAGAGTTAGAAACATCGATGAGAGAGAAACATCAATCAGCTGCCTCCTGCACACTCCCTACTGGGGATGTGTCCGCAACCAAGGTACATGCCCTTGACCAGAATCGAACCTGGGACCCTTCAGTCTGCAGACCGACGCTCTATCCACTGAGCCAAACCGGTTAGGGCTAAAAAATTATTTTTTATGAAGCAGTTTTGAGTTTACTGATGTGTTGTTTTTTTAAAAAATATATTTTATTGATTTTTTTTTACAGAGAGGAAGGGAGAGGGATAGAGTTAGAAACATCGATGAGAGAGAAACATCGATCAGCTGCCTCCTGCACTCCCGCTACTGGGGACGTGCCCGCAACCAAGGTACATGCCCTTGACCAGAATCGAACCTGGGACCTTTCAGTCCACAGGCCGACGCTCTATCCACCGAGCCAAACCGGTTTCGGCAGATGTGTTTTTTTTTTTTTTAATTAAATTTCTAGAGGGACAAAGGGAGGGATAGAAACATTGATGTGAGAGACACAAATCAATTGGTTGCTTCCTACATATGCCCTGATTGGGAATCCAACTGGCAACCTTCCAGTAAACAGACAACACTCCAAACAATTAAGCCATACTGGCCAGAGATTAAAAAAAATTAAAACCTCGGTTCCTGAACATCTCTCATCTTGAACATACGGTTCTTGACCAAGTTGTGCACAGAAAAAATGTCTCAGTTGTAGACCAAAATTTCAGTTTTTGACCTGACAACCCTTTCATGCTGATACCTCAGCATGACAAAAAGCATCTATCAGGCAGCAAACAAAGGAGAGAATGCTTTTGTTTAGCACAATTTTAAAACAAAGACTATCAAGAATGCAAATGTTGCTAAAGGGTGTGAAAGTGATCCCAAAACAACAATCACAGGTAATGGAATAGGTAGAAAAACTGTTGTTGATTGGATAAAGGAAAAGCAGTTAGCTGGTGATAGCATTCCTAAGGCAGAGATATATGAAAAATTCATTTAAGGCTAGCTGCGGTTGGTTCCATAAATTTAAGAAAAGTATTTATTTATAGATTGAACAGTGCACTATACATGTACTGTATATAAGAAAGGTTTGGCTCAGTGGATAGAACGTAGGCCTGTGGACTGAAGGGTCTGGTTTGATTCCAGTCAAGGGCACGTACCTGGATTGCAGGCTCCATCCCTGGCCATTGTTGGGGGCTTGTGTGGGAGTCAACCAATCAATGTTTCTCTCTCTCTCCCCGTCTTCCACTCTCTCTAAAAATCAATGGAAAAAATATCCTCAGGTGAGGAATAACAAAATAACAAAATATCCAGGGAATCATTTGGGAATCTGGAACAATTAATTCAACTTACATTATTCCTAGTGGGGAAAAAATGATTTGGTTTTAGAACAAATCACTTCTCGAACAGCCTTCTGGAAAGAATTAAGTTCAAGAAATGAGGTTCCACTGTATACTCCGCCATATAAAAGAATGCATAGAAAACTAAAAGAAAACATGCCTAAATATTAATAGGGCTTACCTCTGGCTGATGAGATTGTAGGGATTTACCTTTATTTCCTTATATTCTCTAAATGTAAATAATATACATACATACATACATACATATATGTATATATATGACTGCTATAATTAAACTAATTGCTTAAGTAGTTTCTGCAGCAATGAGCAGTCAAGTCCCAATTGCAGTTATGGGCCTTCTCCCTGGAAAAATGCTCATAAGCTCTTACACACATCAACATCCATTCTGCATCCCTTCAGGCCCCAATGCAAGGGCATGTCCATCTCTGCCTATAGGAGGCAGAATGACTCCTGGACCAGCCACAACCAACTGTAAGCTGACCAATAATATTGAAATTTTAGAAATGCCAAATCCAAAATGGAAGCATTAATTAAGAAGCCCATTGGCTATACCACACCAGCTTGGTCCGTAGAAGGGGGCTAGTCTGGCCTGAGCCCCATGATTGCAGCCGCAGGTCTGTTGTCCTTGGGGATAGGAATGCTCTAGGCATCTGAACATTCATTCTCTCCAGCTGGCTCTCTGGTTCACATCCTTGGCTCATGAGTGCCTTTAGGAAAATATGTGGCTACTTGTAGGGCAGAGGTTTATATACTTGTATAATTCTAGGGACCAGAAAGGCAAAGCATAGGAGAAATAAACTGCCAGGGTATAATCAAACTTTATTTTATGTTATAAGGTACAAACAAATGATGCCAGAGATTGTGCTTTAAGTTGACATTAGAAAAATGTAATTTGGAAATAGAAATAATTATTCAGAGTTTTTTAATTTGTTACTCCTCAGATTTGAAATCTAAAATGGAATGTTACTCACTAATGCCCGTCAGTCAATGTCAGGTTGGGGACCTCTCGTAGCAATATGCAGGAGCAAGCTCATCTCTGAATCCTTTAACTGGGAGCAATAGTATTATTTTGTGTCATAACAGAAAATAGTTGCTCACAAATATATGTACTTCCAAACATGGACAGAATCTTTGCACAATGATTTTTATATTTAGGGTAACTATTCCCAAGATATTTGAAGAATTCTGGGATTCCAACATCATCATATTTAGTTTTCAATATAGTGTTGTGCTGCAATTCAATAACCTCCATTTGTAGCTCTTCATTCACATTATTAATATTAATTGAGAAAGGTGAGCTGAACAGTATAAGTTCGTTTTCATAAAGTTTGAAGTCAGAGAACCTTTTTTGAAATTCAGTCTTCAACTCTTTAATTTTGGGAATGTAGTTCAGTCCATCACTTTCATTCTCAGAAACTAGTTTCAGCGTCGGGAAGTGGGACAGATTGTTTCTGGCCAAATGAGTTTCCCAGAGACACAATTTTGCTAGGAAAGAGCGAACTGCACGGTACATTTGTGTAACCATCTGCGAATGCCCTTGCAGAGCAACATCCAACATGTTTACATAAGTCATAATGTCAACCAAAAAGGCTAGGTCTTTGACCCAATCTTTGTTACGAAGCTGAGGCACAGATTTTCCTTTAGAAGACATGAAAATGTCAATTTCTTCCAACAGTTCAAAAAACTGCCTTAGCACCATTCCACGGCTCAGCCACTTCAGTTCCATGTAGGTCAGGTGTCCATACTGTGTGTCTAACTCACTGAACAAAGCACTAAACTTCCTGTGGGTCGAGCCATGGGAATGCAGCCACGTTATGGTGTAAATTACTATGTCCATGACATGATCCATTTGTAACTTTTTAGCACAAAGGGATTCTTGGAGAAAGAGGCCATGCACAGATTTAAGTTCTGTGTCTTTGCAAAGCCCTGACACTTTAGACTTAAGTTTTGTAACAAGTTGCTTCACACCAACCGTTGCAGAATTACCATCTGTGCTAACACTTACTAATTTTGACCAGTCTACATCAAATTTTCTAAGGCTTTTCTCAACACATAAAAATAAGTCATTTCCCGACGTTGTGCCCGTCAGGGGTACCATGTCCAAAAGTTCCTCAGTCACATCAAAAGTTTCATCAACACCGCGAATAAATACAGCTAACTGGGGGGCGTTATTTATATAAGTGCTTTCATGAGCTGCAATAGAGAAAGCCACAAATGATTTAACTTTTTCTTGCAAGGTGTTCTGTAAGTTGTCAGTCACATTGGCAACATGCTGCTCAGCAATATTACCAGTGAGATTTATGTTGGCAAACACTTGTCTCTGTTCAGGGCACAAAATTTCTGCAGCACTCAGTAGACATTCCTTTATAAACGCACCATCTGTAAGGGGTTTTGATGCCCGGGCAATTTTCTCACGTAACACGTAACTACATTTCATTGCAGCATCAGTTATTTTATTCACATTCAAAAGCAAATCATGTTCAAGTTTCAACCTTTTTTTCAGTTCATTGAGTTTTTTATCACGCATCTTTTCTGTATATCCAACAAGGTTCCTACTGTGGTTTGTTTCATAATGGCATCTTAGGTTATATTCTTTCGACACAGACAGACTCTCTTTGCATATTAAACACATAGGAACATTCTTTACCTCCACAAAGAAATAAGCTCTCTCCCATTTTTCTTGAAATGTGTGGCTTTCTTGTTCTATCTTTTGTTTTCCTATTTTTTGAAAGAGATAAATGCATAAGAAATGTTAAAATGTCATCTTTACTAATAGGGAAGAAAGTACTACTTTGGAAGAAAAAGTATTAACTATTTTTTCAAAGTGTAAGTGTGCTTTTCACTTGTTCGGAGTTAGGGAGAACTTAGAGCAGGGGTCCTCAAACTTTTTAAACAGAGGGCCAGTTCACTGTCTCTCAAACCGTTGGAGGGCTGGACTATAGTTTGAAAAAAAACTATGAACAAATTCCTATGCACACTGCACATATCTTATTTTGAAGTAAAAAAACAAAACGGGAACAAATACAATATTTGTATTTGCATGTGGCCCGTGGCTGTAGTTTGAGGACCCCTGACTTAGAGAATGGTGGAGGCTGCACAAACACCAAATGCCACCGTTAAGAGAAAACGGCTGCTTCTCTCCAGGTTGCTGTAGACAGGTAGGACCTCAGGCATGTAGGGCTCCAGCCACAGGGTGGCCAGATTTCCTGATGTAGCAAAAGAAGCTGGGAATCCCAATTTTTATGTAAAATGTCTTGATTTAAAAAAAAATTCATAAAAAATTGTATTGCTTTTTCCTATAAACGCTGTATAAGCCACCATGCTTACCCATCAGGTTAGGGGCACTGGCTTGGGGTTTCTGATTTAAACCTGACAACAACTCTTCTTAAAAATAATTAAATGTCTGAAGAGAACTAAATATCGAATTCTGAAACCACAAGTTTAAGAGGTTGTTCAAACCCCAAAAAGGGAAACCAAACTGACGTATCTCAAAGTCCCATTTCTTTTTAATGTTTTTATTGAATTTTTAAAAAGGAATGGAGAGGGAGAGAGAGAAAGAGAGAGACATAGATTGGCTGCCTCTTACATGCCCGCAACTGGAGATCGAGCCAGAAACCCAGGCATGTGCCCTGACGGGGAATCGAACTGGGGACCTCTTAGTGCATTTGATGATGCTCAACCAAAAGAGCCACACCGGCCAGGGTTCAAAGTACCATTTCTTTTCCAGACAAGGTTACAGTTAACTAGGAAAATGCTCATTAGCTTGATATAATTATTAGGATGACTTACATGTTTTTGATACAGGGAGAAAATTGTATTTAAAAGTGCCAAATGCCCCTAACCTAATTGACATCCCTCGTAAGTCTCCATCTACAGAGCTTTAGCATGCTTACCTCTCCAACTTCTGTTCTTCTTGGCCCTCTCTTCTTGGCCTTGATTTTTCTCTCCAACATGCTCCAGAACTATGGCAAGCCCTCCAATTTCTGTCCCTTGCTTCTCTTCCAAGGTTCTCTCTGCATCAGCTTGTGACTTGAAGTCAATATAGGCAATTCTGCAGTTGTGGGGATGGGGTGGGGAGAGAGAACTGTCAGCATTTAGTATTTGTATTTACCTGTCTTTTTAATCGGTAAAACATATACAAGATTCAAAATGAAAAAAGATAGATACCATGAAGTCTTCCTGCCACTCAATTTCCATCCTTAGATAATAAACTGTACATATAAAAGCAAATATACACATACTCTATATTTTTATTATATATATTTTATTGATTTCAGAGAGGAAGGGAGAGGGAGAGACAGAAATATCAATGATGAGAATCACTGATTGGCTGCCTCCTGCACACCCCCTACTGGGGTCAAGCCTGAAACCTAGGACTGGGAATTGAACCGTGACCACCTGGTTCATAAGTCGACACTCAACCACTGAACCACACCAGCAGGACCACATACTCTATTTAATTCACCCATGTAAAGTATGCAATGGTTTCTAGCATATTTACAGAATTATACAGTCATCACCATAATCTAATTTTAGAACATTTTCATCATCCCCAAAAGTATCCCTCAGCAGTCATTCTTCGCCCCGCCCCCCCCGTCCCCCGCTTCATTCTCTTCCCCCAGCTGCAGGCAACCACTACAATGTTTTCCATAGATTTGCCTATTTTGGACATTTCATATCAATTGGATTATATAAATATGCAATCTTTTGTGTCTGGCTTCTTTCACTTAGCCTAATGTTTTTGAGTTTCATCCATGTTGTCATAGCATGTGTCAGTATTTCATCCCTTTTTATGATTGAATAATATTCCACTGTATGAAAGTACCACATTTTGTTTATCTGTTCATCAGCTGTTGTACATTCTGGGTTATTTACACTTTTTAGCTAGTATAAATAAATCTGATACAAACATTAATAGAAATGTGTACTTACAATTTTTTATTTCTTTTAGGTAGATACCTAATAGGATTGTCAACCCATACGGCAACTGTATGTTTAACATTGCAAAACTGTTTTCCAAAACAACTGCTCTATTTTGCATTCCCACCAGCAATGTTTGAGGACTCCAATTTCTCCACCTCCTTGCCCAAACTTGTTACTGTCTGCCTTTTTTTATCATAGGCATTCTAGTGGGTTGAAGTGGTATGACATCATGGTTTTGATTTGCATTTCCTTAATGACTAATGTTGAACATCTTTTCATGTGCTTATTGGCCATTTGTATATCTTATTTGGAGAAATGTCCATTCAAATCCTTTTTAATTGGGTTTTCTTTTCTTTTTTTTTAAATTTATTTTACAGAGAGGAAGGGAGAGGGATAGTTAGAAACTTCAATGAGAGAAAAACAGCAATCAGCTGCCTCCTGTACGCCCCCTACTGGGGATCAAGCCTGCAACCAAGGTACATGCCCTTGACCAGAATAGAACCCAGGACCCTTCAGTCCACAGGCCGATGCTCTATCCACTGAGCCAAACTGGCTAGGGCAATTGGGTTGTCTTTTAATTTGAGTTGTATGAGTTCTTTATATGTTCTGAATACAAGTTCCCTATCAGATACATGATTTGCAATATTTTCTCCCAGTGTGTGGTTTCTTTTGACTTTTTGGATAGTGTCCTTTGAAGTACAAATGTTTTTAATTTTGATAAAGCCTAACATCTCAATCTTCTGTTTTATTGTCTGTGCAGTAATATCTTTACCTAGTATCACAAAGATTTACTCTTGTGGTTTTTTTCCCTATGTTTTAACTCTTACCTTTAGATATTAGATCCATTTTGAATTACTTTTGTTTATGATGTGTCCCCCATTATTTTTTTTTCTTTCTTTCTCTCTTTCTTTCTCCCATTATGGTTATTTTATTGATTTTTAGAGAGATAGGAAGGGAAAGAAAGAGATAGAAACATCGATGAGAGAGAAATACTGATCAGCTGCCTCCTGCACACCCCCTACTGGGGATTGAGCCTACAACCTGGGCATGTGCCCTGACTGGGAATTGAGCCGACAATCTCCTTCCTGGTGCATAGAGAACATTCAACCAACTGGGCCACACCAGCCAGGGCAGTAAGAATATTCTTGAAGAGAATGCACCACACTCATTTCTGACTTGGGCACTATGCTTTATTTCATATGGTCATGGGTTTCTGGGCTTCTCTCAGCTCCCCTTTGTAATAAATCTTAAATGATTCTAAACATTTAAGTATATCTAACTACAATTTAATTAAAGTTAGGGAATTAATATAGCTTTTGGCAGGAATTTCTGCTTTGTTGTTGCTGACCACAAGCATGCAGAGGGCCCGCCAATCTCCTCACAGAAAAAACTGCAAACAATTTAGAATTTGCTTTCAGACTTGTTTTCTAAATCTGCAGGATTCTTTTCTAGTGATTATGTTCATCAGAATATACTGGCATAAATTGTTTTAGAGTACACCTACACCAACAAATTCAGCTCAAATGTGTCTGGAAACCTGATACTCAATTTTCACCTCACTGAAAATCCCTTCAAAGTACATTCTATTCCACCCATTCTAACTTCACCATATTCACCCTCTTACCCTATCAAAGCTTGGACACATGGTGATAATTTTCATTAACTGCTCATAACATAATTTAAAAAAAAATTTTTTTTTAATCCTCACCCAATGATATTTTTCCCTTTGATCTTTAGAGAGAGAATGGAAGGGAGAAAGAAGGCGGAGAGAAAGAGAAACACTGATGACAGAGAGACACATCAACTAGCTGCCTCCCACATGCACCCTCACCTGGGATCAAACCTGCAACCCAGGTACAAGTCCTCGACTGGGAATCAAACCTGTGACTATCCATCCGAGGACCAACACTCTAACCACCAAGGCAAACTGGCCAGGGTTCACAATATAATTCTAACAGACCAAGTTAATGTTGTTTTGGTACCTGCCCAGGCAAGTCACAAAGTATATTATTTTACTGGAGCTAGCCCTGAAGAGAGAGGAATGAAGATAATCTATGGCTGAATTCTTCCAATCTTCAATCTTGTATTTGGTTGAACAAGTCTCCATTTTTCTATGATACCAACATTGTTTTCTACCAGGGTCTGGCTGTGCATTATATGCCTTCTAACAGCAAGGCTACTTAACTACTCTTTCATTCTCTAAAATCAAGCATCAATGATTTGGGAGAATGGAATGAAATTGTCACGTTTGGATCCAGTAGACATGTATTCTTTTCAGTACGAAACATACCTTTTACTTATCCCATCATTGCTCAGAAATCTGATTTGAAAAGCATCCTCAAACACTTCCTTTAGTTCATGCTCAGTGACCTTGCTAGGCAAGTTCTTGATCAAAAGTGTTTTGGCATTTCGATCTACATAAATAGAAAAGAATATTTTTAGTCTGCATTTAGATCTCATATGCATCAAAAGTTCTCTCGGAGAGAAAAAAAATATTTCACAAGAGTTGAAGAGAGGAAACAACAATGCCTACTCCTTCAAATATTTGAACTAAACAAATATTTGAACATAGAAGTTGGGTGAGGGCCTATGCTTCATGCAGGCTGTGAAAATATAGGAATGTGGTCTTGTGGGGGAAAAAGCAGTACATAAACAATCCCATAATTACAAATTGTGCTAAGTGCCAGGAAGGAAAAGTAAAAGGGGAGATAAGAACATTTAGTGGAGAAGACATAGCCTCGTCTGGGGTAAAGGAAAGGTTTCTGCATCTGAGGAAGTGACCTTTAAGCTGGATTGGTTGCAGGTAGCCAGGGCGTGAGTCTTGCAGTGAACATGTGACAGAGAAGATAAGGTAGAAAATGACAGAGAGTAAGGTAAAGAACTGTGACAGAGAAGGTGGGCCAGGTAGCTAGAGCACAGGGAATGAGAGAAGGTGGATCAAGTTGGTGATGTGGAAGCAGGTGACCTGTTGGTAACTGAGGAGCACGGAATAAGACAGAAGATGATATTCCTGCCTGTCGCAGTCTTTTAGGTATCTATAAACAAATTACCTTATTTGCATACCTTTTTTTGTTTCCTTTCCCTTTGGTTTCTTCAATTTAATTTTATACCCAAGGACCTTTGTCTCACTGAGTTCCAGGGCTTTTTCCTGATCGTCAACAGATTTAAAATTCACATAACCAAATCTCCTACAGAGAGGAAGAAGAAAGGAAAACACACACACACACACACACACACACACGTTAAATCAAGAGGCACAAGCCTTCTGGTTGGCTCATCACACTGGTTGTGAGAGTGGAAATTGTATCAAGTAAAAAGCAGTTGCCGAATTTACAATTTCAAACCAAGGCTCCACCAACTGGCAGTATCAGTCAGTGCCAGGGAGTCCCCAGAAAATAGTGGTTCTCACCGGCGAGTTCGGCAATATCTGGGGACATTTTCAGCTGTTACAACTGGGGCAGTGCTTCTATTATCTTGTGGGTAGAATCCAGGGAAGCTGCTAAATAGCCTACAATGAACTTGACAGCCCACCACACAAAGGTCAACCATGCCAAGGTTGAGAAGCCCTGTTCTAGAGCAAGGACTGGTTGCTGTTTAATAACTGACCAGAGTTAACCAAAAGCTATAGAAAATGAAGCTTAAAATGACAAGTTTTTGAACTTTTATTTTTAATAAGCAGCCATCTGCATTTGTTTACTGGAACAAAAATATTATTCCTAATGTGGAACTGTTAACAAACTCAAGGGCTGTTACAGTAAGAATTTTTTCTTAATACAAAAGGAATCCTTATTTACTGCAAATGCAACAATATTCCAAAATATAGCTAACAAAAACTAGAAGAGCCAGGGACAGGCTCTGGAGCCAGAGTGCTGGGCTCAAGTCCTGGCTCTGCCCCTTTCTCGCTGTGATACTGGGCATGCAGCATAACTTCTCTGTGCCTTAGTCACCTCTTCTATGAAATGGGGACAATGGGAATAATCACCACTGAGGACTGTCTTATGGAGTCAGTGAGTTATATAAATAAGAAACTAAGAGCAACACCTTGAACAGTGAGCACCTAGCAAATGTTGACTAGTATGATTACCTTTGTTTCTACCTGAGAAATTCTGAGTTGTACAAAACATGCTTACATCTAAGACATTTGCTTTTGATGAGAAAGAAGTGAGAAAAGATGAAATTCAACTCAGCAAAAAAGCAGAACTATATTTACCACCAAAGTTGGGGGTTTTGTGATTAAATTTGTGGCTTAGCTAAAATAATTCTAGGCAAATAACATTGCTCACAGTTGGAAAATCATGAAAACACGTTTTTGTAAAGACTTGGAAGATCTTGGGATTATTTTAATGCTTTGGTTGGGAAAATTGGGTAGCAAAGTTTAATCTTGTAGGTTTAATAAACAAGGCACTGAAGGGTTTTAAATACTCATTTTGACTGCAAGAGACTGAGGTAAATCCCACCAAAGGGCGAAGAGCAAGTAATAGGAGGATGTGACAAAATGGAAGTCTAGTAACCCACAGTGAAACAGAAAGCGACTGGGACTCCTAAATTCTCCAGGGATAGTACGTGCTGGGCTGATAAACACTTAACAACATTCTTAATTTACCGGTATTTACCTGGACGAGCTGACTCTGACACCAACAACTGTGAGTTCGTTTTTAGCAAAAAATTCCCTGAGACCAGTTTTTAGTTCAGCAGCAGTTTTGTTGAAATTCAGGTTTCCAACAAACAGTTTGAAAGTTACAGGTGGTTCAGCTGCCATACAAAAAGGTAAAACAACAACAACACACACACAAGTCAAATAAGCAGTTCAGAAAGAATGATGCTAAAAGAAAATTCATCAAAGACTGGCGTATTATAACACCAGGCTGCAATTAAAATCCTTGCTCATCATTTAAGATTTGGTTTTCACCAAGATAAAATTCTCTACGTGTCCCTTATATTTTAAAACACAGGAAAGAGCCCTGGCTGGTGTTCTCAGTGGTTGCAGCCGTGGGCAAACTACGGCCCGTTTGAAATGAATAAAACTAACTGAAGGGTCCCAGGTTCTAGTCCAGTCAAGGGTGCATGCCTGGGTTGTGGGCTCGATCCCCAGCAGGGGGTGGTAACTAAATAAATAAATAAAAACACTTTCACCCCAAAAAAAAAAAAAGTTTGCCCACCCCTGGGTTAGAGCATCAGCTTGCACACCTGAAGGTCTCAGATTTGGTCCCCAAAGGCATGTACCTGGGTTGCAGGTTCGATCCCCAACCCTGGTCTCGGTTTGTGCGGAAGGCAATTAATCAGTGTGTCTCTCTCACATTGATGTTTCTCTCTCTCTCCCCCTTCCTCCCTCCCTTCCACTCTCTTTAAAAAGCGATGGAAAAAATATCCTTGGGTGAAAATTAACAAAACAAAACAAAAAACACAACAAAGGAGTTACCTTCTAATTTCTGTTTTTTGGTTTCAGGGGAAGCCTTCTGTTTGGCCATTTTCTTCTTCTGTTTATCAGGTGTTTTTTTAATATGATCTGTGGGCAAAAGCCAAAATATTGTATTTTTACTGATCTCTCTGTGCCACTAGTAAGTAAACTGGAAGTTCTTACATTCTCCACAAATATCATACCTATGTTATGTCTATTCTTCACAAGACACATGGATTAGGTCTGTTCAAAACACTTTTAAAAGCATGTATAAGTTAATTAGAAAGTTCTTCAAGTTCGTAACAGAAATCCAACAGTCCCTGCCCAAGGACTTCCCTTACAACTAGAAATCGTTGAGACTGGCCACCATTTAACATAGCCAATTTGGGTCATTCCGACCCTCCTCCTCTTCCTCATAGCCTTTGTCATCACAGTGGTTGTCCTGCTCGTCCTCCTCGACCCCCAAAGGAAAGGCTTTTCTCCCTCTGGACCATGGAGGATTCACAGCTTCTTTTTCAGAATCTAAATGAAAACCCACCCAATCAATTCCTGACACATATTCAAATACCTCCTTTAAATAAAACTCATACCGCCCTGGCCGGTTTGGCTCAGTGGCTAGAGCATTGGCCTATGGGCTGAAAGGTCCCAGGTTTGATTACAGTCAAGGGCATGTACCTTACCCTTACTCCTACTGCGGGCACATCCCCAGTAGGAGGTGTGCAGGAGGCAGCTGATCGATGTTTCTCTCTCATCGATGTTTCTAACTCTCTATTCCTCTCCCTTCCTCTCTGTAAAAAATCAATAAAATATATTTTAAAAAAATAAAATAAATAAAACTCATACCAATACACTTTAGAATCTAACTCAGTTACCTTCATCTTCATCCTCCTCTTCGTCATCCTCCTCTTCATCTTCATTTTCTGTGCTCTTGGCCTTCACAGGAACAGCTTTTACAGGAGCTTTCTTGCCTTTGGCTGGTGTAATCTCCATAGGTTCTTCTTCAGAGTCTGAAAGAGAAACTACCTAGTCAAAAACTCAAGAGAATTATCCTCAAACCAACATTAGTTCCAGATAAATCTAAAGGGAAAAAAAATACATAATACAATACTGTGCTTAGTAGTTATAGCAAGAATTAACAGATTACTTGGAAGCAAAACCCTATATTTTGAAAACTACTCACAGAATGTGCTGTGTTAAACATTTTCTCAGAGACAGGCAATCATTCATGGCTACCACCCTAGTATACAACCAGCACGGAGAATCCCTGGGAGGGTTTTTATCTAACCCCCACGGTGTCATGGAAGGATATGTCTGCATGTTGCTCAACCACACCACAATCTCACCCCTAATGTACCTTGCAAACAAGAGAAGAGCCCAAGAACTACCAATAGAATGCCTTACCATCTTCTTCATCATCATCATCCAAGAAAGGGGCAGCAGCAGTAGCTTTCATCACTGCTGGCTCAAATTCAACCTCATCCTCCTCTTCACTGTTGCCATCATCTTCCTCATCATTATCTTCCTTCTTGGCATTCTTGTCATTCCCTGCTCCATTGTCTGGGGTGGCTGCTTCCTTCTTACCAGGGGTTGCTATGGCTTTGGCTGGTGTAACTGCTGCCTTTTTGCCAGGAGCCAGCATAGCTATTGCCTCTTTGCCAGGGGTGACAACTGCTTTCTTGCCTGCTGTGGCAACTGCAATCTTTTCTGTTGGGGAAACCATCACCTTCTTTCCTGGAGTTGTGGTAGCCTTTTTGCCTTTTTTCTGAGGAATGATAACCTCAAGATTAAATAAAAACAAACATGAGTCGCTCAGCTGCGTGGCTCAGTTGTTGAACATCGACCTACAAACCAGGAGGTCATGGTTTGATTCCAGGTCAGGACATATGCCCAGGCTGTGGGCTCAATCCCCAGTGGGAGGCATGCAGGAGGAAGCCGATCAATGATTCTGTCTCATCATTGATGTTTTTATGTCTCTCCCCCTCTCCCTTCCTCTCCGAAATCAATAAAAATATATGTAAAAATAAACAAACATGAGTCTATTTTCAAACTCAAAAAGGGAGTATTGGTCCCTCATAAATGAGTGCTAAATTCTGGCACTGCCTTCTAGTTCAAGACCACATGCATTAGATATATGCTGGCATGTTAAACTATAGTGTCATGTTACATGTCCTTCTCTATACCTGTGCAGTCACAGTTCTCATTTTCAGGTAAAATGTGTAATTATAATGAACCCTTCAAATATCTCTGGACCCACACCTGTTAATTTCTACACCTCATACTCTAATCAATTCAGCTTTTTAAAAAAATATATTTTATTGATTTTTTACAGAGGAAGGGAGAGAGATAGAGCGTTAGAAACATCGATGAGAGAGAAACATCGATCAGCTGCCTCCTGCACACTCCCTACTGGAGATGTGCCCGCAACCAAGGTACATGCCCTTGACTGGAATCAAACCTGGGACGTTTCAGTCCACAGGCCGACGCTCTATCCACTGAGCTACACCGGTTACGGCATCACTTGTAGCTTTGAAGCAGCACACCTTAAATGCACTCTGAAAATAGACTGTCTAGATCCCATCTGCTACTGTGTGGCTCTAGTTTTCTAAAATATATTTTTATTGATTTCAGAGAAGAGAGAGAGAGAGAGAATCATTGATCAGCTGACTCCTGCACGCCCCCTAATGGGGATCAAACCCACAATCCGGGCATGTGTCCTTGACCAGAATCGAAGTCTGCAAGCCAATGCTCTACTATCCACTAAGCCAAACCAGTTAGGGCTAGGAGAGATTTTTTTAAGCCTCACCTTTTTTTCTCTTCTGACAATGATAACCAATGTTACATGGTATTTTAAGGATTATGAATTAATTTCTGTAACTAAGAGTTCTGGTCAGTGTTATTAAATCATTTGGGGAGGTGGTATAAAGTTCACTGAAAGCTCAGTATTAAGACCAGAGATAAAATGAGTATCAAATAGGCTGGACAGTCCTTGCAAAATTAATACAAATTAGAGTGGGCAGTTAACTTGATAAAAACATTATCTATATTCAAGTCATACTCAAAGCTACCTCTTGTTGACCACCATTTTATCAAGTTATGTGTTAAAATAAGACTTGTAGTTGTCTTTACAGTAAGCAATAGTAGCCAAGAGTACCAAAGTGTCATCGTCAGTACAAAGGGAGCTGGCTTTCCTCACTCCACAACATTATAACACAGTGACTAGTGTTACAAAACTTGTATAAAGAACAGAGACCTGCCCAGCTGGTGTGGCTCAGTGGTTGTGTCAATCTATGAACCAAGAGGTCACAATTCAATTCCCAGTCAGGGCACCTGCCTCAATTGTGGACTTGATCCCCAGTAGGGGGAGTAAGGGAGACAGCCAATCAATGATTCTCTGTCATCACTGATGTTTCTATCTCTGTCCCTCTCCTTTCCTCTCTGAAATCAATAAAATATCTTTTTAAAAAAAGAACAGAGACCCGCTTGGCAGCTAGGAAAGGAATCTGGTAAGGCTAAACCCAGACCTGAATACAATGCCCAGGACCACCACATACAAGACAGCTAGCTGTCCAGGCTGTTTCCTCATCTAGCATGTGGGGCTAGCAAGTTGAAACTGGAAAAATGATTTAATACATCATCACACTAAGCCCTGTGGAGGGCACATGAGGAGGCGGCTCCAGATCTTTCAAATAATTACCTCTCCTCCACTGCTTTCATCTTCTTCATCTGACACTTCCTCATCTTCACTATCTTCTTCTACCTCCTTTGGAGGAGAAGCCATTTTCGTGGGGTCACCTTGATTTTTACCAGATTACAACAGACACGGTCATTAGCACATTACACCTCCCACATTTCAGGCCACTCACATTTTGCCTGCAGTCATCTCCCTTTCTCAGAATCCACTTTTCATTCTGTTAAATATTACAAATAAGGTAAACCAATCTTAGGTAAAAAGACAGTTTTAGCCTTTGCTGGTTTGGCTCAGTGGATAGAACATTGGCCTGCAGATTGAGGGGTCCCCGGGTTTGATTCCGGTCAAGGGCATGTACCTCAGTTGCAAGGCTTGGGTCCTGGTTGGGGCTCATGCAGAAGGCAACCAATGGGTGTTTCTCTCACATCGATATTGCTGTCTGTCTTTCCTTCTCTTTAAAAATTAATGGAGCCCTGGCTTGTTTGGCTAAGTGGATAGAGTGTAGGCCTGTGGACTGAAGGGTCCCAGGTTCGATTCCGGTCAGGGGCACATGCCCGGGTTGCGGGCTCCGTCCCCAGGGGGT
Source organism: Myotis davidii (assembly GCF_000327345.1). Classification (NCBI taxonomy): domain Eukaryota; kingdom Metazoa; phylum Chordata; class Mammalia; order Chiroptera; family Vespertilionidae; genus Myotis; species Myotis davidii. The sequence continues at coordinate 2,715,855 of NW_006288615.1, forward strand.
GGGGGAAAGGAGGCAGCCAGTCGGTGATCCTCTCTCATCATTGATGTTTCTATCTCTCTCCCTTTCTCTTCCTCTCTGAAATAAAAAAAAAATATTTCAAAAAGAAAGGTTATTCCTTTAAAAAAATAAAAATGGGAAAATATCCTCGGGTAAGGATTAAAAATGAAATAAACAATTTCAAACATACGATCTCCCTCCTATTGCCTTCATTTAGCATACCTGTTTTATTTATTTATTTTAAAATATAGTTTATTGATTTTTTTACAGACAGGAAGGGAGAGGGATAGGGAGTTAGAAACATCAATGAGAGAGAGACGCCCTTCAGCTGCCTACTGCACACCCCTTACTGGGGATGTGCCGGCAACCAAGGTACATGCCCCTGACCAGAATTGAACCTGGGACCTTTCAGTCCACAGGCTGACGCTCGCCACTGAGCCAAACTGGTCAGGGCTAGCACAGCTGTTTTAAAAATGATACTTCCAGCCCCAGCCGGTTTGGCCTGCAGACTGAATGGTCCTCGACTGGATTCGGGTCAGGGCACATGCCTGGGGTA
>NW_006288615.1:2716751-2717754 GCF_000327345.1 Myotis davidii
GAACCACTGATTTTTGTTTGTGTGTGTTTTTTTTAATTTTATTTTTAATTTTATTGATTTTTTACAGAGAAGAAGGGAGAGGGATAGAAAGTCAGAAACATCGATGAGAGAGATCGATCAGCTGCCTCATGTACGCCCCCCACTGGGGACATGCCCGCAACCAAGGTACATGCCCTTGATCGGAATCGACCCCGGGACCCTTGGGTCCGCAGGCCGACGCTCTATCCACTGAGCCAAACCGGTCAGGGCCTAACTAGATTTAAAAAATGAAGAAACCCGGCTGCTCGCCACCTCGAGTAACCACCTGTGAGGCCCGGCCCACGTGGCAGGCCACCCAAGGCACGTGCCCAGCTCCCGCCTGTCCCAGGAGTTTGGCCTCATCTCTCCACCCCAACGCCCAGCGCCTTCCCCCGCCCTCAGTCCCGAAGGCTCTTCTGCTGCATCAACCCCCCGCAACACCCGCCGCCACTCTTCACCTAGCCACCAAGAACCCCAATCCGCAAGACCTCCGCGCTAATCACGCGAGACTTCCCGCAGCAGGACGCCCTCGAATGCGCCCCGGATGGCGCGCACACCCTCCTCTTCGCGGCGCCGTGCGCGCGTTCCTCAGAAAACGGGCCTGGACGTTCGTGCTTACGGAGGAAGGCCCCTTATCTTTGTGGGTTACACGGTGGGTGTGTGGCGGGTGAGTGGGCAGACGAGCCCAGAGGAACCGAACAACGCCAAGGGGGCCGCTGGTACGGAAGACTCCGGCGCGGATGTTTCGCTACCAGCTAGAGTTCGAGCCTCAGGCGAAAGCTCATCTTTGGAAAGTCGACGACTGTGCCTTCGTCACTCCATTTCAACCAACCAGAGTTTGTGCTCATGCCATGAGCCAATCGCGGACGTCGTGGGGCGGGGCCTGGAGTGGGCTGGTCCAGGTCGCCGGAAGGGAGAGTGGAGATTCCGTTTCTGGGTCGGGCGGAGTGAGGAGCAAGAGGGTGGGGAGCAAGGGGGCAGGGGG
>NW_006288615.1:2717887-2722343 GCF_000327345.1 Myotis davidii
GGGCGGGGTGGGGAGCAGGGGTTCGCTCTGTGCGAGGTCGGCGCATGTTGGGTGGGGGGCGCACGGCTAATGAAGTGCCCCTCCGCGGCCTGTGCTTGCGGAGCCTGCGCCTTGGGACGGACGTTTTTTGGTGCCGCGTGTGCCGTTCTTGGGAGCGGTGGGTACTGGTCCCTCCTGTTCCCGGACGTGTCGGGATCCTGTCGACGTGGGCAGAGTGCTCGGCACCCCCGTCCCGTGTCGCGATCCTGTCGATGCGGGCAGAGTGCTCGACACCCCCGTCCCGCGCTCCACGCCCAGCCCCCCCGCTGCTAGGGAGCGAGGCCACGTTTCCCTGCTGAGCCCGAGAGACCGCGAAGGTCAGCACGCGAGAGTGGGAGGCCCCCCTTAGCCCCAGGCCGGGAAACCCCCGGTCTGCAGGTGCTGAAAGCTGTTAATAAAGGCAGTCACGTTGATGGAGAGAGAAATAGGTGAATCTTTATTGCAAACTTAAAAACATTTTATTGCGAATACTTTCAAACATACATTAAGTAGAGAAAATTAAAAACGAATCCTCTTTTACCCATCACCCAGATTCAAAACTTCAATATTTTTTAAAATATATTTTTATTGATTTCAGAGAGGAAGGGAGAGAGAAACATCAATGATGAGAGAGAATAATTGATTGGCTGCCTCCTGCACGCTGGGGATTGAGGGTGGAACCCAGGCATGTGCCCTTACGGAAATCAAACCCTGGACCCTTCAATCCACAGGCAGACGCTCTATCCACTGAGCCAAACCAACCAGGGCAAAACAATATTTTTGCCATTCTTTTCTCAATTATTCCCTGCCCCACTTTTACCTCCTCACCCCTTCTCTTCCCCCATCCCCCTCCTCCTTTTTTGCTTAAGTATTTTAATGTGAATCCCAGGCATCCTATCATTTTGCCTAGAAATACATTATGTACCTCTACAGCAGTGATTCTCAACCTTCCCAATGCCGTGACCCTTTAATACAGTGCCTCATGTTGTGGTGACCCCCAACCATAAAATTATTTTTGTTGCTACTTCATAACTCTAATTTTGCTACTGTTATGAATTGTAATGTAAATATCTGATATGCAGGATGTATTTTCATTGTTACAAATTGAACATAATTAAAGCATAGTGATTAATCACAAAAACAATATGTAATTATGTGTTTTCCAATGGTCTTAGGTGACCCCTGTGAAAGGGTTGTTCAACCCCCAAAGGGGTCGCGACCCACAGGTTGAGAACCTCTGCTCTACAGGATATTGGCCTTGACATCTGTACCTAAACAGCCCCAATTGTCCTGCTCTGTCCTGTGCAGGAACTTGAAAGAGGGTGAGGCCTGTGCTGAAGAGGTTTAGACTGTTAGAAGAATGTAAATGTTTCTAGAACCAAATGCCTTAAATCTGTTCTCATCTTTCTTCTTAAAAAAAAAGAGTTTTAAAAACAGTGAATTTGAATGATTACTAAGTATTACAGACTGTTGTGTGGGGCTTTAAAAAAATAAATGACAATTTCTGCTTATCTTAGATTTAAAAAAACTGGTAAATACACAACAAAATTTATCATCTTAACCAGGGGTCCTCCAACTACGGTCCGCGGGCCACATGCGGCCCACTAAAAACATTTATCCGGCCCGCCCCGCCCAGGTGTTTTTGCCACCGCTGCCTGTTGCTTAGCAGCCGACTAGTTTTTTTTTTAATCCAACGGTCTGAGGGACAGTGAACTGGCCCCCTGTTTAAAAAGTTTGAGGACCCCTGATCTTAACCATTTAAGCATACAGTTGAATATTGTCTGGGCATGTTCACATTGTTGTGCAACTAGAAGGGGGGCATGGGAGGTGGTGCTTATGGAGGTCAGGGAGGGAGAGGGGTTGGGGTGGTGAGCGTGTAGACAGTAATTTCCATCTTGGTAATCTGAGGGTATCAGTGGGTTTCATTACAGCAGTGACTTATGCACACTCACAGAAAATGCAGCTAAAGAGTCAAAGTGTGGCACTTAGAATATCGGGGCCCATTTCATTTTGCAAGCAGGGGATCAAGGCCTGGGAAGGTGAGCTGATATGCTTGATGCCACACAGCAAGGTGGCAATAGGGCTAGGATTGGAAGCAGGTCCCCTGGATCGCTGGCATCCCTGCCACCCAACAGTGCTACCAGTGGAGAGCCCAGAGTAGAATAAGCTGACCGGGCCAGGGAGGGGTCAGGTAGGAGGAGGGTCCCAGGTGCAGGCCATGAGCTAGAAAGGGACAGAAAATGGGAGGGAAGGCAGAGCCTTGGGAAAACATTTTGGAAACTGTGGCAGGAGTGGGGATGTCCCCAAAAGAAGGTGTGCTGTGCCAGTTAACTGACTATGATGTTCCTGCAGGGAAGGACTTTAACTGGAGGCCTAGGGGCCTAGAGGGTAATCGTATATCCCTTCTAGTACATGGCGGGAGCAGGAGTCACTAAGGTGGCTGCAGGGGGAACCGGGCATGAAGGGGACAGGCATGAAGACATCACCCAAGAGGAGGGCAGGTGTGGCTACAAGTGGCCCTCTGGTGCCTCCAGGTGGAGCTGCTGTGAGTCTCCTCTATGGAGGGAGGGGTCAGTCTCTTCCTGTCCCTCTAGGCCATAGTTCTCAGCCAGAGGGTGGGCCCTGCTGCCCAGGGAGCCCATGTCACACAGGGTGCTGCCCGTGGTCACCCTGCTGAGACTGTGGGAGCTGTGACGTCGCCTGTGGCCACGGCACCGGGTTCCCAAGCACAGGGCTTCCCGGAAGGTGTCCTGGAAGCGGGTGGACATGAGGCTGTAGAGCACGGGATTTGCAGCAGAGCTGAGATAGAAGAAGACGCCAGAGATGATGTGTACGTACTGGTAGGCCTCGAGCAGGTACTCGGTCGAGGACATGAAGCTCCACATGAGACGTTCGATATGGAACGGGGCCCAGCAGATGCCAAACACCAGGACCAGCACAACTGTAGGAGCAGAGAAGAAGACTGGGTGCTGCTCCAGTTTGGTCTGTTCATTCTCACCTCCCCTCCTATTCCACAGGCTACCCATGCCCACTGTCCATCTGGAAGTTTCTGGAAGTTTGCCTGCCCTGGCCACACCCTTCCAGAGAGGCTGCTCTCACTTCTGTCACTGGGTGGGCAGTGGGTGTGTGCCCTGCCCCTGGCCACAGCCCACTGGGCCAGGCGTGGACACTTGAGCCAAGCTGGCCCAGCCCGACTATCTCACCATGGAGCATGGAACTAGGTGACTCTAAGCTCTGGACACTAAGCCCCAGCGTGATGCAGACTGTGCGGCTAAGGCCCACCCTGGGTGTCCACTTGGGGACAATGCTTACTGATGGGTAAGCAGAGAGAAGCAGAAGAATGGGGCCCATGCTCAGACAGCAGTAGATGGAGGTTCAGGGGCCAGAGAAAACACAAACACCTCCCCTTGTCTGCCTTGGCCCCAGAGCCTTCCCAGCCCCAGCCACCAGCTCTCCAAGGCCCAGCTGAATATCCTGCCCTGTACTAACTGCTGGCTTCTTGAGATCCCATCCCCTACCATCCAGCAAAAGACAGGATAGGTTGGCCAAGCCCTCACTCTTTCTCCCCAGCTTCCTTCCAGCCCTAGTCTTAACCAGCCATGACCTTCTTGGGTCTCTGTCACCCGATCTGCCTTGATTTTTTTAAAAAAAAATTTTTTTTAATTGATTTCAGAGAAGAAGGGAGAGAGAGAGAGAGAGATAAACATCAATGATGAGAGATAATCATTGATTGGCTGCCTCCTGCATGCCCCCTATTGGGGATCAAGCCCACAATCCAGGCATGTGCCCTTGACCAGAATCGAACCCGAGATCCTTCAGTCCACAGGCCTACACTGTCGATGCTCTATCCACTGAGCAAAGCCAGCTAGGGCTTCCTTGATTTTTTTTTTTTAATATATTTTATTGATTTTTCACAGAGAGGAAGGGAGAGGGATAGAGAGAAACATCGAAGAGAGAGAAACATCGACCAGCTGCCTCCTGCACGCCCCCCACTGGGGATGTGCCCGCAACCCAGGTACATGCCTTTGACTGGAATCGAACCCAGGACCCTTCAGTCCGCAGGCTGATGCTCTATCCACTGAGCCACACCGGTCAGGGCTGATTTTTGTTTCTTATTACTTGTATTTGTTTAGCTGACTATCCCCTGCAGTGTCAGCCTAGTGTGGTTTTGCTCGTAATCCCAGATTCCAATGTCCCCAACACACAGCCTGCTGCACAGTAGGCCTTCAGAAAGTGAGGGTGGGGGAAGGAGGAAGGGAGAGATGGAGAGAGAGAAGAAAGCCAGAGGCCCAGGCCAGCAACCAAGGTGGCTTTAAGGAAACATCTTCCCCGCCCTCCTGCCCAGGGTGAGAACCATGCCAGCTGAGCAGACTCAGACCTGGACCCTGTGATCTGGAGGAGACTGAGACAGGAGGGCGGGAGGGGCCGGGGTGGGGCA
>NW_006288615.1:2722697-2726982 GCF_000327345.1 Myotis davidii
GCTTCACAGTGCAGAGCTGGGAAGCGAGCAAGGAACTCCGGGGGATGACAGGTGACACCACTCCCTGGGACACCACACCCAGGGCAGGGGTGGGTGGGGGGTGGGCTTCTCTCTGGGAATGGGGCAGTCCTCAGTTAGCTGGCTGTAATCCCATGGCTTTGACCAAGGCCTCACCATCCTGTCCTGCCCTGGCTCAACCCATCTGCTTGATTCAGGCCCTGCTAAGGTGGAATGAGATGGGATGGAAATCAATGACTGACTTAGTATTAGTTTGTCTTGCTTCCCCGGGGCCACTGTTTTTGAAAAAGAGCCCCGTCTAGAGCACAGTAACATCTAGAACCTCAACCCAGCTGCATGCCCTGGCTGGCTCCAGTCCACACTTCTGCCCTGACTCTCCTATGCTCTGGCCCTCACAAACACCCCTCCTGACAATCCTCTTTTATTATTTATTTGTTTATTTATTTTTCTGACAATCCTCTTTTAGACACTGATCACTCCCATGGTCCCCAGGGAACGGCAAACATAGATGGAAGAAATCATTATCTTGCATTTGCAGATCTCCCCAGATCCCCCCATATGGTTCTGTGGGAGTAGTCACTTCAGCATCCTGTTATTCTGGCCTGGGGATGGGCCATGACCTAACCCCACTTACCAGAATCCTTTTCTGGAACTTTTCAATAGCCACTAAGGAAAGAGAACAGTTCCTCAGGAAAGCCTATGGCCATGCCTTCAGGCTGATGTAGGAAAGGACAGAGCCAAGACATGTTTAGCAGCCAAGATGAGAGACCTGGAGGGTGCAGATGCCATGAACAGCTCTGTTATCCTGGAACCCAGCGATGTCGCCTGCCCTGTCTGTGGTTTGGGTCCGTGAGCCACCTGTGCATTTGCACAGGGCCCGAGTTTAAAATGGTTTAATGCTCTACTGTTGCTGTCTTGACAACCTTAATGATTTTTTAACAAGAAACCTGAATTTTCATTTTGCACTGGGCCCTGCAAATTATGTAGCTAATCCTGCCAGAAGCCATTAGCATTTACCTCTGGTGTTAGTTTCTAAAACAGTATGCATGCAAGCACATATGTATGTGCACCTGTACATACACACACACACACAGAGGGGTATGTAATTCCAAGCCTTACACTCATAAACTCGGATGCAGCACTTTCCCCAGGCCCTGGAAGCCCCAGACTCATACCCACTGTCTCGATCAGCCCCTTTTCCCAGCAGCAACACTTACACAGCATCTTGGTCACCTGTGTCCGACTCCTATCCTGTAGTCGCTGGACCCTGCTCTGGGGCCCCTGCCTGAGCAGCAGCAGCCTCTCACTCCGCAGCCGCAGCCCAATGAGCAGGTAGAGCACGCTGATGATGGCCATGGGCAGGCAGAAGAAGAGCAGTGCTGTGGCCTGCATGAGTAGGCTGTAGAAGGCCTTTGAGCGGACCACCTTGCACTCGGCCGAGTCGGGCACTATACCCCGGCAGGGCACATCCAGCAGCTGGATGCCATGGAGGCTGGTGTTGGGCAGAGAGCAGAGTAAGGCAAGGCTCCAGATAGCTCCGATCATCCGGCGAACATGAGCTGGGGTCATCACTGACCTGGCCTGCAGTGGGTGCACCACGGCCACGTAGCGCTCCACACTCAGGGCGGTGACATTGAGCACAGAGGCCAGGCAGACTGTCTCAAAGAGCAGCGTGCGGAAGTAGCAGCCACCAGCACCCAGGAGGAAGGGGTAGTTACGCCACTTCTCATAGAGCTCCAGGGGCATGCCTAGGAGCAGCACCAGCAGGTCCGATACTGCGAGGCTGAAGAGGTAGTAGTTGGTGGGCGTGTGCATGGCCTTGTAGCGAAGGATGACCAGGCAGGTTAGCCCGTTGCCCACGGTGCCCACCACGAAGATCAACAGGGATGTTAATTCATTAAACCAAAGGTGCCATTATTTATGTACTGCTGAGAAAGAAGTCTGTCTTCCATTGTAAGATGTATTACAACTTCAGAGATGTAAAAATGTACATCGTACCCTAGCCAGTTTGGCTCAGCAGTTAGAGCGTCACCCGTGGGCAATGGGCTAACCTGCATGGTCACCCGTGGACTGAAAGGTTTCAGGTTCAATTCCGGTCAAGGGCATGTACCTCGGTTGCAGGCTCGATCCCCGAGGCAACCAATCAATGTGTCTCTCTCACATCAATGTTTCTCTCTCTGTCTCTCCCCCTTTCTTCCACTCTCTCTCTTAAAAAAAAAAAATCAATGGAAAAAATATCCTCCGGTGAGGATTAACCAAAGTTAAATAAATAAAAGTACATCTTCAAAATGATAAAGCCCTAGCTGATGTGGCTCAGTTGGTTGAGGGTTGTCCCATGACCCGCCGGTTTGATTTCCAATCACAGGGCACATACCCAGGCTGTAGATTCAATTCCTGTTGGGATATGTATGGGAGGCAACTGATTGATGTTTCTCTCACATTGATGTTCCTCTCCCTCTCCCTCTCTAAAAATCAATGTACATATTTTTACAAAAGAAAACAAGTGGACTTCAATTTGAAATTTCTCAATCTATTGAAACCTTGACTAAATGATGAATCCTCTTGAACATGGGCTTTGCCATCAGCAGTTTTCCCTTGAATCTCTCCCCTTTCAAGCCACAGACTTTGAGACAGGTACTCAGTTTGGGCATCTGTAAAATGGGCAATGTGCAGTATCATGTGGTCTTGAAGAACGAGGACTCAGTAGGCAACTGCTTGGGTTCAAATCCAGCCTCCCCAATCCCAGGCTGTGTGACCATTTGCCTGGTAACCTCTCTGCAGCTGTTTCCTTATTAGGAGGCTTGAGAGAGTTTAATCCCTGAAAGAGGCCTGCCTGACACACAGAAGGGCCAGGTTATCAGCACCCCACTGAGGGGGCTGAGTTACAGAGGGGACCCAGGGCTAAAAGATGGTAACGCTAATCCAAAAGTTGATTCTTTATTGTTTTAATCCTCACTGAAGGAGTGAGGATATTTTTCCCATTGATTTTTATAGAGAGTGCAAGGGAGGAGGGAGAGGGAGGGAGGGAGAGAGAGATCTATTGGTTGCCTCTCAGATGTACCCCAAACGGGGTGGGAGGGGGTGGCGGGATCAAAACTGCAACCCAGGTACCTGCCCTTGATTGAAAATAGAATCTGAGACCCTCCGGTGCATAGACCGACATTCTAACCACTGAGCAATACTGGCCATAGCCAAAAGTTCATTCTGATTTCTGTTTTCCATCACCTAAACTATTAGAAGTTGAAATATTTGACACCCTTAACGCTCTCAGTTCTAGAGTTCCCTCTCCTCTCTCGGGCTGCCCATCTCTGCCAGTCCACCATATACAGTGATTAAGAGCCAAGGCCATGGTGTTAAACAAACTGTCCTGGGAGCAAATGTCAGCTCTGTCACACTCTAGCCTAGCGGTTACCTCCCCTTACTGTGCCTCAGGCTCCTCGTCTGTGAAATGGGGGTGTCAATAGAGCCTACCTTACAGTTTATGTGAAGATTAAATGAGAGACGACACAAAGTTCTCAGGAGTGCACCTGGTATATTCTGGGTGCTGTTTCAGTGCACAGACCCTACCCCCACACGGAAAGGGAAGGGAAATCCAGGGGAGGGAGGTAGCAGCCCCAGACTGTCCTCCGAGCCTGTTCCCCAAGCCCACCCCCTCCATCAGCCCTCCCCTCCAGCAACTGGATTTTCAGGCTGGTTCCGGGATCTTCTCCCTATTCCTCCAGCCCAGTTTCCTCTCTTCAGGCACCGGCTTGGGGGCTCAGGTGGCCCACATACCCATGCAAATACTTTCTTTTCCAGGTCCTTTGCTCTCCCAGACCCAAGCATTCTTCTCCTTGTCCTTCCTTCCTTCCTTCCTTCCTTCCTTCCTTCCTTCCTTCCTTCCTTCCTTCCTTCCTTCCCTCCTTCCTTCCTTCCTCCCTTCCTTCCTTCCTTCCTTTTACTACAGTGAGGTATTAAACTGGGTCATAGGGTCCCCCAGGCATTCTTAATCAGAGTATCTTCCTCCTCTCCAAACAAAACCCCCCAGCCTCCCTGCCCCTCCCACACATAATCCCCGCATTTTGGGAGCCTGGCGCATTTTCATCCACTCCAGCGCAGCCTCTGCCTCCCCCTGCCCCGCTGGGCGGGAGGCGCGGGGATGAGCTGGACCAGCGCAGCGCAGACCCAGGTTCACGGGAGGCTCCCTACACCACCGGGACGGGTCGCCCCGCGGCGCGCGCAGTAAGACAAATGACCCGCGGGTCCCCCGGAGATGGGGCGCCCCACC
>NW_006288615.1:2727305-2727645 GCF_000327345.1 Myotis davidii
CAGACACACTCATCTGGGGCCACCCACACACCCACCTAAACCATGTCATTGTGTTTCCAAACGTTTGACGGGGCGCTTCCAGGCGCGCCTTTCTCTCTCGGAACCCTCACAACAACCCGTTTTTCAGAGATGAAGGCTGAGTGATTTGGGTCTCACACGCTGTCGCCGCCCTGCAACGTGCTGACTTTCAGCGTAAGTCCTTACTAGGGTGTCCCTCCAGCCCCACCTCCTCCCACCCCCCATTTCAGAGGAGCCTCCAAGGACGTCCCACTGGCCCCTGGGGAGTTAATGAGACGCCAAGGGTCCCATCCTGCCCCCAGCTTCACACCAGCCTCTTTCC
>NW_006288615.1:2727700-2732405 GCF_000327345.1 Myotis davidii
GCAGTCTCCACCCTTCTCCCTGGAGGTCCTCAGCCCCCCAGGACGACTGCAGGAACCTCCCTTCTCCCTCCAGTCCCTGTTCCCACAGCCCAGTTTTCCTGAACCCCCAACACAGTCATTCTGCTCCTTCTACAGGTCCTTCCTTCTGAAAAAGTACACAAGTCTGACCTGATGTTGGACCTCCCTGGCTCCCACTTGCCTTCCTGGGCCCCCTCACTAAGTCCTCTCACCCTCAATACCCTTCCACTCAGATGTCCCCCAGGTCCCTCTCACCTGATTGCAGGATGTCCACAGGGAAGGAGGGAGCTGTCGACAGGGAAGAGCCATGAATGCTGGTTCCCCGGCCTCCTCCTGCTCCCACAAACTGGACACATGTAAACCCAGCAGGGATCACCTTCCCTGCTCGCTCCCTCCTCTGACCAGCTCCTTAGCTGGAAGTTACTTCATCAGGAACTTGCAGGGGGGCCTAGAAATGTGGGCCTCACAGGCTAAAACGCTGGCTCCTGGGCCTCATCTCAGGGACTGATTCACTTGAGGCCACAGATGCCTTTCTGAGAGCCCCAGAATCACACTTTGAGAAGCACTGGGAGGGGGTAAGTACAAAGCCCCAGGACCCAGAAAGGGTGCTGGTGAGCTGTGGGAATGGGAAGAGACCCAGCCCCTCTGTCCCGTAGAATGTGCTAACCACTGTTACCACTATGGTGCGAATGCAATGAGATGGAGTGTGAGGATTAGCACAGGGCTGGCATGTGGTCAGCACTCAAGAACGTTGGGTGGGATTATCTCCATTTAGTCACAACTGGAAGCAAGACCTTCCCCCAGATTTTCTCTGCCCTGCCCCCCAGCCCCATGAGACTGGCCTTGGAAACTGGGAGTTAGGCCCTCTCAAAGCCTCCCTCAGCCTGCCTTCCCAGGAACTGCACATGTAAACATAGCTCTAGGCATAGCTCTAGGCACGGGGAGGTTTCTGGCAGTGCAGGGGCAGATAGTCTCCAAGTCCTGGGGGTTTCCCAGAGAGTTAACTACTGAGCCCCGGATGAGTGATTCCAGTGTACCCTTCAAGACCAGGGCTGCAAAAATCTATAATAATAAAAGCGTAACACACTAATTAGACGGGACAGTCGAACAACCTTCTGGACATCATTCCAAAGTCCTTCTGGATGAAGCTGCTGCAGTGGGGGCCAAGGCAGAGGCAGTTAGGGGTGATCAGGCAGGCAGGCAGAGTGGTTAGGGGTGATCAGGCAGGCAGGCAAGTGGTTAGGGGTGATCCGGTAGGCAGGTGAGTGGTTAGGAACCAGCAGTCTCGGATTGCAAGAGGGTGCAGGCCGGGCTGAGGGACCCCCCCAACCCCCGCCGCCCTGCATTCCTTCCCCTCCCCGCGTACACAGATTTCATACACCAGGCCTCTAGTAAATAAATAAAATAAAATAAGACTAGGGCTGCTATCATATCAGATGAGCAACGAGGGGCAGGCAGCATGGCTGGGAGACATGGGGTCACAGACAACACTTAGCATGTGATTAGTGTTGTCGACGCTGCCCCCAGCACTGGAGCACACACACTCACACTCACACTCACACACCACTTTGACCACTTTGCACAAACTCTGAGCAGCCTGAAACTCGCTGGAGACCCTTTGGAAGTGTTCAGAACCCAGGAAATGATGGAGAAGGCCCTCTTCTCTACATCATAGCAGCAGAAAGGTTCCCACTGGTCAGGAATTCCTACAGCTGGCTGCATCACTCACAGCATCAGCAGCCATCAAAGACCACGTGGAGCTAAAGGTAGTCCCCCAAAAGGAGAAGCCCAGTGGCCATTCATGGTTGTAGCACTGTCCAGAGGGCCCTGTGTGCTTAGGCTCAAGACCACCATAGCAACATGTCCCATCAGAACCCGATGACACCCTGCTGCCTCTCTACTCTGTCCTGAGGTGGCTTCCCCAGGGCCATCCCCATTGGGGTAGGGGGTGGGGGCGGGGAGACACTCACAGGGAAGAGGCCTGGAGTAAACACATCCCAGGTTTTCTGGGTGTATACCTCAATCTCCTGGTCTGGTGGGCATCTACCCAGACGAAGGGCCAACTCCACACGCAGCAAACCTGCCAAGGGAGGGCTGCTGGGACCTCTGGGAGCAGTTTGGGGTACCCCCTGGTCCTAGAGCGTACTGCACCAGCCCCACAGCTTCTCCTCACCCTGCTGACTCCCGTGCTTTTCCCCAGGGAGCAGTGTTGGTACCCAATTTGCGCTGGAATATTTGGTAAAAGTTCAAGAGTTCCTTAGTTGGGGCTTGGTGCCCTTCAAGGGATCACAGTGTGGGGTTGCAGCTGAGATGACTTCCCAGAGACGGAATTTTTATTTTCATTCTTGGGAGACATGTTGCTTAGATGTTCTATACCTTAGTTTCCTCATCTGTGAAATGGGCATGATAACAGACCTACTTCATGAGGTTTATTATAAGAACTGAATGAAATAAAGGATGCATTGCCCAGAAAGCATTTAGCCACTTGATGACTATTTTTCTTTCTCTTTTTCTTTGTAGAGAGAGATAGAGACATTGATTTGATCTTCCACTTATTTATGAATTCATTGGTTGTGTTTTACATGTGCCCTGACCAGGGATCAAACCCTCAACCTGGACGTATTGGGATGACCTCTAACTAACTGAGCTCCCCCGCCCAGGCTGGATATTTTTCATATAAACGAGAATAGGTGCAAGTCTCAGACACTTGGTACATTTCTGAACAAAAGGAAGTGATTGTTAATCTTTTTCTTCAAGGCAGTGACAGAAAATAACCTAAAGGTTTCTTTATCTCCTGGGAAGAGGGGGTTTAGAGAGAAACCGAAGGACAAAGAGGCTATGATTGGTGGCCAGGCCCATTTGTATACAGGGGCCGGCAGTCCTTGTCCTCCCTTGGGTGATCTCATTAGGATCATCCGGCAACTCATGTTCCCAGAAAGCTCTCGAGTCTGTTTGGGTGGAGGCGCCATAAACAAGGATGAGCAGCTTGAACTGAGCAGGCCTTTATTAGGGCAGGACCACTCTGTCAGGCTAAACCCAACCTCCAAGGGCCCCAAAGGACCCAGGAGGACCCCGGCCCCACTCTGCTCCAGGCAGGGAGCAAAGGCCTCCTGTGCCGTGAGGGAGAGCGTCTGCAGCCAGAGTAAGAACCTGGGCAAGGATAGGCAGTGTGACTTCCAGCCTCAGCTTCCTCATCTGCAGAATGGGGACGTGTATCCTCCTCACAGCGTTGATAAGAGGGAAGCCGGCTGAGGTTGGTCCAGCGGTGGGCCCCAGGTCATTGTGTAGCCCAAGGCCCTGCGGAGGGGCAGCCTCGCTAGGGACGTCAGATCCTGGAGTTGACAGTGGTTTTCTCTCGTGGGTAGACTAGGGTGGGAAGAGGGAAGGTAATTCTTTTTGTTTTCAGTTAAAAATTTTTCCCAACAGTCAACATTTGCTCCTTCTATAATAATTACATGTGTAAGTACATAGTTTCTTCATTTTAAAAGGCAGTTTCTTATTTAATTCCGGTGGCTTGTCCCTGGCCAGCCCTTTCTTCAGATCATCCATAGGGTCGGGCTTTGTCTGGGCAGAAACCTTCCGAGGGTGGCGTGGGAAAACTTGGGCACAGAAGTGTGTCACTGTCACCTCCAGCCAGACACATGCCCTTGTGCAACCAGGGCCCCCTCCATATGGCTGCCATTTTGTCATCCGATTATTACACTCTCTGCTGTGTCACCCCTACCATGCACCTCGGACCCCCCAGGCCCAGTGTGAGGAGGGAGAGGCTGCACACAACCCACTTCCCTCCCAGATCTTGGCTGCCAGGCCCAGCATGGGTACTTCCTGGCTGAGACCTCTGGCCAGGAAGTTGGGCCCAGATTACGTTCCCTGTGTGACCCCTATGTGGGGGCAGTACCCCGCCCCCAACAGTGCGGGTCTGTGGGCACTAACCAGACCTCAATATTGTTTCAGTTCACCCCTAAGGAAGGCACCATCCTCCCATTTCTCAGAGAAGGGACTGCAGCTGGCACCCACTCCCCCTGCAAAGCCCTGCTCTTGACCTACTGACTGGCCACACACCCACTGACTGACCTAAGACAGCACAGCCCTGGCTGCATCCCCCTCTGCCCCAACTGCCTGTGCCAGCGGTGGGGCCTCATTTCTCTCACCCATCGGGTGGGTGTAGCCATCTTTTGCCTGTTAGTGTGAGGATAAAATTAGATCATTGTTATAGGCTCCCAGGAACCTTTGGAGTTTTTAATGACAAAATACATTCCAGAATAATTCTGTAAGAATAGTACCAAGGACTTCTTGTCCTGAACCATTTGAGAGTAAGTTGCTGACCTGAAGCCCAGGCTCCCCGAATACTTCAGTGTTTCCTGCAAATGGGGATCCTCTCCTCTGTCACCACGAGGCAGACATCCACACGGGAGGCATCACTGCCCGCTAATCAGCAGGCCCTTTCAAGCTCCGCCAGCTGTCCCAATCTGTAACAGTTCCCCAGTCTGCCCTTGACTGTCATGACCTTGACATTATTTAAGATTATAGGCCAATTATTTTGTAGGGTTTCTCTCCATTATGGTTTGTTGAATGTGTTGCAGCCAAAGGTAAACTGAGGGGGGGGGGCTGAAAGGATTAAGACAGATAAGAGAATGAAAGCTGGGTCTCGGTGGGACGCTGCTCCCTGATGAGGAGGAAGCGCCAG
>NW_006288615.1:2732613-2738510 GCF_000327345.1 Myotis davidii
CAGGAGTGTCACAGAAAGGGGGTGTGTCCTGATCACTGCATCCTGGGAGGTAGCACGAAGCTTCTACTTGTCCCCTTACTGAAGATGGTGGCTTTATTCCCTTGATTGAGAGGACATTTGCCAGGCTTCTCCCCTAGAGACTTTTGGGATTAATATGTATTTTGTGGGGAGGTACTTTGAGGTGATGTATATGTCTCATTTCTCACCAAACTCTTACCCATTAACTTTAGCATCCATTTGTGATTCTTGGAGGAATTATTACTATGATGGTTGCCAAATGGTATTCTAATTCTATCATTTCTTCATTTGACATTGTACTGTAAGGAAAAATTTCTTGCTTTCACTATTTATATCCATGTGGGCTTGGGATTTCTTATTTTATTCAGTGGATAGTAATTATTCATGTTGATGTTCAAATATCCCAGATTTGACCAGTGGGAACCCTTTCGAGCTAGTTCTTGCATCCTTTTCATACATCCTTACCATGTATATTTCTATATCTTCGTACATAATAAGATGTTCCAGGCCTCAGTGTATTTCCTTGGGACCAGCCTGGAATCAGCCATTTTCCACAGAGCTCTGGTTCCTTTTTCTTTCTTCACCTTTGTCCTATTGTGGCAGGGCAGCAGTCCAAGGCCTGCTAGAAGGAGGGATTTCCACATTGGCCGTGCGACAGTGACTTCCCTACCTGGATACAGTCTCTTGTCACTGGCCACCAAACTCTACGGTTGCTTTTGCCCCAAGCATGAAGGGGAAGCCTTGAGGCCCATATTTGAGGCCCTGTGCCTGTATTCCATTCTTTTCTCTTCATACTCTGCATGGGAAGCATTCATTCAACATTCATTCTGAGAGGAGCAATGACCCAGGCACTGTTCCTTTGCATTTGCCCAGGGTTCTGCTTCTTTTATAGTGGAAAATGGTGTTTAGAGACCAACACCTGGGTACCAGATACGCTCCTTATTGCTGGGGGGTTGCTACCCCCAGGCTGTATCAGTGAACGGAACTAGGGAATATATATCTGTATGTACCCAACCTCCCAGACAGAGGGAAACAGGCTCCCTCACTGTGGATGGGAATTACATTTCTGAAGCACAAGTTTAACAGTAGTTACCAAAATATAGAAGTTTATCCCTTTGACCCTGCAACTTTACCTCTAGAAATTTACAGAAAATAGTAACTCAAATACAGAGATGAGTGTAAGAAGACTCATCTTTGTAATAATGAAAAGTTGGAGACAACCTAAACCTAAATATTTTGTCTTAACTCCTGAAAGCAGTGTCCTGCACGCTCCCAGAACCATCCGTCTGAAGGACCAAGTAATTGGCTGCTAACTGGCTTCCTCAGGGCTGTTAGCTCCCCAGCACTTCGTGGATGTGTCCGTACAAGAGTCCAGAGAATGTCCTTCCACAAAGCGAGAGACGATAGACATGAGCCCGAGTTGGGACCCTTCCTCCCCAGCTGCAGGTGAAATCAGTCAGGGCAAGGAGAGGAGACATGGGCCCCAAAGGGATCTGCTGACTCCATCAAAAGGGAATGAGCAACATACATGATGAGACCCATACACTAAGAAGCACTGGGCATGCACATGAGAGGTGGAGGCTGACCCACACATGCTGTCCTGGAAAGGCATATAGGTAAGATAAGTTGCCAAGAGAAACCTGTAAGGAACATAGCAACAGGGAGGGTTGGCTCCCCAAGTATGTAAATTACTGGGTGGGTTTATGCATGGAAAATGGTTGTAGAACATTTGTCAAATGGGCAACAGTGGTCGATTCTAGAGACTTTCACTCTCTAAAAAATAAAATTTTGACCTGGCCAGCCTGGCTCAGTGGTTGAGTATCGACCTATGAACCAGATCTACGAACCAGAAGGTCACAGTATTATTCCCAGTGAGGACACATGCCCAGCTTGGGGGCTCAAACCTCAGGAGGGGGCATGCATGAGGCAGCTGATGTTTCTATCCCGCTTTCCCTCTCCCTTCCTCTCTCGAAATCGATAAAAACATCTTTTAAAAAATAAATTTTTGTATTGTTTGCATTTTCAAAAATCAACGTTTATTGGTTTTGTAATCATAAAGCAAAAAAAAGTCAACTGAGTAAGTAAAGAAGGAGACCTGGGAAATCTGCTGATACCACTGTTGATCAACTAAGGGGGGAGCAGATAAGAACTAGAGCAAAGTCCCACAGAACATGAAAGAGACCAAAGGCAGGGCATGTTCAACAGGAGAGAGGATGGAGATTGGTGTCACGACAAGTGTGAGGGGGTGGTGGCGCTTTCAGCAAGGAAGGGATACTGGAGACATGATGTGGGACAAGTTTGATCACTGTAACAGGCAAGGTAGGTTCCCTGGCCATGTCTCCTGTGGAATCTGCAAATATGGCTCAAACAGGCTGACAATTTCCTCCCCTTCTTCTTCCTCTTCTCCTTCTTCTTCTTCTTCTTCTTCTTCTTCTTCTTCTTCTTCTTCTTCTTCTTTCTTCTTCTTCTTCTTCTTCTTCTTCTTCTTCTTTTTTCTCTCTCTCTCTCTCTCTCTCTCTCTCTCTGTCTCTCTCTCTCTCTCTGCCTGCGGGTATTCTTTAGCATTATAAGGCCTTCAGTATATTCTGGTTGAGGCCAAAAGTACCAAGGACTTATCACCCCAGGAGCTACGCTCCTACTGAGAGATGGGAGTGGTTGGATAAGTATCCCATGTGGTAGGCAGCTTCCAAGATGGCCCTTGGAAGCAAGCCACCTTGGAAATGGATCCTCCAGCCCCAGTCAAGTCTTCAAGTCCTCCAGCCTCATGAGAGACCCTGAGCCAGACCACCCAGCTCAGCTGCTTCTGGGTTCTTGACCCTCAAAAACAATGTTTACTGTTTTGGGGTAATTTGTTATGAAACAATAGCTAACTAATAGTCTCATATATTCCTGGTAGGGACGTAAAATGATGTAGCCACTTTGGAGAAACAGTTTGGTAGTTCCTCAAATGATTAAATATGAGTGACCATATGACCTAGCAATTATATACTTAAGATACATACCTAAGAGAAATGAAAACATATGTTCACATAAAAAGTTGTATACATGACCTGGCAGGATGGCTCAGTTGGTTGGAGCCTTGTGCTGTACACCAAAGGGTTGCAGGTTCAATTCCCAATCAGGACACATAATGAGGTTGCAGGTTCAATCCCTGCTCAGGCGCTTATGGGAGGTAATCAATTGATGTTTCTCTCTCTCTTCCTCTCTTCCCCTTCCTGTCTCAAAAAATAAATAAAAACATATCCTCTGGTGAAGATTTAAAAAAGAACACTTGCATGCAAATGTTTATAATAGCATTTTTAAAAATAATAGTCAAAAGGTAGAAACAACCCAAATGTTCACCAAGGGACAAATGGAGAAACAAAATGCAGTCTATTCATACAATGGAATATTACTTGGTCATAAAAAGGAATTAAGTATAGATATATGCTATAGCTTGAATGGACCTGAAAAGTGAAAGACGTGAAGAAAAGCCAGTCACATAGTATATAATTCCATCCATATGAAACATTCAAAATAGACAAATCCATAAAGACAGAAAGAATGTGGACATTATTCTACACCATTCTATATAATAAAGAGCTAATATGCTAATTAGACCGGACGGCAGAACAACCAGGGGCCGAGGCCGTGAGGGCCGAGGTAGCTGGGGCTGCAAAGGCCGAGCCCCTTGCATGAATTTCGTGCATCAGTCCTCTAGTTTTATATAAGGGACTTGAATATCCATGGATTTTGGTATATTCACAGGGGTCCTGGAGCCAACTCCCATGATACTGAGAAACAAATGTAGTTAAGGTGGGTTTTTTTTTTGTAGTTAAGTTTTGGGGAGTCAAAAGTTATACTAAACTTTTCAACTGTATGGGGGATTGGTGCCCATAACCCCCATATTGTTCAAGGGTCAACTGTAGATTTGTGGTTGCTTAGGCTGAGGTGGGGTGTCGTATCTAAGAGTGATAGTTAATGCCCTAGCCGGCTTGGCTCAGTAGATAGAGCGTCAGCCTGCGGACTGAAGGGTCCCAGGTTCGATTCTGGCCAAGGGCACATGCCTGGGTTGCGGGCTCAGTCCCCCGTGGCAGGCATGCAGGAGGCAGCTGATCGATGATTCTCTCTCATCATTGATGTTTCTATCTCTCTCTCCTTCTCCCTTCCTCTCTGAGATCAATAAAAAGAAATATATAATAATAATAATTAAAAAAGAGTGATAGTTAAAAGGTATGGGATTTGTTTTTTTAGAGGTGGTGAAAATCTTCTAAAATTGAAAAAGGGGATAATAGCACATATCTGTGAATATACTAAAAAACCACTGAATTGTACACTTTTAGTGAGTAATTCGTATGGTATGTGAATTATCTATATATATAAAAGGTTGATATGCTACTAGTAAGTGCCTGACCAGTCACTATGATGCGCACTGACCACCAGGGGGCGGACGCTCAACGTAGGAGCTGCCATGATGCACACTGGCTGGCACCACGGACCTGGCGCCAACAAACCAACATTCTGCTTTCCCCAAGTGGGACACAGGCCCAGCCACCACCCCAGAGCAACACCCCACCAAATCACAGCCAACGCTGCCAAGACTGCATGGTGCAAAATGCAGCCCGCAGTCCAGCCCAGCCCGGAAACGGTCACTATGGGTGCCAGACGTAGCGACACCCAGCTTCCTCTCCCTAATGACTAGCCTCCTTGGAGTTTCTTCAGCCCAGGACCTCGACTTACTTTATAGCCAGATGCAAATATTTTACACTTTAACCAAATGTCTGTGAAGTGTTTTCCCGTGCCTCATCTCATTTGGTCCTCACAGAAGTCTTGAAGTAGGTATATAGGCGACTTGGTAGAATCCTATTTTCTTTTCATTAGCCATCTTTCTAAACGGAGATTTAGAAAGTTTAGAAACTTGACCCGACTGAAAATAAGTAATAAATGGTCGATCTTGAAAATGACTTCAGGTTTTCTCACTGTGCAGAATATAGTCAAACACTGCTGCAGTTAAATACTTTACCCTTACTCGCACATGCGCAATACATGTAAAGCTCTCGCTGGCACCCACGTGTGTTTTGATCTGTCATTGTCAATTGTGAATTTGGCTGACCCTTCTATTATAGAGAAAGAGTGAATAGCAATATTAAAGTATTCTAATTAATTTCCTTTCAATGTGCACAAATCTGTGCACCGGGCCTCTAGTATCTTAATAAAACTGTTTTAAAAGCAGATACACCACAGCTTCCTTGCCCTTACGTGGTAACTCTGAGGCATGTTTCAGTCTCTCAGAAGGTCCCAGTGGGACTGAACCCATTTCCCAAGGCCAAAGCTTGCCCATTAATATGAACTTTCTTTCCTTTCCTGTCTTCTTTGTCTCTTTTCCCCACCCCATGCTTTTTGAGATCACATCTCAAATAAACAACTGCGCCCAATTCTTGTCTTGAGGTTTGTTTTTTAAGAAACCCAAACTAAAGCAATTGTCTTCTTTGGGTTGGGAGTCAAGTTCACCTGGCATGAGGCTGATTCTAAGTCCTGTCAGTAGAGAACCCATCTGGGGAGACTGTGTCCACCGGCCAACTGTCTAGCGGGAAAGCTTGAACCGAAGTCCAGAATACCGTGAAGCTGGCCTCAGTGTGCCCAACATGCCTGGCATGAGCCTGGGGTAGCTTGCGCACACGCTAACCACCCCCGCACACACGTTCAGGCCTGGGAACTGTGGTGGGGACCATTGAACAGTCCAGGCCTGTCACTGCCCTTTACCCTACAGTCAGGCTGTATGGGACGTGTTCATTTCCCCTTTGTCTTATTTTGCCTGTCTCCTGTGGTCGGGTTTCATCTGACCACACAAACCACCAAGACAGAGAAGCAGGAGGTTATAGAGGGCTATGAGGGTAGAG
>NW_006288615.1:2738536-2747562 GCF_000327345.1 Myotis davidii
AGTCAGACCCTTTGACTGTGAACTTGACATATCTGATTAAGGGAAGGCAAAGATTACACAGCCAAGTCTTGAAGTGAGTGAGCCAGGAACACCCCTGGAGGCCTGTCAGGGAAGGGGGTCAGCGGGAAAGGCATCTCCTGCCCAGCGAGGCCCAGGTCACTTGGGCCATGAACCTCACCATCTGAGCACAGGCTGAGATTAAGAGGGGAGAAGTTTGGGCTGGACCCAGTTTCTCACGCCACCTCCAGATCCAGAGTGAGAAATGGATGCTCAGACCTTGATTTTTCCACAATTTCAGGCCGCTTAGCCTCAGCCAAATGCCTTCTTTTTCAAGTAAAGGATAGTTGGTGGATGTTAATGCCCACAACACTCACGCCTAGGATTGCCCAGAGCAACAGAACAAAAGAGCCTAAGTTCGCTCAAAGATTTCATAAGTTGGCCTAGAATAAAAACTTATTTTTTCTATATTTTACTGAGATAGTTTTATGTGTCAACTCAGTGGAAGGCAGGCCTGAGAGGTGCCGAGGTAGGCTACAGTGCCCAGTTACTTATTCAAATACTAGTATAAATGCTGTTGTGAGCCCTAACTGTTTATCTCAGTGGTTAGAGCATCAGCCTGAGGACTGAAGGGTCTAGTCAAGGGCACATACCTCAGTTGCAGCCTCCATCCCTGGCCCTGGTCGGGGTGCAAGCGGGAGGCAACCTATCGATGTGTCTCTCTCACATTGATGTTTCTCTCTCTGTCCCTCCCCCCTCCCTTCCACTCTATCTAAAATCAATGGAAAGAATATCCTCAGGTGAGGATTAACAAAAACAAACAAGCAAAAAACCAAAAAGATAAATGCTGCTGTGAAGGTATTTTGCACAAGTCGTTTACATCCACAAGGGGTTTATTACCCTCATAATGTGGGTGGGCCTTATCCAATCAGTTGAAAGGCTTTAAGAGCAAAACCTGAGTTCTTTCCAGAGCAGAACTTACGCCTCAAGACACATCATCAACTCCTACCTGAGTTTCCAGCCTGCCAGCCTGCCCTATAGATTTCAGCTTTGCCAGCCCACAAACACATAAACCAATTCCTTAACATAGAATATAGATGTAATTATAGGTACAGATAGATAGAGATAGAAATAGAGATAGAGGTAGATCTATTGATGTATCTATTGATTCCGTCTTTCTGGAGAGCCTTGACGGATGCACCTACCCTCAGTGGAAGGCAGGCCTAAAAGTGCTGAGTGTCTTGAGTGTTCCTCTCAGGGGAGACAATCCTCAAGGTCACAGAGAAACATATGGGATGTTTGCTGAAACTTGCCCTATTGCTCTGCATCCGGCTGTTGGTTCAACTGAAATGGCCAGACATCCAAGAATAACCTCCATAAAGCTCTCCCAATGCTATAAACAAAAAATTGCAGAGACCACTCAAAGGACTCACGAAGCACAGTTCTCATAGTCAGCTCCCATATAAATCAGACCAGGTCACGCCACTGCCCTGCCAAAAATCCCCCCAAGACTCTTGGAATAATCCCAATTTTGTTTTACATTTAAATTCTTTATGGTTTAAAGTATTACATGAGTCTTCTTTTCCCACCATTGAGTTCTCCCCGGCCACCCCCACCCCCCAGCACATCCCCTCGCCCCCCTACTGTCTGTGTCCATTGGTTATACTCATAATAATCCCAATTTAATTCAGACTGTAGCCCAGCCCTGCCCACCTCTGCTCACCTTCCCTTTCCCTGAGCTCCACCAGACCACTCTCTGCCACCTCAGGGCCTTTGCACATGCTGTTTGCTCTTCTGGGAATCCCTTTTCCTGCTTCTTTGCCTAGCATCTTCTCATACTTCAAGGTTCTAAGACAGTTTCTTGACCACACATTCTGACACGACCACCCCCCTCACCAAAATCTTCTACTAAATCCCATTTATCACAGTCTGGAATCATCTTATTTGTTTGTTTTGTTTATTGTCAGCCTCCTTGTTCTGCTCTGGAAGTCCCAGGAGAATATGCCCCCTCATTCTCTTGTGTCTCATACTGTGTCATAGGAGGCACTATGACACATCCTATGTAATAAAACCCTAATATGCAAATCAACCAAACAGGGGAAAGACACAGGAGCTGCCCCCAGCCCACAGGCCCCGACTGGCAGGGACAGGGGTGGGGCTGGCAAGCAGGTGGCACCAGGCCAGCCAAGGTGGATGCCAGTGGGGGTCCCCTGATCAACCTGCCAGTTACCCCACAGATTGGCCCTGATCGCCGGCCAGGCCTAGGGACCCTACCCATGCATGAATTTTGTGCACTGGGCCTCTACTATTAAATAAAAGAATGATTTCTCAGCTCTTAAGTTTATTCATATTTGGACCAGCCCGCCCTCCCCCATTTCCCACAGAACCCTGGGCCTACCTCATCATGTCCCTTGGTGATGGACAGTAGTAAAGCATGACATTCAGCTGTCTAGCAGTGTGGACCCCTGACTGGAGAGTGGAGGAAGGACTTGGCTACCTTGTATGGGGTTGCACCTCAAGAAGAATATGCCACTGAACTAAAGGGAACTGACCTGAGCCCTGAAGGACTGGGAAAGAAGATTCCAGGGGAGGGAACAGCAAGGGGAAGGCCTGGGAGGGGGAGCATCTCCAGGAACTGGTTAGAAGCCAGAGCACCTCCCACTATGAGCCAGGAAGAGAGTGGCATGAGCTGAGGCAGAAAGGGGGACAGGGCCCAAGAGCAGGCCCTGGGATCCATGGAAGGGTCTTCACCAGGGAAATGACAGGGTCTGGTTCATATGTTGAAAATTCAGAGATTGTTTCTGGCTGAGGAAGTGGGGAACAGGAACAATCGGGAGACAATTGGGAGCTACACTGCTGACTTTTTTTTCTTTTGGAAAAAAATATGTACGTGTATTGCCTTAAAATTTAAACAAGTAATCATCTGGATGCTAAGCAGAGCCTGGACTGTAAGAGACCAGAGGGAATTTTGGTTAGTACCCATGACAGAGACTGCAGGCGGACCACCTAGTGTCCATTCTCCTCTCTCCCTCTTTCCTCACTGACGGATCCTAGTTTCTTTGTTTTTCCAAGTGATCATTTATACGGCATGTATCCAGCCATATAATGATACTTCCCAAATAGGGGTGCTATTGAGTAGATGTTGAGTGGGAGTTATGAGAAAATTCTTTAAAGAGAAACAGAGAACTGACAAGGGCCATTTTTACCCTCGTCTTAGCCTCTCCCCCCTATTTCCTTTCTGGGATATAGCTGTGATGTCTGGAGCTCCAGCAGCCATTAGGGACCTTGAAGTAAACTGTAAGCTGCAAGTCACAGCATATGAAGAGCAGAGCTGGAAGGCAGAGGAAGTGTAAGTCTCTAGTGATGTTATGGAACTTCTAGACCAGCCCTGCACACAACAGAAGTTTATCACTCTCTCAATTTGCATGTTTGTCACCGGTATCTATAGAGCGGTAAGAGAAGTCTTCTCATGTGTCATTCATGGACTGATGCTGATGGAGTAACCACCTTCTTAAACATCACTCTGTCAGAGTTCTGGAGGGAATCTGTCAATTAAATATTTAGCCTAGAAGTCACTCAAATCACTCCACTCATTGGCCAAAACTAGTCACATGGCCCCATCAAATCAGTTATAAGAAGGCCAGGCAATGGGATATTGACAAGTGCCCAGAAGGCAGGGAGCCGGAGACAGATGGAGGAATCATCACTGAGATATCAAATAGAGGTCAAGATTGAGAGGACACGTGTGTGTGAGGTGACAGCTGGGTGGGGAGGACTGTGGAAGGCCGGGGGGAGGGAAGGAGTCATAATTCTGGCTCCACAGGAATGGTTTTAAAAGGCACCTATGAGAACGAAATGAAATGAATGAGGATACTCTATAGAGGTGGGATGGCATGACCTGAACAAACAGCTAATGTCTCAATTGGATGAAGTCTGGACCATCACCCTCAGGCTCTGTCTCCTGATTTTGCCCTCCTCTGTGACCGCTCCCCACCTCTGAGTAACCCAGTCCCTCCATAGCTTCACTGGGTCCCCATGTTGGAGGGTCCTTGACTTCCAGCAAGCAGGGCCTTCATCGTCTCCAGGGAAGACAGACCCAACAGGGGCCTCCAGCAGACATCCAAGCCCCCACGTAGCAGTGTCCAGGAGCACCTGGCTTCAGGCGGGGAGGAGCAGGGACGTCACCCGCCTGCTATGTTTCCAGGATATTGCACTGGGGGATGCAAGCGACTCACCCAGAAACTTCCCTGGGAGGGCAGTCCTAGAGGTGTTCTCCCTGACCCAGGTGCTCTTTTCTCCCCATAACCGGGGATCCCTTCCCTAAACCTTCGGACCCCAGGTCTTCCCCTTCTAGCGTAGAAGCCCCTCTGACTCACATTCTTCCTCATTCTGACCCCAGATTCTCCAAGGCGCACATCTCTCCATCTGTGGGCCAGGAGTCCCCCACTAACCAATGATCCAAGGGGCTCCATGATCACTGTCCTGGGCCTAGCAGTGGTGGCAGTGGGTAGGTGGGAGAAGCAGGGGTAGTGTCTTCATGAGCTCTCACTGGTATCCAGCAGGTAGTCAACTGAAGCTGGTGGGAAAGGCACAGGGCACGGGCACCTTCCTGCCTCCCAGGAGGAGGGAGCGAGGCTGGCTAGGGGAGCCCAGTTGTCAATCTTCTTTTGTTGTTTTAAAGATAATTAGAGAGAGGGAGAGGGAACATCGCTGATGAGAGAGAATCATTGATTGGCTGCCTCCTGCAAGCCCCACATTGGGGATTGAACCCCCAACCCGGGCATATGCCCTAAGTGGAATCGAACTGGGACCTCCTGCTTCATAGGTGGATGCTCAACCACTGAGCCACGCCAGCTGGGCTCAGTTGTCAGTCTTGAGTGTCCATTAGTCACCTAATTGCTGATTGCAACCTCAGAGTTTCTGAGCCAGCAGAGCTGCGGTAAGGCCTAAGCACGCGAATCTCTAACAAGTTCCCAGGTCGGGCGGAAGCTGCTGGTGGCGAGCGCACTTTGAGACCGATGGTGCAGAAGTTCAGCTCCTGTTTACAGCATCCAGTATCCTGATGCCAATCACAAATCTGCCCCCTGCTGGCCAAAGAAATCTCTTCTTTAGCTTCAATTTCTTCTGTTAAATACTATACCTACGAGGTCTTTGTGGCGATTAAATGAAGACAATTTGGGCAAAATCTTTAGCCCAATTCCTGGCACATATTAAGAATGGGGGAAAGTTCTTTTCCAAGCGGTTAAGATGTGGAAATTTGGCTGGAAGGCTGCTACTGTTTCGGGGGTAGGGAGGTTTATAAACCTTAAAGAATTATTTGCCTTTAAAAAATATGTACCTGTGCAACGGTGGTTAAAATTAAATTTTAGTTTAAAAATTATGTAAGATTTAATATCATTCAAAAAGAGAAATCAAAAGTAGTTTAATAGTTTAAACCTGGAAACACCTGGAGACCATCGTGTTCTAGCTCCCAATTACCTGCTGTCTCTTCCTGGAAGATTATACAACCCGCTCACCTGCGCTGCCTCCAGGGGGCACTATTTCCTGCCCCCGTCTTTGGCCTTGACCTCCTGACTGCCTTTGCCAATGGCTTGTGTATGAACATGATTTGTGGCACCTCAACCTGAAACTATTTTTTTTAGGCTTTGTCTTTTTTATTTGTTAATCCTAACCCGAGAATTTTTTTCCATTGATTTTTAGAGAGAGAAGAGAGAGGGAAAGACAGAGAGAAACATCAATGTGAGAGAAACACAATGATTGGTTGCCTCCTGCATGAGCCCCGACCAGGATCTGGGCTGGGGAGGAGCCCGCAACCAAGGTAGTGCCCTTGACCAGAATCGAACCTGGGGCCCTTTGGTCTGCAGGCTGACGCCCTATCTACTGAGCCAAACCAGCTAGGGCTCAAGCTGAAACTTTAAGAGATATTGCTTATTTCCACCCACTCACTTGCTCTTAACCTCTGCCACAAGATTGACATGTCTCCAGTGGGGGCTGTTTCTTTGACTGGTATTGTAGAAGGAAGAAGAATTGCAGCTACAGGTGACTCACAGCCAAAAGGAGCTAAGCCGCAAGAAACCTGTGACAGAAATATAGGGTGTCCCCCCAAAATATATGCACACACTTTGAATAATTATAAAGGAAGTGTTGATTTTTTTTGTTAAAATTTTTTTGTTTGTTTTGTTTTTTAAATATATTTTATTGATTTTTTACAGAGAGAGGAAGGGAGAGAGATAGAAGTTAGAAACATCGATGAGAGAGAAACATCGATCAGCTGCCTCCTGCACATCTCCTACTGGGGATGTGCCCGCAACCCAGGTACATGCCCTTGACTGGAATCAAACCCGGGACCCTTCAGTCCACAGGCTGACGCTCTATCGACTGAACCAAACCAGCTAGGGCAAAGGAAGTGTTTATTAAAATGCATTTCACTTTCAAAATTGAGCTAACAGCTATTAAAGTGTGTATAAATTTGGGGGGGGGGGACACCTGTTTAAGACGAGCAAGAAATGAGCCATTAGGGTTGTGAGCTACTGAGATGTTGAGATACGTTGCTACTGCAGTTACACCCAGTGAACACAGACTAAAAAATACCCTATCATAGGTGACTGGCCATATAATGTACCTTTATGGTGGGAATGCAGCTATCAAATTTAAAGTTATGTTTTAAGGTATATTAAATTTGAATTTATACTTAAATGTATGCATCTATTAAATTCTATTTAAGGACCTAGGAGATTGCTCAAAAATATATGTGTGTGTTTTATTAACATATTTTTTATTGATTTCAGAGAGGAAGGGAGAGGAAGAGAAAGATAGAAACATCAATGATGAGAGAGAATCATTGATTGGCTGTCTCCTGCATGCCCCTACTGGGGATCAAGCCTACAACCCAGGCATGTGCCCTTGACTGAAATTGAACCTGGAACCCTTCAGTCCACAGGCTGATGCTCTATCCACTGAGCCAAACTGGCTAGGGCGCTCAAAGTATTTTAAATAAGTGGACAAAAGTTTAAAACTGAAAGTACATGCGATCCCAATTTTTCAAGTAAAAATGTATCTTGTAAATATTGATTGAGGTAAGTTGGGTGGTAATTTCGCCTTAAAAAATGGATTGGGGGGAAGACCCTTACATGTTAACTGGTTATCTCAAGGTGGTAAAATTAGGGAGGGTGGTTATTCTTCTTTATACTCATCTATAATTTCCAACTTGTCTAAAATAACCATATCATGTTTTGTAACTTAGCAAAATGGTTATACAAGTATGTTTAAAATAACCAATAGCTGATGGAAATGTGGAAGGCAGGGAGCCCTAGGAAGGCAGCAGGGTCCCGGGTCCCAGTAGGTCCTTCTGGGGGATGGTTTCCTTATACCAGGCATCCCAGGCACAGGCATAAACCTAGCAGCTAAGGTCCTATGAGAATATGTGTGACTTTAAAAAAAAAGATTAATTGGCTTCAAATATAAAAATTAAAGTATAGTTCCTGGGTTAATAAATGTTAATAAAAGTTAAGAATTGTTGCCTTAGGGAGAAAACAAGATGGCAGCATAGGTAAACACCGGAAATTGCTGCCTCGAACAACCACTTCAAAAATACAGCTAAAAGACGGAACGGACATCATCCAGAAGCACAGGAAGGCTGGCTGAGTGGAAATTCTACAACTAGAAGGAAAGAGAAAAGCATACCGAGACTCAGAGGAGGTGCGGTGTGGAAGTAAAATACAGAGGGTACAGAGGGGCATGCAGAGAGGGCTGGTGGCTGAGGTCACGATTGTCTTTTTCAGTCGGGAGGGAGTCTCAGGCTCTGAGCTCCAGTTCCAGGCAAGTCTCTGAGGACCCAGACTCATACAGGAGAAACGGGACTATCTGGCATCCGTCGGAACTCGAGGACAGCTTTCTCTCGGAGGCATACACAGCAATTGCTGGGGCCTCTGAGGACAGGACTGAGAGCAGCCATACTGCTCGCTTGCCTTCCCAGTTGATCCCCTGGGACCCCGCCCTGCCCAAGCCGTGCATGGACGCTTTTGCATATGAAAGGCCCAGCCCTTTGTAATCTGAAAATTACTTAACAAACTGCAGCTGCCCAAGGCCCCAGGGCAACTCGCATTGCTTTACAGCTGGCTTCTGCTGGGTAGCCTCAGGCAGAGCCTAGATTAGCACCTCCTTAGATCCAAGAGCCAGTGTACCCAGTGGTCAGAGTGGGACCATCCAATTACAACTCCGCAGACCCATAAGGGACACACTCAGGGGGCAGACTCAGTGAGCACCAAAGCCCCACTGAAGCAAGTCTTGCCCCATAAGGGTGTCTTCAGCACAGAAGTTCTCCAACCACAGACACAGCTGATTCTTCACAGCCAATTGGCCTGGAGGTCAATCCCTCCCAGTGTTACCTACAACAATCAAGGCTTAACTAGAACAAGACTGTGCACAAAGACCACAAGGGGGTGCACCAAGAGTGTCCTTCTCAGGTAATTGGGGAGGCTGAACCACTGGGCCCTAGAGGACACTTAGCATAGAAAACCACTTTATCAACACAGGGAAGCATAAAAAATGCAGAGACAAAGAAAAAGGACACAAATGACAGAAATGGAGGAAAGCAAACTACTGGATATAGAGTTCAAAACCACAATTTTAAGGTTTTTCAAGAATTTTCTAGAAACTGCTGATAAACTTAATGAGACCTACAAGAAATCTAATGAGACCCTCGAGGTTGTGATAAAGGACCAACTAGAAATTAAGCATACACTGACTGAAATAAAGACTATTATACAGAGATCCAACAGCAGACAAGAGGATCCCAAGAATCAAGTCAAAGATCTGAAATACAAAGAAACAAAAAATTCCCAACCGAAAAAGAAAAAAGAATCCAAAAATATGAAGATAGTGTAAGGAGCCTCTGGGACAGCTTCAAGGGTACCAACATCAGAATTATAGGAGTACCAGAAGAAGAGAGAGGGCACGATATTGAAAACCTATTTGAAGAAATAGTGACAGAAAACTTCCCCCACCTGGTGAAAGAAATAGCATTATAT
>NW_006288615.1:2747674-2749068 GCF_000327345.1 Myotis davidii
ACTATTCTTGGGAGCGGTGCGGAAAGGGGTGTGAGGGATGCGGGAAGAGACTGGACAAAAATCGTGCACCTATGGATGAGGACAGTGGATGGGGAGTGAGGGCAAGGGTGGGGTAGGAACTGGGAGGAGGGGAGTTATGGAGGGAAAAAAGAGGAACAAATGTAATAATCTGAACAATAAAGATTTAATTAAAAAAAAGAATTGTTGCCTTAGATAGTTTGGCTTGGTGGATATGTGTAGCTTTTTGGGGAGAAAGGTGGAGAGGTATGTGTCACAAACATCCTCCTCACCCTGTGGCATGGGGTCTGGGTCTAAGCCCAGATCCTGACAGGGATCAGCTACCTACAGAGCCAGGAGCCTGAATGAAGGGTGGCACCCTCCTGCAATTTCAAATAATCAGCACCGGGGGGCAGCAGAGAGCTAGGTCAGGCTGGGAGGGTACAGGGAGCTGTCTCCATACCCACGGCTCTTCCCCACAGAACCCCATCTCTGAAGATCCTTACCACCAAGACAGTCACTTCCACTTGGTTTACAGAAGATGGTGCCATTTCTCAAAAGGAAATTGCTTTGCAAGTAAAACCTAAGTGTTCACCAGGTCCTTCCCATGGACTATTCAAGATAGCTCAGTTTTTACATGTTTAACACGTTCCATCATTTAAAACAAAAAGAAAAAAATATATATGCTCAGGTGAGGATAAAAAAAAAAAAGACTGAAAAGTTCTTGAACAAAGAAACCTATATTTAACACAGTGTTTCCCAATTTTATTCAAATATGAGGTTCTTTGCCGGCACCTATGATCACCATCAGAAGCTATATTCATTTCTAGTGCTGATGTAACAAACAACCCAAGCTTGATGGCCTTATTCTCTCACAGTCTGGAGACCAGATGTCAGAAATTAAGACGGTGGCAGGATTGGTTCCTTCTGGAGCTCTGAGGGAGGACCCTCCGTGCCTCAGTCCTCTCTTCTGGTGGTTACCGACCAACTGTGGTGTTCTTGGCTTGTGGATGCATCATTGACTCCCACCTCTGCCTCCATCTTCACATGACCTTCCCTTTCGCGTCTCATTCTCAACTCCCTCCTCTTTCTCTTATAAGGACCCCAGCCATCAGATTTAGGGCCCACCCTGCAAGATGATCTCATCTAACCATCCTTAACTTAATTACACCTGCGAAGACCCTTATTCCAAAGAGGTCACATTCTTTTGGGGACCATAACTACATTCAGTACAGAAGCCAAAGGACACCCAAGGTGCTGGCTGAGTGTGGACACAGAGCAGGGGTGAGTGGGACTCCTCTAGGTGTCTGCCAGCTCAGGGTCCATCCCCTCCAAGGGACACACTGGGAAGAGCACTCTCCTCTCAGCAATGCTGGATCCACAAATCCTCCTTCCCT
>NW_006288615.1:2749086-2761677 GCF_000327345.1 Myotis davidii
TCCCCAACAGCCCCCATGAACGCATTCCTGTTTGGGGCAGGTCAGGACTTACTGTTCTACTCGCTCTCAAAATCTGAACTGGACTTTCTGACCCTGTTCTTTCCGCTTTGTCCTGGAAGATAGGACCTGTCTTTCTGGGAACATTTGCAAAAACTGATGCTCAGCCATTGCAGCAATGTGGTAGGCAGGCTCTTACAGGGCTGTGCTTCTAGAGCAGTGGTTCTCCACCTTCCTAACGCCGCGACCCTTTAATACAGTTCCTCATGTTGTGGTGACCCCCAATTTCATTGTTACAAATTGAACATAATTAAAGCATAGTGATTAATCACAAAAACAATATGTAATTATATATGTGTTTTCCGATGGTCTTAGGCGACCCCTGTGAAAGGGTCGTTCAACCCCCAAAGGGGTCCCGACCCACAGGTTGAGAACCGCTGTTCTAGAGGCTTCCTCCCCAAGTCTTCTCAAATCTCTGCTTCCTCCAGGCCCCTCTCCTGCCCACCCCTCTCAGCCTACAGGAGGAAGTGAGCCTGAGTGTTCTTACTGTTGGCACTTTTTAAAAATATATATCTTTTCTTTTTCTTTATTTTTTGATTTCAAAGAGGAAAGGAGAGGGAGAAATAGAAACATCAATGATGAGAGAGAATCATTGATCGGCTGCCTCCTGCACACCCCCTACTGGGGATAGAGCCTGCAACCCTGGCATGTGCCCTTGACCAGAAACGAACCTGGGACCCTTTAGTCTGCAGGCCAACGCTCTATCCACTGAGCCAAACCGGCTAGGGCCTATTGGTACTTCTTGCTACCCTGGTGCCTTCCACCTGGATTGCATCCCTGTTCACCCACCCCT
The DNA here is from genome assembly GCF_000327345.1 of Myotis davidii. NCBI lineage: Eukaryota > Metazoa > Chordata > Mammalia > Chiroptera > Vespertilionidae > Myotis > Myotis davidii. The sequence goes on from NW_006288615.1 coordinate 2,749,937, forward strand.
ACCACCTCTCCACACTCTGCTTGCCTACAAGCCATCAGACAGGTGAGTTTCAAGGATCTGCAGGTCCCTGGAATGCAAATAACCAGAGATGGCTCAGATCTTAGAGGTGGGGCTCAGGGAATGTCTGTGTGTGCATTTTTTTCTGGGGAGGGGCCTATATCTTTCATCACTTCTCCAAATGGTTTCTTTCTGACTTAAAGAGGCTAAAAAAACCACTAGTTTAGAGCTAAGGCTCCGTGAGTAACTCTCTCTTAGAGCCGTAACCCCAGGGAAACCCCTCTTCCCACTCCTTCTGAGCTGAGGGGCCCCAATCCTGGGAGACACAGGCATTTCAAATGAGTCACCATCCACAGGATGCCCCAGGAATGGAACAAAGCTGGCTCCATGCAGAGTCACAGCTCCCCCACCCCACCCCACCTGACTGCCACCCTGTAGATGACTAGCAGATCCCTGTGCCTGGGGAGAGCCAGGGAGCCTGAGGGCAAACCCTGTGACCTCTCTGTACCCCATGGCTCGGCTTCCGGCTGGCCCTATCTGTAAGTCTAGCCAGCATCCTGGATCTTGCCACTGCACACTGCTAGGATTGTGCATTTGGCCCACTGGGCTGTGTTGTGACAACAGACTGATGACCTGTCTCTCAAATTGGATAATAAATTTTTTGCCAGCAGACATCTACCTTTAACTTCTTAAAAATTCTATTTGAGGCCCAATCCTGCTCAAGAGCACTGCATCCGTCTGCCAGGGTTGCCATTACAAGAACCACAGACTGGGGGCTGAGACAGCAGAACTGTATTTTCCCACAGTTCTGGAGGCAGGAGGCAGAAATCAAGACGTTGGAGGGGTTCGTTCCTTCTGAGGGTTGTGAGGGAAGGAGCTGTTCCTGGCCTCTCCCCTCGGTTTATAGACATTTATGTGTGTTTGTGTCCAAACTGCCTCTTCTTAAAAGGATACCAGTCACACTGCATTAGGGCCCACACCAATGGCCTCATTCTAACTCAATTAGAATTTAAAGGCCCAATCTCCAAATACAGTCACATTCTGAGATCCTGGGGATTAGGACTTCAACACGTGCCTTTTAAGGGGACACACTTCAGACACCCAGGAGTAAATGAGACGGGTGGGTGGGGGGACATGCCGCAAGCAGAGGGATCATGGTTTGACTTCCGCCCTCTCAAGGCTGGTCCGCACCAGAGCCCCTCAGAACCCCCTCAGGCCACTGCACAGCCACCAGCCAGGCCTCTCTTGGGGGGGAGCCTGGAGGCCTGCCCCTCCTCCCTGGGCCCTCGGGCAGTCCCACACTGGCCCTGAGTCCTCTCCGAGCAGCTGGCAGGCCAAACCTAAGGGTCAGGAGAGACGAGGAGGGTGGGCCCTGGAGATGGAGGTGTCCTAAGGGCTGGGCAGCCCTAGGGGGTGTGTATATGGTGTGGGGAGGGCTGAAGCACCCCTTTGTTTTAGGATGTGGGAGGGGTGGTCTCTCAGTACAATTGCCTTCCCACTGTGGAGTGGGCGTTTGGGTGGCCCCAGGAATCCTATTTGCATGCAGAGCACAGGTTTCTGGGAGGTTAGAAAGAAGAAGGAATTTATTTTAACTTGCAAATTAGTTCTAATACTTAAAGTAATACTTACTCATTGTTGAAAGAAAAAATTTGCCCGTGGTTCACCACAACTAGAAATCTCTGACTCTGGCTATTCACTTGTTATTTAATGGTATCATGTGCTTTTACCTTTTAGAATCTTCTCTTAATGCAAGCAATAAGTGTAATTGTAAAATAATTAATTAGAAAATGCAGTTTGCCAAAGAAAACAATTTTAAGTCACTTATAATACCACTACCTAAAAAATAGTTTATTTTTTAATCATATCTTTCTCTTTTTTAAAATATATTTTATTTTTTACAGAGAGGAAGGGAGAGGGATAGAGAGTCAGAAATATCGATGAAAGAGAAACATAGATCAGCTGCCTCCTGCACACCCCCCACTGGGGATGTGCCCGCAACCAAGGTACATGCCCTTGACCAATATCGACCCCGGGACCCTTCAGTCCGCAGGCCGATGCTCTAACCACTGAGCCAAACCAGGTAGGGCTAATCATATCTTTCTTTGACTACTATTAATATATTTGAATATTTTCCTTTGTTTATTTGTTATTTAGATTTCTTGGATGAATGGTCTGTTCTAATCTTTTGCATATTGTGTTACTGGGTATCTAATGGTATCTGGTCCATCTACTTGGAATATCAGAACCCAGGCAAGCCTCGGGTGGCCAGTCACTATGAGGCGCACTGACCACCTCTTGGTCCCTTTCCCTGGCCAGCAGGCTCTGATTGCCCAATGGCAAATGGGGAACTGGGATGGGGAACAGGACCAGGGAGCGGGCGGAATGGCTGACCTCTTGGTCCTTCCCCTCAGCTGGCAGGCTCCAATTGCCTAATGGCGAACAGGGAACCGGGGGTGGGTGGCAGCGGGGGGTGGGTGGCGGCAGGGGGCAGGGCCAGCTGCAGGCAGCCGGGGAAGATGGCCCTGATCACAGGCCAGGCCTAGGGACCGTACCCACACACAAATTCGTGCGCCGGGCCTCTAGTATATAATAAAAGGCTAATATGCAAATAGACCAAACAGTGGAACAACCGGAACAACCAAACAACTGGTCGCTATAATGTGCGCAAACCACAAGGGGGCGTGTGTGGAACATGGTGGGCATTGGCCATGGTGGGATGGTGGAGCAGGTGAGTGGGGGCACCAGACCAAGGCAGGGCACCGGTCATGTCACTGAGGCAAGCCTCTGGTGGTTACTGAAAATTCTTTGCTCCCGTGCACCGCAGTCCCACCTGGCGCTCACACCCGCTGCCAGCACTGGAGCTGCTGCTCACACCCACTGCCAGTGCCGGCCCTGCTCGTACCTGCTGCTGGTGCGGCTCCAATCGCTCCAGGCTGAGCCCTCAGCTGGGCCAGCTTGGGAGCAGGGCTGCCTGCAGACAGGGGCCCAGGGGCCCTGGTGGGAGGGGCTGGGCAGGGCATGGAGGATGGGCCAAGACCCGCCCCTGTGCCTACCGCAGCCTTGCAGCCCACAAGGTACACAAATTCGTGCACTGGACCCCTAGTCTACAATAATAAAAGCATAATATGTTAGTTAGACCAGACGACCTCCTGGATGAAGTTAGGGCTAGGTGACGGCTTGCGTGATGGCCAGCGTGTCATAGAGGTCAGACAGCGTGTCAAATTTCCACTCTTCTCTTTCCACTGCCACGAAAGGTATTTGTAGCAAATATATTTTTCCCAGTTTGTGGTTTGCTCTTAAAATTTTTAGAGTATTTTTTTTTATCTCTGACTATTTTCCCCTTTAGAATATTTTTACTGGCTTTAATGCTTAGAAAGTACTTCTCCTTCACAAAATAAAATATTTTTTTTTTAGTTTGCCTTTAATCCTCTCTCTGTGTATTTACTTCTTTAAAAACTGAAAGTGAAAGTTAGAAACTAACTTAGTGTTTTTCCAAATACTTAATCAATTGTCACAGCACCATTTTGTAACTCAGCCCTCCACTATCTCTGTATCTGTGTCCCCAAAAACAGTCGTCTGCTCCAAACCACTGTCTAGGAGAAATACACACACACACACACACACACACACACACACACACACACACAACCTTGTAGTCCCCTAGCTGCCAGCACTCACACAAATAAGCACTAGCAAACAAGGCATGATTTCTGATGTTGTTGAGAAGGTGACGGGTGTACCGTGGAGACCTCAACACAAACAACTTAAACATTCCCTCTAGATATTTCTATTCTCCCCAAGCCTCACCTGCTGCATCCCCAGGGAAGCCTGACCCTCCCTCTCAGCACAGCTGCCTTGCTGCTCCCCTCTAACTCGGCCTTCATTTCCCAGAACCCTCGCCCCCTCTCCTGCAGAACAATTGGGCTGTAGGCGCCTGGCCCAAACCCAGCTCTTTCCAAATAAAGGCCCTCGGGCTAATGGCATCCACCTCCTTAGAAAGCTGGGTAGCAACTTCCTTTGTCACTTGAGAATGCCTTTGGGGTCTCAGCTCCACCCCCTGGGGCTGATTATCCTGTTTCTTCCTAACAAACCCAGTGATGTTCTAGGTGGAATTCCCATACCATCTGCTAATGGCGCCCAGGTTACTCTGTCTCCTTGTGCCTTGAACATGCAGGAAGTGGAGTTCTGGGAAGATGGAGAACCTGGAGACCCTCTTACAGAGCTGATATGCAGAGAGGCTGCCCCGGGAGCCCAGAGCTGGGATGGAGCATCCTGAGGAGCAGCCAGCCAAAGCCTGGGGAGCCCAGGGGCCAATTGACTAGATTGGTTTTTAGCTCTCTGCTCATTAGCGTAGACTCTGGGGGAGAAATGGCAATCTTTGCTGCTTCAAATGGTGAGCCCTGTAGTGCTTAGTCTGTGGAGGTGGCTTCAGCTGCTTTACTGAGCGCCAGTGCCAAGGAGGAATCCAAGGAAGTGGGTGGGAGGGACTCTGTGGAGTGATTTCTGGACCAGTGTGGACAGAGGTCCTGAGAGGGGAGGTCTGAAGCCAAGGCAGGAGAGAGGTGACAGGAGAGCAAGGGCCCTAGTGGCCAGAGGAGCCAGGGTGTTCAGGGGAGATAGGATGGTGGTGAATCTACTACTAGGTTCCCTGGATGACTTTTAGACTAGGGACTAGGGATGTTATCCCTTAAGCTGCCTGTGACTGCTAGTAACAAAAAGCCCTGGCTCAACTGACTAAAGCCATTTGGACACAAATCTCCTGCCATCACAGGAAGTCTGGGGGCTGGGGGCTGCAGGTGCAGTTTGATTAAGGCTTTGCCCTACTTTTCTGCAATCCCCCTGGCTCCACCATCCTCTGTGTGGGGCTTTTTCTCAGGCCAGGTCCCTTGTGGTCACAAGAAACCCAACAAGATGTGACTGTGTTACAGGAGCAGAGGAGGACTACATCTTCTTGGGAAGGTGCTGGGAGTGGTCCCTTATATCATGTATTATAAGTGAACAACTGCATCCCATTCTCTTTCATCAGAGTCACAGCCATCATGATTCCTTGTGGCACCTGCACCTGCATACACGCCTCCACCTTTTTCTAATGTATTTGTCTTTCTCTCCTTATGCACTGGCAGACTTGACTATAAACAGTCCTGGGGACTGAGCCCACTGAACGCAGCTACCCTGGCTCTGCTGGTGCCTGTGACATCGTTGAATGCCCTCCTGTGACCTCACCACCCTGACAACTCAGCCCAGCAGGGCCATCACTACTCCCTCAAACAGCACAAGTAACAGAAGGCCTAGATGACCACTGTCCCCTGGGGAGAGGCCGGCATCCCCACGCACAGTGACAGCAGGTCTCCAGACAGCCCTGCAGTGGGATCCCAAAGTCAGGTCTCCCTCCCTGCAGTTGGCCCAGCGGCTAGCGGTGCAGCGTCCACTGAACAGCAGGATGTAGATCCGGCCTCCATCAGGTCAGCCGCCTCCAAGGCCACAGCAGCATCTGGGGAGGAGAACCAGCATGAAGATGAAGCTGGTGCAGGGCACAGTCAGGAGCCCAAGAAGGCCACGGCCCAGCTGGCCCGCCCGGCCCCAGATGCCCGGCAAACATCCTTGAGTCTCCAGAACCTAGTGTGGGCTGGGCCGGTGCAAGATTTGAGGAAGACCCGGAGTCTTAGGATTTCCCACACTGACTCCCTGGTTAAGGAAGAGACACCACAAAGAGTGGGTATCCCAAACAGGGAGCGAGACCTAGACCCATCTACCCCGAGTGCTGAAGCACAGTTCCCCCAAAATGTGCCTGCCGTGGGCATTACAGATGCAGACAGCCAGCTTGACACCATCGAAGCTGTTGAGAAATCTGAGGGTCCAGAAGCTGTGAACCCTGACACTGAAGCTTTGCCATCAGCTGAGTCCCAGGCAGTGACCGAGGGGGATTTGATAGACTGCTCGAGCGCCTCCACGGTGGCCCTGGGGAGAAGGCGTCTGGACTCCAGTCTGTACATAGCCTGCGAGGAGAACGCCTACATGCGCTCCATGACCAGCTTGCTGGGAGCGGGTGAGGGGTCCATCAGCTGCCTGGCAGACATCCTGGTCTGGTCTGAGGCCACCATGAGCTTGGCCACGGGCCTCCTGGCCTCGGGACACATCTCCGTGACATACCTGCTGCACAGCCCAGGGCCCAGCCTGCGCTTGGTCTCCAGCATCCTGGGGAACGCGAGGTTGGCCTTCTCCTCTGGGCTGGTCCTCCGCTCTGTCAACCGCATGCTGGAGAGGATGGAGCAGAGGACTGTAGACGGCATCTGCTCAGCCATTTGTTACATGACCAGCCAACTCACCCACTCTGGCCTCAACGCTTACTAGACCCTGCACAGCAAGCCCCCCAAAGGACTAGCTCAGCAGCCCCCTGAGACCCTGGGACACTCATGCCCTGCCCCCTGGCCCCTGCCAGCCTGGGATGGCTCTCCCCAGACCAAGCAATAAATCCCCAGCAGCATTTATTTTCTAAGTGCCAGCCTTATCCCTGGTTTGTGCGGTGGGCACAGGGTGGAGGGACAGGAGAGGGCTAGGGTGTTCTAGAAACTGAAAGGGGTCCCCTGAGGGCTTCTCAGGTGGTCCGATTCAGGGGCTGGAGCCAAAGTACAGAAATGAAAGAGCCTGGGCAGTGGTGGGGGCCAGGCATAGAGGTCTCAGACCTGCAAAAATTGATCCTGGTGGGACCTCCAATCAGGTAAGTGTGCTCCTGAGGAAGTGACCTGACCCTTCCCAGGCCTCCTGGCCCAGCAGACAGGGGCTCTCTGAGAGGGTTCGAGGACACGGAGCCAGACCAATGTGAGTTGAAACCCCAGTGCCACTGCTGGCCCTGGGTCCGTCACTTCACCCTCTGAACCTCCGACGGTAGAATGGATAATGAAGCCACACCATGAAGATGTTATGAGACATAAGGGAAACCATGCAGGTCCTAGCACATGGGGTTTGGTACTTGATGAGCTCGAACATTTCAGCTGGCACTATCATTATCCTCTAGCGCAGCGGTTCTCAACCTGTGGGTCGCGACCCCTGTGGCGGTCGAACGACCCTTTCACAGGGGTCGCCTAAGACCATCCTGCATATCAGATATTTACATTATGATTCATAACAGTAGCAGCATTACAGTTATGAAGTAGCAACGAAAATAATTTTATGGTTGGGAGTCACCACAACATGAGGAACTGTATTATTAAAGGGTCGCGGCATTAGGAAGGTTGAGAACCACTGTTCTAGAGGGTCAGGGTGGGAACAGGGATATAGGTAGGGTGACCAGCCATCCCAGTTTGTCTGGGACTAAGGTTCCTGGGATGTGAGACTTTCAGGTTTAAAACCAGGAAACCTCCAGGCAAACCAGGACAAGTGGGTCATCCTAGACCAAGCCGTTATACGTGGCTTTTACTTTTGACTGTGACTCTGTCCACCTTGGAAGGGCAGCCGCCTGCTTTGGAAATCCACCAGCCCTCTGGCTGGGTACAGTATCATGCTGGTCATGTGACTTGGTGAGTGAAGCTCCTCCTGGACATCAGCCCCACTCCTGCCCTTGGCCCAGTGCCTTACGCAGGTCACACCCCGCACACCTTCATGCTGCAGCCCTGGACGTGGAGTCATTCACTCCTCACTTCTAGCAGCGTCTCCAAATGCGTTTGCCCTACACAGTGTCTTTCAAATTGTGAATTAATTGCTAACATTTAAAAACCCAGAATGCTTACATAAGCATATAAATTTCTGCTTCTCTCAAAAAACCTAGGGGCCTTATTACTTCAGAGCAACTGGCAGTTGAGCTGCCTGCTTTAAGAGAGACCTACCTGGCCTGCATCCGTGACTAGTGTCACCTGCTGGGCCCCCAGAGGCGCATATTTGCCACCCCTACCCTGCAGATGGCTCGTGAGGAAATCTAATACCAAGCCCCAAGGGGAGGGGTGCAAAGGTGAACCAGGTGAAAAGGTGTGTACCTTTTTCCTCGAGCAGCTGGTGTTCTCTGTAGGTGAGCCGCGAACTGTTTCCATGTAGTCAAAGCAAAGGTTCAGAGGAAGGAGGTTGTCAATTCATCTCCCAGTGATCAAGGCCCTTCAGAGAAGTAATTGAATTAGACCTAAAAGGAGAGGAGAGGTCACAGGAAGGAAAGCTGATGCGGATGTGATGGGTACTTGGTGGGGGAGGGTAGTTCAGCAGCTCAACCTGGGCTGAGCCTAGAGCAGAGAATGGGTGATAAAGCTGCCAGGGTAGACCCCAAAGGCTATCAATAAAAAATGTTGAACCAGGTAAATGCCACTATGTGCCAGCTACTACAGGACACTGGAACTTCAAAGGTAACCAACAGTTCAGAAGGGACAGAAACCAACCCTGACTAGGTAAAGGGATTAGCTGACTGGCACAACTGCCAAGTGTGGGTGTGGCGGGGCCCAGGGTTCAGCCTTGTCCTCAGGGTTCTACCTTTCCAGCTCAAACCCCCCTCCCCCAATCTGTGCTGGCTCCATTCTCAGGTGGCTCAGCCACCTTCTTGGAAAGAGAGAGGCTCTTGTTCCCAGGCTCTGGCAGGAGAGTCCCGGGGGAGGGTACCACAGGGCCTGGCTTGGCTCCCATGCTCTCTCCTGAACCAATCACTGAGGCCATGGGAACAGGATACCTGGCCTGGGCCTCACGCCTACCTCTGGAGCCAGGGTCAGCCAAGAATTGGGGGAATCCCCACAGGACATGTGTTAAAGCTGGCAGAGTTATAAAGAGTATGGCCTTGGGGCCCAGGCCACCTTGAATCCTGGCTCTACCTCGTACTAGCTGTGTTACTTTTATCCCCTTGTGCCTCAGTTTCCTCATCTGTGAAGTGACAAGATAGCACCTAGTGCATTGGGCTGTTGTGAGGATTATACAAGTTAATGAGTCAAGTGCTTGGAGCAGTGCCTGGCACGTAGTTGAGTGCTATGTGTTAGTGAGCATTGTCATTATTGTGGCAGAGGGTTCTATGGAGCTACGTGCCAAAGGCTGACTTTCCTGCTTGCTTCCAGCCTTCCTCTTTGCTTCGGGATAAACAGCTGTGTTGGCAAATCGGCTTGGCAACACATCTTCTCTGCAGGTGGGACACCCCAGGCATCTGGGTACCAGTGCTCTTGGGGAGAAGGTCAGGGCTGCACACTCAGAGAAGTCCAACACAGAGAGAAGTGAGCACACCCCAGTTCTGGAAAGGTGGCTTGAGCAAGAAAAGAAAGGCCGGAAGACATGAGCTTGGGGAAAGGCCCCTCTCCGGGCAAGAGGGAGCAGTTCATAGACACAGGAGCAGTCAGCAAGCAGGGGTGATCAGCCCATCACGGGCATATGGGCCACCTTGGCAGATGGATAAAAATTGAAGAAGGGGAGCACTGTTGAGGAGAGGCAGTGCGTAGGCACAGACAGTGGTATTTAAGGTGGAAAACAGCCCAGCTGGTGTGGCTCAGTGGTTGAGTGTCGACCTATGAACCAGGAGGTCACGGTTCAATTCTCAGTTAGGGCACATGCCTGGGTTGTGGACCTGATTCCCAGTGTGGGGCGTGCAGGAGGCAGCCGATCAATGATTCTCTCTCATCATTGATGTTTCTCTCTCTCCCTCTCCCTTCCTCTCTGAAATCAATAAACATATATTTAAAAAGAAAAAAATATAAGGGGGAAAACAATGAGCAGTCAGAATAACAGGGTGGCTGTATGTAGGGTACTCTTTCGTGTTGAGAACTGAGGCATGACGACGTTACAAATTCACCCCAACAAAGCCGGCACCTTCTCACTTCTCTGTACAATAGGGTTCCCACCTGACAACCACCCATAATTCTCTAGGAGAGACAACCATCTTTCTGGGCGGGTCTTCTGCCACTGAGAGGTTGGCCAGTAAGCAGAGGATCTGCTTAAAGAAACATTTAGGCTGGGCCAAGAGCCAGCAGGGCAGGCACAGTAGCCTAACATCTGAGCCCAGCAGGGGCTTGGCTGAGGGAAGGGCACCAACAAGTCCTGGCAGATGGCAGCCCGGACACCTGTGGCCTCCACCCCAGGTGGATTGTCCCCTTCATGGAAGGACTTGTTCCCCGAGCTGCTATGAGCACTATCAGTGGACAGTTTTCAGTGCCACCTGGCCCAAGGTCATGCCCTCCTGGGTGATCCGATCCAATGACTGGTCTGTGCAGGAGTATAAGGCCCGACTGTCCTGGGCCAGCTTGGAACAACTCCAGCTCCTGGGAACTGATGGGAGTGATCTGGGGTCTGCATGGCAGTCTCCCTCCCCCTCCACACACGCCGGCTGTCTTCTGGCTGAGAGCCTGTGTTCAGGAAAAAACAACCTGTGACTAGAGACTTATTTTCCACCATCTGAGATGTGTATTGAGGAGTGGGATCCACAAATTCAAGTGATGTTTAAAGTTCGAAAACTTTGCCCTGGCCAGGTAGTTTAGTTGGTTAGAGCATCATCCCAGGGACCAAAATGGGTTCAGGTTCAATTCCCAATCAGGGCACATACTAGGTTTCAGGTTTGATTCCTGGTCGGGGCATGTATGGGAGGCAACTGATGCATGTTTGTTTCTCACATCGGTGTTTCTCTCTCTTGCCCTACCTTCCTCTCTCTAACACATATGAGGATTAAATGAGGATTTTAATGAGGATTAAAAAAAAAAGTTTGGCCCCACTAGTGTGGCTCAGTGGTTGAGCCTCAACCGATGAACCAGGAGGTCACAGTTCGATTCCCAGTCAGGGCACATGCCCAGGTTGCAGGCTCAACCTCTGGTTGGGGGCTGTGCAGGAGACAGCTGATTGATGAGTCTCTCATCATTAATGTTTCTATTTCTCTTTCCCTCCCTTTCTCTCTGAAATCAATGAAAAAAAAATTTAAGTTGGAAGATTATTTTTAAAAAAGAATCTCTGAAACTACTTTTGTAAGAATAGTTAGAAATTTGAGGCCACTTTGGCTATTGTAAAAAAAATAAAAATAAATCTGTCAGTGTTTTTACTTGTTTTGTAAGGACAATATTCTTGTTTAGTCTATGGCCCCAAAGCTAATTGGTTAGTCACCACATGACTACAGTCAAGTTTATAGGTTTGGCTGGTTGAGGCACAGATTCTATCCAGGAAAGTGTCTCCTAAAGAAAGTGATCATAGATAAGGACAGTCCCCCAGGGAATGTGATAAAGTGAAAAGGTAAACTTACATACATATTTAAATATTTAAATGCAAAACTGACCCTCTCTGGGCTAAGAGAAAGCCCTATTTCTTAGGCCTCCTGGATCTTGAGCTTTGAGTCCACTAAGGGAGGGGAGCACGCCCTCTGCTGGCGAGAAGGCATCACTAGCCTGCACCAAGGAGGGCCCCAGACTGAGGTTAATATCCAGGGAGAAGTGAGTTCAATAAAAATTGTTTCTTTACTCACAACAATTCCAATACTAAATGTGTGAATTTTCCGCACCAAGCAACTCTTCAATTCTCTGTGGGCATCCTGCAATTCAATTCTGACACTAACCACCTCAAGTCAGTACAGATCCCACAGGTTAAGTCCCACAAGACTGCATCACTAAAGATGCCATCACTAAAGGTGGGTCCCCAGATTACCCACACTTCTGTCTGACTCGGCTACAAAATCAGGGATCCCTTTGACTTCCTCCTCAGGTTAGATAATTTGCTATAACAGCTCACAGAATTCAGGGAAACACATTACTCACTATTGCCAGTTTATTATAAAGGATATTATAAGGGATATAAATGAGCAGCCAGATGACAAA
>NW_006288615.1:2761732-2761934 GCF_000327345.1 Myotis davidii
TTCTGTCTCCATGCAGATGGGGGGGCCACAGCTTCCTGGTATATGGATCCATTCAACAACCCAGACGCAGTCTGAACCTTGTGGTTTAGGGTTGTTATGGAAGTTTCATTATGCAGGCATGATTGATTAAAACAAAGCACTGGCCAGCAGTGATTAACTCAATCTCCAGCCTCCTCTCCTCAGAGGTGTGTGTGTGGGAGCG
>NW_006288615.1:2766872-2776825 GCF_000327345.1 Myotis davidii
GGTGGGGGTAGGGGGGGGGAGATAGAACAGGACTAAAAGTTCCAACTCTCTAATCTCAAGGTTGGTTCCTCTGGCGAGCAGCCCTCATATTCCAAGAGTCATTCCTACCACTCAGGAAATTCCAAGGGTTTTAGAAACTGTGCCAGGAACCAAGGGGGCAGAAACCAATATATATTTGTTACATCACCGAGGTTCAGAATAAACCTGAGATGCCATCAGTTGAACTGACTGACTCAGGTTGAAAAGGTGTTCAGAATCTCTGAGGAACAAAGCCAGATGGGCAGAAGGGCACAGACCCTCCAACTGGAGTTGCTGCCAGAGCCCAACACCATGGCATAGTTTGCATAACAGTGCTCCAAACTCAGACCACAGCAGGCTCAGGGTCCTCCAGGAAGGGCCTAGCCTTGCAGAGACTGTAAAGGGTAGGGCTTGGCTGAGGGGTCTCTGGACGGGCAGTATCCATGGAACCTCCACTGGCCCATCCTATTGAGTTCTCCTCAAGTGGACACTGTGGTCTGAGATGAGTGCCTTACTGTCTCCAAACCTCAGTTTCTTCATCTATAAAATATGTCTCCCATTTCCCTCACAGGGATGCTGTGATCAATAATGCATACTAAAAAGAAACACACATTTAACGGTATGTGACAAATGACATGTGTGGTTGTTTTTTTTTCCTTCCTTGGGGTGTTTTGCATTGTGGAAATCTCTTAATTGGAACTGACAGAAACGCAACATGAAGTAACTTACATGGGCACTAATAGATTGATGGGCTGGGCAGAGAAGAGCTAGGAAGATCTTGGCTCTGGAGATGCCCAATGTCAGGGACTCCAAGCTGTAAGGACTGTCTCCATTGCTTGCGCCCACTACCTACCATGGCAACTCTGCCTCTTGAGAAATAGAGCGAAGAAATATAATGGAGTCACCATAGTCAAGTTGCTCAATTACTAAAATCAAGTAGTTGAAGCCTGAGGAAATGATTCTATTCTTGCTTTAATTAGCCTGGGAACTTAAATTTTTGAACTTTCCAGTCCTGCGCCAATGCCTTGATATACATCAGACCTCCAGATAACCCTCTGATTACCCCTGAAGGACGGAGGAAGAATGCTCACATATCCAGACCACCTGACATCCAGGATGCAGACAATCGGTCATCTAGAGAATTATCCGCTCCAACCAATCCAGAGGAGAAGAATGCAGGACGAATTCTTCTCAAAAATGTGCTTTTTGCCGTAAGAGCCCTCAGCTTTTCTTTCTTCTTTGAAACACTGGGTATTGCCTAGTTGTTTCTGGTGTGCAAACCCTAAGACCTTTGAATAAACCTTTATCATTTATTTCCAGCTGAAGTCTCCAGAGCAGTGGTTCTCAACCTTGGCTGCACATTAGAACCACCTGGGAATCTTTTTAAAATTCTGATTTCTGGGCCTCATCCTCCGAAAATTCTGTTTCTTTGTTATGGGGTGGGGCCACAACATTAGTAACAAAGAAACAGAATTTCCGGAGGATGAGGCCCAGAAATCAGGATTTTAAAAAGATTCCCAGGTGATTCTAACGTGCAGCCAAGGTTGAGAACCACTGCTCCAGAGCCTTTTTGGGTTTGTTTAGCATTCTCCTCCAGGTTTCTGCTGCTGGCAGGGAACATGGCTCCTGGAGGCTCCAGGCCCACATGCTCAGATTTCCAGCACTAAGAAGAAAAACCTGTTTCCCTGCTCCAGCCTGATAAATGCCAAGTGGAAGGATCTGGTTGGCCCGGTCCGGGTCACTGTCCTCTGACCATGTGCTTTAGAAAGATCTGAGGCATTCTTAGGTGTATTCCCCTAACTCTGTGGATTAAAAAATTCCTCTGAATTTTAAATATTAACCAATGAGGAAATAGGATTCACCTAAAACACCTGGTTTCATTTCTGACCACCTGTATTTTATTAGTGCTTATTAAAACGGAGCTTTTGATGAAGAAAATCACCTCCCACAGATGGCCTTCACCACAGTGCACTTGAACAAGACAAGCAGGGTCCTCCTAGCAAGAGGGGGTGGTCATTATTGCCCTTGTCAAAGTTGGGTAAGTTGAGGCAGGGCAGGACCCAGTGGCAGATTACTCCTGACCCCAGCATGAAATTCTGGGCCTTGTCGCCCAGCCTGGGCTTTGGGACTCAGCAATGGTGAGAAACAGAGCTGGGCAGGAGATGGAGTAACCTAATAACAAGGCCCACTTATTCCAGAAACGTGGGGAGGTGGTCAGGCAGGCCCCTCCCTCTCCACTCCCAGGACCACAGCTGGCTCCCAAGACTGTTAGGGGCAGAAATAGAATATTGGGGACCAGCTACAATTTTAAGAAATATTAATCCTGCTCTGTTAACCATGATGGTTCTGTTCTGATTAGAGGAAGCACATTCTAACCTCGCTGAGAGTCGTACCCCCTGGGACATGGGAGCTAACATTGGAATGCAGTCCATCCTCCTGTCCCGAGAACTACCTATCATTATGGAAAGATTTACAACCTTGTGGCTGAAACAATCTCATCCAGGAGGCACGTACTCTTTACAACCCCCAGCCCCTATTACCTGTCTGTAATCTGGTCCCAGGGTGCCCGCCCTCTTGCAATGCCCCCCTAGCCCGCATGACTTTTAACCTGTAATAATTATCCCGAGCCTACGTTCCCATGCCTGTAATTCCTACTTCCCCAAGTAATCTTTGTCCTTCTACCCAATATAGCTGGCTTATGGTGGGGTGCAGAGCAGATTTTTATGGATGATCTGCTGCTCTCCAGACTGCCAGCATTATTGGAATAAACGCTCATCTAGGATTCAACCCTGTCTGTTTAATTGGCTCAAGTAGTGACAGGGAGACCCGACCCCTTGGTGGGCCGATTATAAGACCACAACCCCGGGATGCGGATGTCACAGCACAGAGGCCAGGGGAAGGCACAGGAGTGAAGAAGGGCTCCAGGAATGGGGGCAGAGTGGCATGAGCAGAGCCCAGCCTCTCCACCTCCAAGGCAGTGTCCAGGCGGCAGATTTCCGAGGCGATTGAGGGGGGGACGAAGACGCCCCATACTGCCTCTGCTCCTTGCTACCGGAGCAGGAGTCCAGGTTGGGGCCTGGCGAGAAACTAGACTGGGACGGAAAGCAGGGCGGTCAGAAGGGTGGCAGCGAACAAAGGCCTCTCTCTGGGAGAGAAATCCCGGCTGATTGCAGGCCGCCCTGGACCATCTCCGGCCCTTGCCCACCGGTGTGAGGCCTGGTGGCGCCGAGTCCTCCGCTGGGGTTTCCTTCCGTCGCCGGGTGGAGCCCCTCTGGGACCCGGGCGGCAGCTCGAGCGCGGGACAAGGGCGCGGCCCGCGGGCGAGGGGCGGCGAGGACGGCGCGGCAGGGCTACGGCTGGGGCATCACGGCTCGCCTCAGAGTCTCCAAGTCCCCCGACCTCAGCCCGCGGGCGGGGAGAGCGGGTGGGAGAGTCTGTGCCGGTTGCTACGCAACGGCCCGGTGACGTCAGGCAATTGAGTTTGGTTCCCAAGGTAACTGGCCCGGCAGCTGGGCCGGGAACTATTTGTGTCTGTCCCCAGAGGGGCTGCGGAGCCTCCGGGGTCTGGCGCAGCTGAGGAAATGCGCTCCTGGCCCGCGGGCAGGCAGAGGACAGAACACAGAGGCCCTTTCAGCTCCCCGAGGCCGGCGACCCGGCCGGGGCGGGGTCTGAGCGCGACCCGAAGCGCCCCTCCTCCGCTCCCTGCCGCCGCGGTTTTCCCTCCGATCCTGGGGAGGCCCCTGGATGGGCAGGCTTTGTCCTGCTTATAACGCTCTCCTGGGTAAACCCCTTGAAAAAAGGGGGGCTTCAGTTTGCAGCAACCCTCCCCGAACCCGCACTGGCACACAGTAGGTACTCAGCCCGGCCTTCCCATGGGATTGGCTTCCCTTTCAGAATTGCCATATGACTCCAGCGCTGAGAACCCCTTGTCAGATTCTGATCTTTAGCACCTCCGTACCTGTCCGTACCTGTCCTTCGTGCCCCGGTCAGCAGATCAGCTCCATAATTTGGGGACCACAATGCAAAAATAAAATGAGAAGCTCCTTGTTCGAAAATGACCCAGGGGGGTAAAAAATGACAGAGGGACAATGTAGGAAACAGGCCCCAGCCCTGCCCACTGAAGGTGAACTGCAAGAGAGTAAAAGTGACAAGTTCATGGGTAAACGGAGGCAAGTGGCATCTGTCACAGAAAAAGAGGATAAGGCTCAAACCCAGAGTGGAAGAAGGTGAGGGACAAGACGCAACAGGATTAGAAAGACAATCGGATATGCAAAGGCAAAGCAATGACCTAAATTTGGGCCTGAGAGCTGGCCCAGCCCCACCTGGGCGTCCCTCAGGACTCAGGGTGCTAACTGGGTCCTCCCTCCTAATGGCACCTGTAGCAGCAACGGAGCAACATCCAAGCCTCTCACAATCTGCTTCGGAGGAGCTGCCACCACTTCCCCCGGGTCCAATGGGCCGGGCAGGCTAGACTCTGAGACAGAGATCTGGGCCCAGGCCTCAGAGAACCAGCCAGTATTGGCATCCAGACCAGCTAGGTGCCTGCCCAGAAGCCAGGGCATGCTCTGCCTATCCTGCCTCGGGGAGGCATCTGCCCCAACCCATGAACCCTAGCATCTCTCGTCAACAGTCTGACAGCTGACCATGGGCTGAGGGCAGGAGATATGTGGCCGCTTTGAAAGAGAGGCCTAGAGCTGGCTTTCTCCTGGCAGTGCAGCTCCTTCGCCTGACTCATAGTTGGGAAAAACCTCCATCCCTCTGGGTGAAGCAGGCTCCGTGATCCCTGTTTCACATGCAGAACCTGTTCAAGGATACACCCAGGTTCCTCCAAGGTTCCCCAGTCTCTCCTAGATGATCCTGGGGAACTAACCCTGGGCCAGGAACCAGAGCTAGTGAGCAGAACCAGCTACCTAATTTGTGGGGCCCAGTGCAAAGTGAAAATATAAGGTACCTTGCTCAAAATGTATTAAGAATGTCAAGAAAATGACAGCAAAGCAGTAAGCCAATCATGGGGCTCTATGCCACTGCCCCGGTTGCATGCATGAAACCAACCCAGCTGGTGAATCCTATACCTAAGCAAGCCTCCTTCCTGGGCACAGTCCACCTGCCTCCCCTCACCCCCACCCCCAGGATCCATCTGTTGGTCTCTCCCCCACACTGCTGCTGGCCAATTCCTAACCATTCAACACACTCAGGGAATGGGGGGGAGGGTGTCCTCAGAGAGGCCCACCAGACACCACTAGGGGGGCTGTGCCCAGTGCTTGGCCATCAAAGAACCAAAATCACAGTACCCTTCCAGAAATGCAAATGTTGGATATTTGGTTCTCTATTCAGCAGAAGAACACTTGCTCTTGAGTAAAATATATGATGGCTGTCTACATAAGAGGAGGAAATATGAGGCACAGCAGCTGATGGATGAGAATCTGGCCCTGGCCAACACTGAAACATAAGAACAAAGCCAAGCCCTGACCAAGGTGGCTCATGCCCTCAAACCAAAGGGTCATAATTCGACTCCTGGTCCAAGGCACATACCTGGTTTGCAGGTTCCATCCCTGACTGGGCGAATTCGGGAAGCAACCAATGGATATGTCCCTCTCACATCATGTCTCTTTCTCTCTCTCTCTCTCTCTCTCCCCCTCCTCCTCCCACCCTCCCTCCCTCCGTTCCACCTCTCTCTAAGAATCAATGGAAAAGATATCCTGGGAGATATTTTTAAATATATTTTTATTGATTTCAGAGAGGAAAGGAGAGGGAGAGAGAGAAACATCAATGATGAGAGAGAATCATTGATCACCTGCCTCCTGCTCACCCAATACTGGGAACTGAGCCCTCAACTGGGCATGTGCCCTTGACTGGAATCAAACCCGGACCCCTTCAGTCCACAGGCTGATACTCTAGCCACTGAGCCAAACCAGCTAGGGCTATTTTTTTTAAAAAACACACCATCCCGCCCACCCCCCACCCCCCCAAAAAAATACACCATCCTGAGGCAGCAAGAGGTCTCCAGGTAGGGGCACATGCCTGGGTTTTGGGCTTCATCTCAGTAGGGGGCCTGCAGAAGGCAGCCACTCAACGTTTCTATCTCTTTTTCCCTCTCCCTTTCTCTCTCTAAAAGCAATAAAAACATAAAATAAAATAAAAAGCAACCGACAGTCCTAGCTGGTTTGGCTCAGTGGATAACACATCAGTCTGAAGACTGAAGGGTCCCGGGTTCAATCCCAGCCAAAGGCACATGCCTTGGTTGAGGGCTCGATCCCCAGCAGGAAGCGGCCAATCAATGATTATTTTTTCTTCTTCTCTTTCTTCAATGATTCTCTCTTATCATTGATGTTTCTATCTCTCCCTCCCTCACCATTCCTCTCTGAAGTCAATAAATATTTTTTTTAAAAAAAACAACCAACAGTATAATGCCATAACATTGAATTTCTCTTTTTAAAACAACGATACAATAGAGACTATCTGACCTGAACTAGGGGCAGCTACTGTTGACCATTCTTCCTTTAGGTCCATGAAGGTCTTTCTGGGAAGCAATTAGAGGCTGACGAAGAGGCCAGGTGCTCACCAGTTTGAAGGACAAGCATTAACCAGGCGAATGCAAAGGATCTCAGGAAGAAGAGGGGTATTGGGTTCAGGGAACAAGAGGTGAGTCTAGCACAGGGGTGGGCAAACTTTTTGACTCGAGGGCCACAGTGGGTTCTTAAACTGGACCGGAGGGCCGGAACAAAAGCATGGATGGAGTGTTTGTGTGAACTAATATCAATTCAAAGTAAACATCATTACATAAAAGGGTACGGTCTTTTTTTCTTTTCTTTTTTTAGTTTTATTCATTTCAAACGGGCCGGATCCGGCCCGCGGGCCGTAGTTTGCCCACGACTGATCTAGAATGAAGCTGAGTGACGGGAGATGAGGTCAGAAGCAAGACAAGATGATTCAGGGCCTGAAGAATCCAGGAGAATTCGCCTCTTACTCTGAGTGAGATGGGAGCCAGGGGACAGCTGTTAGCAGGGCAGTTATGAAATCTTTACTTGTTTAGGGCATCACTTTGGCTACTGGGCAGAGAATGGATTCACCACCTACTCTCTGGCACGTTTGCCCCTTGGCCTGATTTTTAGTTTTAACCTGTGTTTGTGCAATGACCCTGCTGCTTGAGGTTGGAAGCCATCCTTCAGAATGTTTTGATCTTTGCACTGCGTAGGTCCTCAATAAACGTTTACAGATCAATTATCTGCCAATTCTGTTTCTGCAATACTCTTTGGGAGTCTTGCTTCTCAGACCAGCATCAGCACCACCTGGGAGCTTGTAGGAAATGTAGAATCCCAGGCCCCACTCAGATCTACTCAATCAGAAACTGAAATTTAACAAGATCCCTCAGAAATTCAGATGAATGGTAAAGTTCGAGCACTTCTAGAGAGCAGAATAACTGGAGGGCCAGACAAGCAGGAGTGGCAGGCAGGAGGTGAGCCAGGAGGTGAGCCCAAGCACACAGAGTGGGCTTACTTGAGGAGTCTCCCTAAAAAGTAGCAATCACCCTGAGTCACTGAATTTGAGAGGACACAGGACAGGTAATAAAGCTAGCTCTTATTAGGTGTTTTTTAAGGTTTCTCAATCTTTTACATGCATTAGCTAATGTAGTCTTCACCACAGCCCTAAAAAGCGGTACTATTACAGTCACCGTGCCCAAATTGCAGATGAAGAAACTGAGGCCCAGTGAGGTTGGGGTTATTCCAGAATATTCCATAGCTACACAAGCATTTGCTTGCCCCCCTCGCCCCCCTTCCTGGTGTTTGTGGCAGGATCTGTTCTGATTGGTTGCTGCCAGTCCTCTGGTTATTCAGTATTTTGAATGTTGTCCTGGTTACGAAGCTGGATGGAGGAAGCAGGCTCCAAACTGTGCTGGAGCCATGCTGTAAACCACGGTCTCTATCCATCTCGAGCCATCACCACCCAGAAACAGTACGCCTCGGGGACAAGTAAAGTGTCAACGTGCTTGTAAGCTATAAAGCACAGTGTAAATGCCAAGTGCGTGGATTCCTCCGGGGGCAGAATTGAGAGAAACCTTTTAAAGCTGGAGAAGCTGGGTTGTGAGAGGAGAGGCTGCTGTAGGGAAGCAGCATGCTCTCTGCTTGTTAGAGGGGATAACTGAGTCAGAGGAAAGGTCTCCCTGAGTGGAGCACCACGACCAGCCCCTAGATCAGCGGTTCTCAACTTGTGGGTCGGGACCCCTTTGGTGGTCGAACAACCCTTTCACAGGGGTCGCCTAAGACCATCCTGCATATCAGATATTTACATTACAATTCATAACAGTAGCAACATTACAGTTATGAAGTAGCAACGAAAATAATTTTATGGTTGGGTCACAACATGAGGAACTGTATTTAAAGGGCCAGAAGGTTGAGAACCTCTGCGGAGGTTCCAACTTGTCAGACGCCATTAGGCACTAACCAGGTTAGCCCATACGTGTCTTCCTCAATTGACCCGGTCCTCCTGATATCCACAAGGCGGCGCTGCTCCCCAGCCTTCATCCCACTGGACCCCACCTGCTCACAGGGACCGGACTTGGAAGGAGCCCTAGTGACCGGGGACTTGGAGAAGGCGGGATAGAAGGGGGACTTATATCCATTTTCAATTCCCAAAATACCCCTGCGGAGGAGGAGCTCTTATATCCATTTTACAGATGAGGAACTTGAGGCCCAAGATTCCCCCAAACCAGGAAGCTAAGAGAGGCAGGGCCAGGTCATGTGATTACAACCTCAGTTCCCCAAGGGACCACAAGCTGACGTCAGTTCATTTGACCCTGTCGTCTCACTGGTGTCCCTACTATGTTGATCCTGTATTCTAAGTGGTGGCCAGAACCTCAACCACAACTGTATTCTCACAACTCCAACAGCCTGGCCCCATAAAGGTGGTGACTTCTTGAACTTGAACCTTTTTGAAGTCATGGGTTCCTGCTTCATTGCCCCCTGGCCTTCAGGAACCCCTACCTGCCACCCCAACTCAGAGAGCCTGGGGTCTCCTCTGCTCCCAGAGGCTGGCTCTAGGCCCCCAAAGTCTGTCCTATTCTACATCCCTTCCCCACCCCAGGGGCCCCAGTGGTTCAGGCTTTGCCTCCCCTGACACCCAACAGCAGGCAGCAGCACAAATAAACAAAGGGACATTGGAACCGGGAAGAGCCTGTGGCTGAGTTCAAACCAGGCACCGGAGGTCTTTTCTCATCTCCCACCAACTCCTTTTATGGTCTCTGGGTCCGGTTCTTTCCTCCTAAATCAGAACTGGAAAGGCCTCAGGAGTCACTGGGTCCATGGCACCAAGACGTTCCCTTTCTACAGAATAAAACACAGCGTGCTGCTTTCGCATCTCCAGGCAGGTTCACGAGACTAGGACAGGGCGGGCAGCGTCTTGCAGGGATCGTTAACTCCAGCCCTGGGGCGGGACCCGGGCACAGCGGCTTTAGGAGGCCCAATCCCCAACCCTGTAAAATGGGGTCCAGGGTGAAGGACCCTAACTGCGACTTCTTCTAAGGCCCCGCCGCAGCTTCTGAGGTTCCGAGGAAGGCCCTAGCGAGTATCTATTTCGGCCCCACTCGGTGGGACCCTTTCCTTCTCTCTGCCCTGGGAGCTGCGGGAAGCTCGCGTGTCTGGGAGCACGTGCGTGTGCGCGATCATGTGTGTACAGGAGAGTGTGCGCCGCGGCACACACGTCCGCGCCATTGCTTGGGTCTGTGCGCGCCCCCTACTGGCCGGCCACCGCCGGGTGCCGCTACGGCCAAGTGGCCGTGTGCAGCGCCGCGTGTGTCCCGAGTGTCCCGAGTGTGGCCACCCTCCCCTCATGGGCCGGCGTACAGCGTATGCACGGCGGGCAGGCTGGCCCACAGCATCCGGAGCCTGGGGGCTCTGGCTCACGGTCCCCAGCCCAGCCCTCCCCGCTGGCATATTCTG
>NW_006288615.1:2776930-2777139 GCF_000327345.1 Myotis davidii
CGCCGGGGTTTTTCCAGGGCTCAACTGGAGCATGGCGGTGCCGCCTCCCTCACTTCCCGACTCAGACCCCGGCTTCCTGCGCCCGGGCTCGGGCGGCGAGCCCGGCAAGACCCCAAGATCACCTGCGGGGAGCTGTGCCCTCTCAAGATGCGCCGCTCGCTCCGTCCCTCCGGGCCCCTAAACCCCACGTGTGCGCGCAAAGTTGACCG